>NC_069145.1:87028922-87328922 GCF_943734635.1 Anopheles cruzii
AAAATGAGAAAAGTTTCGCGATCGCATAAGAAGGGGACGGTAAAAATGGGTAATAAATTGAATGATAGCATACTTCCAGATTCTGTGAAGGCGTGGCTTATTTTTCTATTTTCTCGCAAAGCAAGGGAACAAGAAAGCAGAAAGTTGAGGGGAAAGAACGGACCAAGTGAGAACAGCGATCGTTTGTCGTCCTCCTGTTTCCATGAAAAGTCTGCTTTCTCTCCCCTGGCCCGCTCGTTAGTTACGTAAAATTGCCTGACACGTTAAAAATCTATAGTAAAAAGAATTAGTGGAGAGCGTTTTTATTAAAATTACCTTGGCAGTGTTTTTTATGGTTTTAAAATGTGTTGAAACCTTCTGCTTCTATGGGACGATAGTAACATAGATGGCGCTATTGTATGACACTCATTGCGTTTACTTTGATCGGTGAACGTACGGTAACCGGAGCATTGGATCTAAACTACGTAGCCCTTGGTGTAAAAACTGGAGGGTTAGGGAATATGCTTTCGTTTCCGCCCAGTGGTCCGATCTACAACATTCATTCATTCATTGCATACGTGCCTACGACCCACCCGGCCCGCGGATAGCAACCCGCGATTTGCTCCTAAATCCCCTGTAGGGACGGTCTAACAATCCTGCAACCCTCGGCCTTGATGCGTTTGATTTTCTGTAGCAATGGCGTTCCAACTGCGTCGCTAAACACGAGAATATCACATGTTATTGGAACATTCACACATTTTTCCGGTAGACTGGTAGACTTTTTCGACTTACTAGTTTTGTCTGGCCTTTCTTCCCGTAGCCGAGACGGATGAAGACAAGTGAACGACCGCAAACCGGCATCGCCGGTCAATCAGGGCATCGAACGGCCCACCGGCGAGAAAATATGCAAATTGAGCTTTAATACAGCGATTTGTACAAGGCTTTAGGACGGTGTGTGGCACAGATCGGACGGTCGCAGCGGGCTGACCCACACAGCTTGACCACATCAAGAGTTTCCCAACATCTCGTTGGTTAGTGTATCGGTCGCACGTTAATCCATCATCAATAGGATCTAGTCAATTATTTTAATTTTCAATCAAGCCGAATTTTCTCTGTTGACTAACCAGAAAATAGACAACTACAGGTGTTGAAAAAGGGAAGGTGTTACAGTAACAAATTTCCAAATCTTGTTTTGGGACACAATTTGAACATTAAGACATCGAATTTTCATTTGATGTCGATACGCTAAAATGTTTACACCAAGATAAGATTAAAATACTGAGCCGTGTGTGACCGAGCCCATAAAATTATCGCAACCTTACGGCATGTTTACGACAGCAAATATCAATGCTCGTATGTACAATATGCTGCCCCTACGGGTGGACCTTGGCCCTAGCTGGTACAACACTGCTAACCTACTTCTGGGACTCGGATGATGTCGAAGCAATGTTCTTCACATTCACACGAAGTGAAAGTTGACTATCGATGTCAGCTGCAGGAGGAACGAGGAACGTTGAGCCGGACGAATTTGGCAAAGCTCACGACACATGAAGCTCCACCGTTTCTCTACATCCAGACCCAGACCGGGAGCTAGGGTTTGAGGAACGCTTGTGTGTTTATGCGGCCGAGAAATGAACGACTTCCGGCATTTTATCGTCATTTGGCTGCAACCTTGAAGCAACCGGGTTCAATCCACCAGCGAGCCAGAACCGGTCAATGGGAGTATTGAAAAAGTAACCTTCTGGTTAGGTTACCTAGAGTGCAACACTGTCGGTACGTCTAACACTTAGAGCATGGGTTAGATAGTTCGCAAGGCATGGACCAATGAACGGAACGGAACAAACAAGTTCCCACCTCAGCCGATATTGGCAGGGAATTTCTCCGTTACGTCTTCCACAACTCACAACCAGAGCACTGTTTGGGTGGTATCCTTAAACACATGTGCGCTTCCAGTCTGTACGGGGCTGCATCGTCTTGCTGAAGGGCTTTGCTCGTCTTCAAAGGTTAGTAGAGGTTGTACAAATTGGGATGTATAGGCTTCTTACTTTAGAATCTCGGCGTGAATTAAAGCGAGCCGACCGGTACGAACGCATCACTGACGACGACGAACGCATCCCTGGCTGTATGAGATCGATAACTTCCCTTCCCACGGCTCGGCAACGATCCACTAGAGTCAACAGCGGTCGTCTCCCAAATTGGCGAGGAAACATGAGGATTGAGGCTGATTTGCCCTGCCGCTCATGTGGCTGGCTCGGGTTATTGGGTGCTGGCTAGCCGGTTATTCGGTGGTGGACAGTGGCACAGACGATTTGGTTGTGGCAATTGAGGTAGGACATGATACCGGTTCCGCAACCCTGTTTAAAGGGGCACCCGATATCAGCATGCACCAGAGTTTAAGTTGTTGGCTTTCGGTCCCGAGCCTTATATGAAATTTTGACAATGGCGTGGTTCATCAATTGATTCATTTAAAGGAATGCCCAAATTATGCGTAATTTTGGATTTTTGCCCCTGAGCGAGTTCGTTCCTCTATGGCCTCTATGGCAGACTGGTCAATGTTACCCTAATGAATAAACATCCTTTTTAACTTTTTCATTAACAGCATCGATCTGAATAACTTCCCGGGTGACTCTTACTAATTTTAAAGAGCTGTTTCTAGTTCCAGGTGCTACAGCTGCTAACCGAGAGACGTCCATTTAAAAACCATTTTATATCATTCCAAACACACAAAATTCTTATAAGGATTAGCAGTAACTCTCTTGTGTGTGATCCCAACTGGGCCTCGATTCGTTGCGACAGAGGACACTATCAATAGTAGACGATAATTCTTAAAAATAAACGTTAGTTTATTAAAAGCAATTGCAAGGCTACGTAATCAAATTGCACTTTCAGTTAGTGGCTGTTCCAAGGGTGCAAAATTCATAGAATCTTTCGAACAGATCCGACTGAATGCTCCATGGTAATGGATTTGCCTTTGTTCTTTAGGCTTTTCTGAGCACTAGGCATGTTGGCACAATTTCTCCTGCCCAGCCAATTTTGTAGGCGTACAGTTTATGTGCACATAGAAAGGGAAAATGGCCGTATGTTTCACCCTCGTTTAGCTCTAGCGAGTTGTCCTTTCCTTCTACTAGGGGAAAATGTGATTTATAACGAACGCAACGATTGCGTTTGCATAAGAAATCTAATCTTACCTAGTACGCCACCATTTTGCGATACTGGAGGTAATTTAAGCACGAGGATCGACAATGGCATAGGTCTAAGGTTGGAAATCAAAGTAATTTGTGTCACCCTTCGTTTTGATACAATTTATCATTACACTTCTTTTGGCCACTTACACATTTTTGGCAGACGTATTTAAAGATAATGAAAGAAATTATATACCTTTTAGCCGGGTGAATTGAACTTATTAAGTACAAGTCCCATGTATTTTCCAACTACAAGTATACGTTGATTTTATTCTATCGTTACATCATATTTGACACTCATAATAGTACACTCCATTTTCAAAATTTCTCGCGTTATGTTTCGGTTCGCACTGACTAAGTTTTCGTTTAAGAGCAAATTATCTATCTCATAAAAGTATTTAACAAGTCTTCTGTTTCTAGCGCTTTTCTCTATACGTTTTACCAACAAACGGTTCTTCGAAAACACTTGTCGCATACCTTCGCAATTCTATTTTTTATCAGTCGAAATTTGCTTGACCCTGATTCAAATTGAAACAATTCAGAATTCAAATTGAAACAATTCATACACCGTGATTTACCTCTGGCTTATCAGAATCAGGTTTTAATAACAATATCTTATCGGGTTTGAATCGTTTAAGGTTAGTAAAAAAGATGTATTTTTTTATCACACGCATAACGTGAGAAAAATGCCTCAAAACACGATGCGATGAGTGACCATACGTGTGTGACGAGTCGTCGCGTCTTACGATTTGTTTGATTAGGGGACTCAGAACAATTCCACAAAGGGACGATGAGGTCCGTCAACTGACCGTTGTCCGGTTTGGTAAGCCTGCCGGGAGGCCGAAACCGGCTTGAGACGTGCGTTGTCCGCGCCACCCCAGGTAAGGTACATTTGCATGCGCAACGTACCGGTCAGCGTGTCCTTTTTATGAAGAAGGGTTTTGGTTTCAACGGTTTGGGAGCATTTTCATCAATTTATAATTTTTAGGCTTCCCAAGCGTACGAGAAAAACGGGAAATACAGGTTTCCATTCCTAGAGGGGACGATTTCGAACGTAATCGAGTTCCTTTCTCGGGCGCTATTTTTCAAACCGTTAGGGTTTTTAGCTACCCATCTGCCGTGGTGGACCCAAATGTCTTGACCGATGAGCATCTAGCAGCGTCACGCGAACGCACTTTTCTCACGAATTGCCCATGCTTGTGCCGTATGGGTAAACGATGGCCAGGTCATTTTTTAAACATGTCTTACGCCAATTACTGATACAGTTAATTGCGCCCAGGCACAGAACAGTGCGCGCAGAAAGAGTTGCATTGTACCCTGCTGGTATATCCGTTATATTTCCGGAGGAAAACGGTGTAAACTGTGAAAGAAAGTTGCTTGCAGGCAAAAAATCGTTGAAAATATTCGCAAAGCTATAACTTACGGCACCTTTTTCGAGAATAGTTTGCACGAGAAGTTTGCAGGGAGTCTAGAAGGCCTCCATAGGGTATCACATCAAAATAATATAAAATAGAATGTAAAGTTACTGACGCCCTTTAAAACGGGGGTTTGTTGCCAGCACCTCACGGGAAGTAATACTCTAGTCACCAAAGACCAATTTTGGAACCAGATACTTAAACCAGGGATCATTGTTCTGTATGGGAACAGGAAAGAGATGTACATAAAAATTGAAGTAATATGCGCAGTGTTTATAGAATAAAATAAAATTACGTTCATGTTTTCAAAGGTATTTGTATTTGGCACCCTTTTGGGTAAGTCAACGTTTTACTAATCGGTTCAATGGATCATCAAGCATAGAATGCTGGTGAAACCTCAATCGAATATTAATCACTTCCGTTACTTTCACCGCTTTCCGGTGCTATAAATAGTGGCCCTCTTCCGTCCAAAGTAACAACATTTGATAATACGCATAAAACCCTGACTCCAAGAGCATCCCGCTGCCACCATTCCGTCAATATCTATTAAATTCGTAATGAGTTTCTAAAAGTTTAGAACCTGCCTGCAGAAACCGTACACCAGCGGAATACGAGGGGGCACTCGCTCTAATTTCGTGTATTGTAAAACCCTTATACTACCACCAACAGCAGGGCGTCAAAATCTTGCGTGGCACTTACGAGTGTATATTATGCGACTCCTTATCACACAACCTCACGAAAGCAAGGGGCCAGGGCATCGTTCCGACATTTTCTCTGGGGTAAGCAGTAAAAGTTGAACCAGCGCGGCGTTAGGCTATACAAGCCATGCCGAGCATAATATTCTTTGGAAACGCCATCTTGCGAAATTCACTTGCAGAAAATGTGGGCGCAGAAGGAAGAAAACTCGAAGGCATCGAAAGATTTTAAAACCGGCACCTTTTTTGTTACCTACCAACGAAATTACTTTACACTTTAGAATGTTGAACGTTTTTCGTTTGCACTGTAAACTAACATTCACAATTAGCACTAGCAAAGTAACGGTACTGGAAGCTCTTTATTGACTTTTTAATAGTACAGCAACCGTCAGTTTAATAGTACAGAAATATTGGCGTTTAAAAGCTTCGCGTGATTTATTACTTTATGAAGACATCACGTGCTTGTTTACCGATTTCACAATTTTCCGTAGTATCACAGGTACTATATGAGCTTCAAATTATCAAATCAACGTCATTTACGTGAACCAGACCACCGGAGAAATTTTGGGAAAAGATGCTCTAGTCCTTTTAGAACAAATGGTTTTTTTGTACTCTTTTAAAATGATTGCGTGGTGCTGCTGTGAATTGAAACCACACTACTACTACTATTGGGAAAACGAAGATTAAGAAGTGAGGGCGCGATTCTATGTAGCGCGAGGAGACCAAAGCTCAAAGATGCCACTAGGGAATGAAATAGCAAAACGTCGTGGAAAACGCTCATTCTAAACCCTTTTGGTACTGGTGCTACTTAAGCTTTGCTTCGAGAGTTCGCTATTGTTCGCTCTCTGTTCCTCTTTTTTATTTACCACACAGGTTCCTTACCATCTTGAATATACATATCCGCATCGAAACGCACACATAAATTTTCCTTCCAATTGAAGTACGAATCATTTTTTCCAAAATGTCGACAGTATTCCATCATCTGCGTGAAGGCTTTTTCCCTGCACTTAAGGTTTAATTAATTCCGCCATTTGTTCTGTGCAGCTGCGGGTTGGTTTCGAATAATTTACCATTTGATATTTTCGTTGTTTCTGCAGAGAAAGGGTCTTTGGCAAGAATTTAATCAAATCAAATATTGTTCTTTGGTTAGAGGAGTGGAAGTGCGCCTTTGCTTTACTTTCAAATCATCGCAGAAAAGAATCAATTTGAGGAGTTGGTCTGGGCGAATACAATCTTCTGAAGAAAATCAATACCCAGCATAGCTTCGTAGCAATAAGAAAACATTCTTGAAGCAGGAATGTAAGATGATCAATTACTGTATAAACTCTTTAACCACTAAAAAGAAAGCAGTAATAGATATCTAGACCGCATCGGGATAATCCGATTACCTATTAAAAACGCCGATGCTACGAGGAAAATTTAGCCCAAGTATGTAGCGTACCTTTCCAAGTTCTCAAATTATATAAATATCTAGATCTGCGAACGCTGCTCTGGCATGCTCAACTAGCCCACACTGTTCCCAATATTTGTAAGCATTTGATCCAATTATAGTGCGTGCCATCACGGCGGTATTTATGGATTTAAGTTCAAGAACAGGAAAGAATGGTACGTTTTGGCAGCAATGGAATGGATATCATGGTTGATAAATCTTAGATTGGCGTGCCGAGAACAATAGTTTTTCTCCGTTGCTAAAGATCTAAAGTCCCGAATAGAGCCATTATCGTAGAGTACAACACCCAATTCGACGCGTGATAAAAATTGGCAGACAGGTGAGAAAATGATCGAAAAGATGAGGAAAATGCCCACACACTAGCAACGAGTATACAACCCCATCATCCGTTACCATAGTGATGGCAGGATAACAGCCTTGTGAGAAAATGAGAGAAGAAAGAACGTTCTCCAAGATAGCCCAGAGCCGAGGAAGTAAGGAACGAACTGAGAAAAAATACATAAGAGGAAAATATAAAAAGGGCCAGAGAGAGACAGAGAGACTGGGAGTCAGACAGAGAGGGACTAGTAGTGAATGAGAGGGTGATATAGAAAAAAGAGATAGATAGCACGCTTGAAAACGGAAATGAAAAATAATGTCGACGCTTTTCTCCCATCTTTTTAGCGTTTGGCGAAAACGAAATTTAAATAATACTCACTCAGAACTCTCAGCCTCAGCTAAAACGACCAAGATCTCGCTTGTGAGCCGCATAGCAGCGACGAAAATTGGAGCCAGAGCATTTTCCTCGTCCTATTTGGCGTGGAAAACGATCCGCGTTTTGCTCCTGTATATCTATGTGCCTCTCGCTCTAGTTCCGCTTTTTTTTGTCAGTAAGAAACGCGAAACGAAATTTCGCCGCGGCACTCGTAGGAGCTAGACCGCGCCTACGTTTCCTGTTCGGATAACGATTTTTTGCTCGACATTCTCCAACTAGTCATTGCGATTCGACAGAAAGAGTCTTGCGCTTTAGGAGATTTTTTTGCCAGATATTGAAGATGCTGGAGTTGCCAAGCGGATCTGGAGACCTTGCGCACTATCGCTAGCGTCTCCTCTTTTTTTTTGACAAGGCTTGCCTTTTCTATAATGTTTTTCTTTTTCATCGAAAATTAGTAGTAGTATATAGTATAAAAGTATAAAAATAATAGTAGTAGTAGTACATTGTCTTTGGTTTTAACATGTTTTTATACTAAATTTAAGCTTCTCATCATTATATAAGAAACATTTGCCCATTTTTTAAGGGGCTTTGAACGTGTCCAGGCACAATGGGAAGATTTTCCAGAAAGAAAACTTCTTATTCTTTTTCTATAAAACTAAATCTATTTTTACCCAATTACTAATTCTTAATCCAAATAAAAGTTTAACTTATTTAAGATTACTGTCATGGAACAGTCAGTTATGACATGGTGTTATTTCTTAATGTTTGGTCTTGGATCTCTCGGTTTAGTTTGATTCTTTCATGGTATGTGGTCAATAGTTTCTCATTCTTGACCTTGTCATATTATTCTTTATTACGCACTGCCAAATATACCACAACTCTAATACCCTCCGACCGATAAACCCTCTGAGAGATCTAACGCACACAGCTTACACTGACTTCACATAATTTTTGAGAAAGCAATTGCCGTTGTAGTCCGGAAAAGGCTACGGCCGTTTTAAGTTTGCTCTTCCCAATTGCAGCATTAAATATTCTAAATATCACCAAAGGATCCAGATACTTTAACCATTTTCGCGAGGAACACTGCTGAACGGTGGAAAAATCTCTCTTAGCGTTTCGTCAGGGAACTCTGGATAATGGTAGGAGTAGCGCTGATTTGGTTGCGGTTTGGGTGGTCTATCTTTCCTTCGTTTGCGAACGAAACGACAACTTCCACAGAAAAACCGCAACAATATGGTGCGAATCGGGTAAAACCAACAAGTATGGCTGGGGAACCCGCTAAAGCATGGATATTTTTACACTCTTTCTAATAAAGTCTTTTATCCTCCCCTTGCGAAGATAGATTCCCGTGGTCGTGGTTGTTGTCCCTCGAGTACCTTTATTTGTACCTTTATTTTTTCGCATACAAACAACACGAATGTGAATCGAGATCGGTTTTTTCCTCAGTCGGTCATAACATGATAACGGTCACACCATTTTTTCGGGCAGTTGAGAATCCGGTTGCGATTGCGGACCATTCTTTAAAGCGGGAGCTTCCACGGTGCTTTAGTAAAAAAGATACGTCGCGAAAAATGGAGGGTTCCAAGCTGACCACCAACCGTGGAAGGAAGCTGCCTGGCAGAACCCTTTCTAATTCAATTAATGTTAAACCACTTTAACCGGCAATGATCACATGTATCAGAGTCGTAATGAGTTAAGACAGAAGCCCAGTAAAAAAAACAAAAGAGTAATACTAATCGGTATGTTACATAAAAAATATACTAAGGTTACTTTCAAAATAGTTACAATTTTTTTTTGTATTTTTGTAATTAAAAATATCATTTGGACAAATACTTTTACCTAGAGGGCCACATGCCTTGTTTATCCCATAAATGTCTGTTCCTCTTCAGTCTTTAACAGCAATT
Organism: Anopheles cruzii; assembly: GCF_943734635.1. Lineage (NCBI taxonomy): Eukaryota > Metazoa > Arthropoda > Insecta > Diptera > Culicidae > Anopheles > Anopheles cruzii. The sequence continues at coordinate 87,038,242 of NC_069145.1, forward strand.
CTTCTCATTCGCCTTCGCCAAACGCTGGACAATAAAATATTGCTAAGGTCAAAAAGGATATGTTTCATACGCTAATCTAGCGCCGGGTGACCGCAGAGTGTTTCATGCCTACGGAACTGACCAGCTGGTTTAACCAGTTTTCTGTTAATGCACTAGGGGAGACGAAGTTCTCGTTCCAAAAGGTTAAATTGTCATATTTATTTGGTGTTTTCATTTACTTGTTTGAAATATTAAATACCATTTACAGTAGCAAGTGATTAGAATATTTAGATTATTTTTACATATCTTCCCTTACATATTCACTATTTGTCCAAAGTCGCTCAATATATAGTCTTATAAAAAATCCTATTGTTAGTTTGTATTAATTATATTATTTCCAAAATAATCATTACACGATCTACTATAGCTGCTGTGTAAAATGTCCAGCAAACATAATGTGAAGTCGTTCGAGACACAAACATTTTCTTCTATCACCATCATCATCATCATGAGTCCTCTAAAAAAATATATTTTATTGTTACAAGTCACATTGTTTTACACAAGTCACAAGATTCCACGAATGAGTGAATCTTCAATGAATGTGTAAAAAACATCAGCAGAGCTTTGTTTTGTTTACATATTTTGACGTTTGTGACCTGCTTTATTTGACATGGTTTTTTTTTAAAGCATCAAGCCAAAGCCTGTGCTATTTATCGCGTGCGAACGGGTTATATGCGTAATTTTGCTTTGCTACTTACTCCTAAAGGAAGTGGTCGAGTTCGATAAACCGGAATTCACTCGAACCTTCTTTAAATGTACAGTACGCATGTGCAACGTCATCAAGTGTTGTGTTATGTACCGTGTTTTATACAATCTTGGAGTTGCCAATCACCGTGATTTATATAATTTCAATTCCGCGATAGCAGACTGGGTGTGTTGATAGGTTGCTGGCTGGGCAGCACAGCTTTGGTCAGTAGAGTGGCTTTGGTCAGCGCGTGAGACGGTCGACACATTTCAGAGCACACATCGGAATCCGCGCATCACACGATGCTGGTCACGTTCTTGACATTCATAGGGATCTGCAGTTTCGCCAGTTGGGTGTATGAAAACTTCCGCACACCAGTGCTGTTGCTGTTTCGAGGGTTGACCCAAGTGAGCAGCAATAGCTTTCCTGAAAAGTATGGGCCATGGGCTGGTAAGTACAATACATGACAATAAATTTTGCTAGATTGTCTAATGCGTGTGTTACAGTCATTACAGGTGGATCTGATGGAATCGGCAAAGGGTATGCGAACTACTTAGCCCGGCAGGGCATGAAAGTTTTGCTCATAGCACGCAACGAGGCCAAACTGAAGAAAGTATCGCAAGAGATCACCGAAAAGTATGGAGTAGAAACAAAGATTTTAGTTACCGATTTTTCGAAGGGCGAGCAAGTTTATCACGGATTGGAAACGGAGCTCAGTTCACTTGATATCGGCATTCTGGGTTAGATGATCTCCCCGTCTTGAGACAGCATCGGATGATGAAATATTGAAATGCATTTCACTTTTGCAGTCAACAACGTTGGAGTGATAAACGAAAAACCGATTCGCTTAGAAGCAATGGACCAAAAGCTGCTTTGGGATCTAATCAACATTAACGTTGGGGCTGCAACGTTGCTATGCAACATACTAATACCCGCCATGAAACGTAAAAGGCGAGGGCTTATCGTAAACATTTCGTCACTATCGGCATTAGCCCCCACGCCTTATCTCGCGGTTTACGCTGCGACGAAGGCTTACATGACCAGCTTTTCACAAGCGTTGCGCCAAGAGTTACTTTCGTACGAGGTCGAATGTCAAACGGTTTCGCCGGGTTACGTGGAAACTAATATGACGGAGTATCTCACTCAGCCGAATGCGCCGGAAAAGCATTTTACCCAGCAATTGGTGAAAGTGAAAGATTTTTTGCATTACGCAGGGTACACGATCGGGAAAGTTGACACTACTTGCGGTCACTGGACACACGGAATACAGGTACATTTTCACTTGATCGTAGTGCGGTGTAGCGCCTGATACTTTTGCTACGAATACTAACATTTTCTTTTTATTTCCTGCTTTAGACTGCTCTTTTAAAAATACTTCCAGATTGGTTGAAACTACGTGTGTACACAAGACTGTATACTCATTTACTGCACAAGTTTTCCAATTAACTCAATAATAGTAGCAAAGTATGTGGTATTACAACGGCAAAACACATTAAAAATAAACAATTCGTAACCTTAAATGCATGCAACAGTTCGGAATCGGATCTCAAGCTCGGAACAAACCCATAATATTGTTTTCTTGGGCCTATAGTTAATTCATTAATAGCCAAACTTTTTTGGGTTAAATTCTAAATTTATGTAGAATTGTTTTCATTCAGCATTTGGAGCTTTTTTCTTAACTTTCCCCCTGCTTATCTAGCGTTCAGTGATATGGCATGATAATTTTCGTCAACAAATCAACATTTATTTAACAAATTCATTCAAATTAGTTTTCGCGAAGCTTTCATACGCCGTGTGCAGTAGATTATTCCAGGACTTCTTCGCCTTCTTTGATTTCCTTCAAGTTCAACACTTCCAGCGCTCCGGCTCCTTTCAATTCGATCCGCATAATGTCGTCCATCTCACGATAGCTCCCCGGATCAATAAGGCATGTTAGCACCAGTCGTTCGCCTTCCCATTTTTCGCTCTCCGTGACCGTTGAACTAACTCTTGATATGCGTTCCTTAAACCGTTTGGCATCCTTCGCTGGTAGCGTCAGCTTCAAACGCATTTTTGCCCGTTCCAGCGGAATCGACTCTTTGAGCAGACGAATCACATCAAGCGCTTGTTGTTTGGCATTGCGGTGTGGTTTTATGGAGTAGTGGATGTCTTTCATAGACTTTTCAATTATTGAAACCGGATAGGGACGTTTCGTTTCTGGATTGACACACTTGTCGGCAACATTTGTAGCGATCTCCTTAAACATCGACTCCAACTGGTCCTGGCGCTCCTTTTCCGATACCTGTAACTCGCCTTTGGTCAATATTTCTTTACAAATTTCGGTCACATTGTCCGTCCCGAATGCCTTCTGCAGCTCTTCCTTCTTCGCCACCTCTCCTTTGGAAACGTTGTTGAAGACCGCGACTGTCTGCAGCACTTCATCGAGATCCTTTTCGGTGCCGTTGCGCCACGAAAGAACTTTATTTTTGTAGCAAGCCACTTCGAATCGCTTGCCACTCTTTTTCATACGCACGACCGCCACATTCGTGAGGCGGATTTGGTTCGTAGGGGTGAATATTTTCGGCATGACTGATGCTTTGCAGAATTCCTCGTGAAGCACCTTTGTTTACATTTGCTACAAACAAACGACAAACGGTAAATTGACAGCTCAACAGTAGAGGACTTTTTGGCTGCGTTTTTTATGTGGCTGAGTACGGCAACTTAAACTGTCCGTTAAATAGCTTCATTTTTTTAATTTTACATCATAAACACATCATATTTCGGCACGTGAATCGGAAATCAATTTATTTTCTAGTCGGGCTTCTCCGTAACATTTGTTTGTTGATGTGTGCTTATCATATGATTGCGCAGGCCGGCATATTGTTTAAAATGTTCAACGCACACTTTGCAGCTATACCGATAAATATCCTCGTGGATGTAGGAATGTGTTTTCAAGTTACTTTTCTTGATAAACTCTTTACCACAATGTTCGCAGCTGTAAATCCGTGACACTTTGCCGACTAAAACGTGATTGGGATGCTCCTTGCTTTGGTGAACTGCTAGATCAACCTTTTTATAGAACACAGCGCTGCATACCGCACAGCTCATTTGTTTGCCATTTTTATGCACATTCATGTGCCGCAACATTGGTGCCTTAGTAGCAAATTTACGGTCACAAATGGTACATGCAAACAGTTTTTCTCCCCCATGCAACCGTTTGTGTACGCGTAAACTATTCTCAAAGCGAAACCGCTTGCCACAGTCACACTGGAACGGCCACTCGTCACCGTGAAGCAGGCGGTGACTCCGCAGAGCACTCGGAAATCGAAACGTAGAAGTACATTGATCACATTTGAAGGGTTTGTCGTCATCGTGGTGTTTCATGTGCACTTTAAAATCTTGCACATATTTGAATCTTTTCGGGCACAGTTTGCAAACTATCAGCTCGTTTCGATGTTGCGTTCGGATATGCTGCTCCAGATAACAGCGGTATCCGAAGGATCTTTCACACTTGTCGCAAGGGAAGCGTTGTGAATGGTGCCGGTTTGCACGATGGACAGCGAGCGTAGTGGCAGAAGCGTACCGTTTTCCACACATCTCACAAATTAAAGGCTTCAAATAAATGTACAAAAAGTTAAGCAGTCAATGCGGTGTTCATTCTTAGTACAATGTCTATCAACTTGATTACCTCTTGTTCAGTTTTCGGTTTACGACGTGTCTTATCCCGAAGATTGGTTAGACCGTCACTTTCTGAGCTGGTGCAGAATGTTGAAGATGAGCTTTCGAACATCTTTTCCGATATATCGTTATCATGTCTATTTAATGTCCCGTCCGTTGCGAATGCTCTTTCAAAATGCTTCTGAAATACGATATGAAAATGTAAACGTTGTTGAACCGGGACGCCTGTTATAATATTTGCTTACCACAGCAGCATTCTTATCATTGACCACCGTTTCTGCGGCTTCTTCAGTTGCTACAGACGCATCTGTAAGGTTTCTAATATTCAGCTTCCTGGACAATGATAGCTCGTCATCGTAAAAATTGGTCCCAATGTGGTCAGAATCGAGAACTGTCGAGTGGCCCATAGATCCCTCGATCGAGCTGTTTTTGATTCCACCACCTTCGGCGTAACTCGTCGTCTCACGGCGCTTTGGCTTCGGAACACCTTTACGATTCCATCCTTGCTTTGGCTGTGCTATTTTCAATTGTTCCAAGCCAAGTTGTTGCCAGTGGACGCGGCGTTTGTGGTTTGTTAAAAACGCCTGTTTGTTGAAACTGTGGCAACAAATATCGCATTGAAAGGCTCGTCCGCGCAATCTATCATGCGACTTAAGATCGGCTTTCTGCCTAAAGCTCCGATTGCAGAATGCACATTGAAACGAGGTACTTTCTTTTACATGACCTTTGCGGTGTCTCAGCATTGCGTAAACACTGGAAAACACAGTGTCGCACTCGGGACAAACGCGTTTCTCGTGATTCTGCAGATGCAGCTTTAAGCTTTTCAAGTACTTGTAAGTAATTCCACAGATATTGCAAACGTGCGATCGTGTCGCGCTGTGTACCTGTTGGATGTGTTGTTTAACAATGGAGTTTGTCGCAAAAATCTTTGAACACTCGCAACACTTTACTCCCATCTTGGTGTGCCGGAAAACATGACAATTTAGGGCTGTCTGTCCCCGAAAAGCCTTCGGACAGTGCGGACATTTATATGGCGTTTCGCCCGTATGCATTCGCAGGTGGCATTTTAGGGTGCCTTTATGAAGAAAGCGGCGACGACAGATCTCGCATTCGAACTGTTTCACACCGTAATGGATCTTTTCGTGCTGGCGGAGCATTGCGTGAAATTTAAATGTTTTGCCACAGAACTTGCATGTGGCGAGCGCCTTGTTCGATTCCAGCTTGACTGCCTATCAAATAGAACGGATTTAATTGAATGGTTTTACCCTCTAAATATGTTTTTTGGCATTACCTCCACAAATGTTTGCGCCTTTTCCAGGCACGTATGATCTATTTCTTGCATTTCAAACAAAACTATAAATTAACGTGAAACACAACAGATTGCACTTTTTTGTTTACATCCATCCTTTTCATCCTGTCATCTATTCCTTCCTATTCGTCGATGAAATTGAATAACAATCACAATGGCTGGCTGTCACTATTTGTTTGTGCACGCAAACACAGGTCAGCCCAGCTCGGGCTACAGGTCAGCTCATTTTTGATTCGATAATACCTATCGAATCACAGTTTGGTGAAATTTCGGCAATATTACATCGGCTAAAGCTGTCCGTCCAACGAAAATGGAAAAGGAAAACAAACTTGCGGCCCCAGAGAGCGGAAGGAAAGCATCATCCCTGCAGTCCCTACCTACTCGCCAATACCTGGATCAAACGGTGAATCCCATTTTGCTGCAAGGGCTAAAATTGTTGGCCAAAGAGCGCCCACCCGAACCGCTACAATACTTGGCAAACTTTCTACTGAAGAATAGAAACCGTGTCGATGACTGTAATGGCGGGAACACGGATGATACGCAGTAATAAAGCCAATTATTCATTTGACTACTTAACGCTACGTCCACACTTGCAGCAAGTTGGGCCAACTTTTTGCTGTCACACTAGCAATTTCTAGACGTCAAATCTGTGAGCTCCAGTGAGTGAAATGACAGTTCGTTTGTTTATGTTTTTAATTTGGCAGTTCACCATTTCATTCTTTTGCCAATTGTAGTTTTGCAGCGAATAGGCTTCTTCGAATAATAAAATGTCTTTTAAAAATAATAAAAACAAATCTAAATCGCGAAAACTATATTTAGTTGGTGCGTCTGTGCTTGTTGCATACGCTCAGTATTTGGATGCTGAGCGTGTATCACGACGTTGTTAGACGCGAGAGCTCTTCGCGGAGGCTTCACACCACGGATTACATTTAATCGACCAGCTGAACGATGGAATAGGGTTCCGGAATTTCACCCGAATGACCGCAACAGATTTTTGGCGCACCGCTTCCATTGGTAGCTATAGCTGGGCAGTGGTTCCTCAACAATTCCGTTATGGTTCGCCATTCTTTTCTGCGGATAACAAGATCAACGACTTTTTCTTGTTCACCAAATTGTTCTTCAAATTATTTTCCGCATTTCGCACATATCTTTCCCGAGGACAATTTGCACTTATTTATCAAATTCACAAACTTGCAACCAACGTAAACAACAGCTGACACCAAACTACGTTTATAAATAATAACAAATGATGTTTTCCTTCTCTTTCTATTGCCATCTTTGTCATAATCTGATCCGCTCTCGAAATGCTGTCCAAAAATTTGGACAGCGACAAAAGTTGCCCGTACCAACTGTCAAATTGAAAAATATGGCCTCTCAACCCGAATCGGTACAAATAACCGATAAGCAAGAGGAACTCAACGGCAACTCAAAGTAGCTCACGGATGTCCAACAAAAATGAGTGAATTTGGCTGGGCCTACATACATTTTTCCCCATTTGCTGTAAGTGTGGACGGGGGGTAACTTAGTTATTTATTTATGTTGAGCAAATGAGTGTCAAAGCGAGCACAATGGAAAATCGACGAAGCTACGTTAAACGACGAAAGCGGCCTAAAAGGGAACCGTCAAAAAATGGAATGTCAAACTAAACTGTCAGTCACGGCAGTGGAAGAATATTAATTTTTACTCTGTGCCGAGTTTTCGCCAAAAATCCGCCCGTTTCACTTGTTTTGCTACAATGGCCGAACTGTTAATCGATCCAAACATTCGGGGATGGGTTTTCCTGCCCATCGTAGTCATTACGTTCCTCGTGGGAATCATTAGACACTATTTCTCCATACTGATATCGTCGCAGAAAAAGGTGGAAGTGACACAGATTCAGGACAGTCAGGCCATGATTCGTGCGCGATTGTTGCGGGAAAATGGAAAATACCTTACCCAACAATCGTTCGCCATGCGTCGGCACTACTTCAATAACGAAGAAACGGGATACTTTAAAACTCAAAAGCGTGCTCCACCGAGTCCAAATTCTACGGCCATGCTGTCCGATTTGGTGAAAGGAAACTTTATCAACGTGCTCCCGATGATTGTTATTGGTGGTTGGATCAATTGGATGTTCTCCGGATTCGTGACCACGAAGGTGCCATTTCCCCTGACGCTGCGCTTCAAACCGATGTTGCAAAGGGGCATCGAGTTAGCCTCTTTGGATGCTGCCTGGGTATCGTCCGCTTCCTGGTACTTCCTGAATGTGTTTGGGTTGCGAAGCATTTACACTCTCGTTCTGGGCGAAAACAATGGTACAGTGCTGGTTCGATGCGCGCCTTTACGTTACTTTGAATGATAATTATTTTGTAATACTTTTTAGCTGCCGACCAAACTCAGTCCATGCAAGATCAAATGTCTGGTGCTGCCGTAGCGATGCCGCAAGATCCGAAAGCTGCTTTCAAGGCGGAATGGGAAGCACTGCAAATCACGGAATATCAGAATGCCCTAGCAAACGTCGAAACAGAGTTGCTCTCGGGCACTGGCATACCGCTAATGGGAGATCAACATTCAGCGGGCCAAAATTCCTTGTTCAGCCACACAAACCGCGCGGAGGATGGACTGCCGCTTAGAAATTAGGTGTAATTCAAGGGTTTTTAGAGAATTGAATGGTATGTTTGTTGTGCGTTTTAGATAAAACAAAAAAGCAGAACTTCTACCGATCTCGTCGAAGAAAGATGGTCTGCCTAACTGACCTTGCGTTCATCGTAGCAGTCTGTGGACTCCGAACTAACGAAAAGTAAATAAATGATGTCAGGATGAAAACGGTAAACATAACTTCTTATTTATGTCACCCATTAGAACGGGACAGCCGTGGTACGATCAACTGTAGTTTTTGTGTTCACTTCACTTCTCACGCTAGATCAAATAAAACAATTCCATAAAGCAGCTCGTCGTTTAATTATTTCCCCCAGGTTAAAAATGAGCAATGAACTTCCTCCGGCGTAGAGAAGAGCACATATCTTGTTTCGGATATATTGTAAATATTGGTACGCAAAGATGGTCAAATTATATTATATTTTTGATCGCACATCGCTGTCGCATTCATTACGTCCTACTAGCTTGTGTATAAAGACATTCTGCATGTAGCCAGAACCTTATCCTCTTCGCCTCAGTAGATTTTTCACAGTGATCTTCGTTTCTAGAACCGTGATATTTGTCGCCATCTGCGTTGCTGACCGTTCGGCATTCGCCAACACTGCGGCAGGCAAAAGGTTTGAGTAATAGTCAATTTATTATCGCACTTTTCATTTCATCGATAGCATATGCGTATGGCTCGATCAGCAATTCACACAAAAAATCGTACTGTTCTCTGCAGCAGCATATACTTCATCATCTTTTTGTGCTCTCTAAATTGTAAGACATGAGTTTGGCGCGTTTACACAACCATTTAGGTCACACTGCCAATTGCTATTTGATTGCATGTGCAGGGCAATGATATTTTTGTTAGTGGTTTTTTTATCTTTACATAGAAGTTAGTCACTTTTTATGCTCGAACAGCACAATACTCAGAGCAGTCCGTCTTCAGAATTTGTTAAAGGTTCACGTTTCCCACTTTAACTAACTTATTGCTCGATAAAAGATATTATTCTTTGATATAGCTTGCGTAGCAACTAGAAACTGGGAGTAAAGTGTAGGGTGAAAAGTATATAATAGCACCATATACGGTTTCTAAACAGAAAGGAGCAAGAAGTATCCTGGAATGAAATAATAGTCCGTTTTTCAATTTTCAACGATTACTGCAGCCACAATGATCATACCAATATTTGCAAGCGAGAAACAGTGCTTAGTTCTAGACATGAAAATGACCAAATAGATTGTTTACGTCCAACGATAACTGATGTGATGGGAACACGTGCCCTTTATGATATCAAAAGAAGGATCGATTGTGTTGCCCAATCACAATTTTGGACAATTGATTTCTTATAATCTGTTAAAACGAAAACCATCTTAGCTGGTTCAGAATGTTTAAGCAACGTCGTACACTTTGCGGTTACAAGATACATATCATCAAAGTAAAACTCTTTACTACGCTGTATTTTATTCTGTGGCATATGCCATACTACTGCATTTTCCGTTTAGTAAATGTGAAATTTCACCTCCAGCATAGTGCCAATCCTTTTTTCACTACATCCTTTATCAAATTGTACAGAACATTTGTTTGCTATTCTACATTCCGTCTTGGCGTATGTAACGTTGAATGATTTATGATCATAGACCATAAATCGTGAAAACTATCCGTCAAACGAATTCAAAAATAGAACCTTTCCAGCGTTTTTTTTTAAGTCGACTCAGTAATACTTCATGCTTTCGGCATTTTATTGAGCAATTTCCATGTATGATAATCATGAAGACCTTCTATTCGGTGTGGAACGCGTACTAGCAAACAATGAGTAGAAATAAAGTGTTCGGTCGTTTGTTCACCATTTGTCTGAATCTTCATAAACATTTTATGTTGCTGGCAGTGTACAATCAGAAGTTTTGTGGCCAGTGGATATTGTAAAAGTTAAAAACCCATATGGAAAAGGTCAACGACAAATAAAATTATTGCTTTGTGAAAACAAACTTACTTCGAAAAGTGATATTAGGACGATAATATTAACTTATTTCTTAATTTGTATCGTTTTTCATAACCTACAGACATGGTTTTATCACTACATCGTCTCCAAATAAAGTTCTCGTTTTCATCTCTCATATTATCGCTTACATACGCACGCTATTCACTTCCATGTACAAACTTTGTTATGATCTATCACGCAGAACCCAGCATTGTACTAGATGCCAGTGCCTGGTGCAAGATCAGCTTTTTGTTCGTGAGTCGATTAAGGTATTCTTTGGAGAAAATGTTAATCTTCCCTCTGCCTTCGCCACTGTTTCTTGTCCGTTTACCTTCACTCAGTCTGTCTCTCTACACTGAGGTACGCTACTGTGAGATATACTTATAGGTTTTAATGCCTAATCGGACTACACCCTACCACCTTAGAGATTCGCAGAAACTATAGTTGTGTGTATTTTCTTTTCATTTAAAACATAATTTTAAATGCTTGGAAGGAGTATTCGATTTTACAACGTAGGCAAGGATAAAGAGTTTGTTGATGTTGGTAGATTTCGAGGCTCAAAAACGGTTTTAGTCAAAGAAACGATAACCCGACGATGTCCACTATTGCTTGCTGCAGTTGCTGCTGCCTCTGGGTGGTACTGGTAGTATCGTGTCGAATAATGGTAATACTTAAACTAAATCAACATCACTTTTAAACAGAAATGACCAGTCCAGCTCAAAGTGTTTTGGCTCGGTCCAACAGATCACTAATAAATTTCTGAAAAAAAAATGAAAGAATTTTACAAGCTGTTGCCTACGGTATTGAGAGAGAACAACATGACATGTCAAACCGACATACCGATATATCTTGAGGTGGTCGTTTGCATGTAGACAACAGGCTCTGCAAGTTCAGCGAAAAGAGAAAACATTAAACTTGAGTCATGTCTACTATGTTCCGCATTTCTCAACCAAACAAAATTCTTACAAAAAGATGCGATCGTCTTATGTCATCCGTGTCCATGTCTAGAATTTCATCGATATCCACGTCAATGGCTTCCGTCTAATCGAAAACGAGAAAATATTAATTGAGCACTCGTGTGTACTTTGGGCATCCAGTGACTGACTTACTGGAGGATCGAACAATTTCTGCAGCTCATCGTATAGCCACATTTCTACCGCCAAACGTTTCCGTATAAGACTCATCTGGTGCGAACCGTACTTGGCGGTCAAGAACTTTTCGCGACGCTCCTTAACCTCTCCTTTTTCAGTAAAATTCACTCGCAGTCCCGTGCGGCCCGGTGATCGTTCGCATTCATTCATCGTTTCAACTCCACACTGCATGATCCTCTCCCAAGTAAGCGTAGGAAGTTGTATGCTGTTATGTTTCCAATTGCTCGTGCTGTTACTACAAGAGAATGTGAGAGAAAAACATCTAGTTAGTGATCGACGAATACTAAAAGGGGGTTAATATTCAATCAATTTGAAGTATTATTATTGGTACAAGTATTGACTGCCTCGAAACGAAACTACTCTTTCCTTCAGTGCCATTCTTATGTGCTAAAAAGTGCTGAAGATGTTAAAATGGGTTTTGAATTTTTCTTTTGAGTTATGTTTATTACAATTGAAAAAATACCATCGACACGAGCAACCAGTACGCCTAGAGGCGTAAGAATAGCTATATCAGTGAATGAAATCAACATTGAAAATAACTTGTTTACCCAGCCTCCTGCAATCTATTTATACGAACACTAGATGATTCTCCTAGTTTTTGTGGGTTGTATAGGTAATAACAACGCATTGCAGAAAGTGATGACACGATTCTGAAGATATTTTCTCACATTCTGCAGCAATTCAATTACTGTGATGTCCAAAGGAACAACTGGCCACCTGTGCCCTCTCGATCGTGTGTATAGTTAGCTGGCATATAAACTATTCGTTAAATTACGAACTAATTGTTAAGTTATTGAAAATCGATTCAGTCACAGATGCAAGCCACAACTGTAAAATAATTGAACTCAAATAAACTGAAACATGAAACAAGCTTTTTAAGCTGCACAATGGAGATCCTCTGACGCGAGCACAAAGATCGCAAGATCGCTATATTTAACGCGCATTCCGCGATCACGGCGTCACTCATACAGTGTCATAGAGCATATTGAACTTGCAACGCGTCGAACAGAAAACTTCACAATACCACTAACCAGCCAGCAGAGCAAAAATCCACGGCTTAAAATACTGAGCTGTCGGTTTTTGTAACTTTCTCTTCCTTTTTCAATCGATCGAGTTATACACACGAACAGAACAGCTTAAATAATGCAAGGCGTTGTGTAAGTTCTTTGATTAACTTGTTCCAAACCAAACACCAGACCCCACCTTTCTCTACTTTCACCGTGCTTCAATGTTCACAGTCCTTCTAGTGCAGCATCCGCAACACAACAAATTATCCTGAAAAGGCATTGAAGGATTCGTTCTGTACCTGCTAAGCTAGTATAAAAATGTGTGTTTTTATAATTCATGGCTTTGTGCACACTATTTATCCTGAAGCACATGAATACGGATTATTTTTCGATAAATGTTGGTATTTTATGTTGGTATTTTATGTTGGAACACATATTTTCATTGAATTTGTTCAAATTTCACTATTACAGTCAACCATAATTTGGCCACGAAACAGTTCCCGAGCACAGAAAAACATGTTGACCGCACAAATGGGCGTGGTTCGTCGTGTGCGATTTACTTATTTCTTTCTTGTAAAATAAAGTGCAGCATTTTGCATTGTACCGATTTAAAACACACTACACCCGGGGGCTGCGAGAACCACTGTTTTCCAATCGGTTCTGAACCGATTCACAGCAACCAGCCACCGTGTCGCTGAGCCACCGTTTACGGTGTGCCTTGTGACTTTGTGCCATCCGTTTTCGTCTTCCTTTCTTTTGCATTGAGACGCATAACTTTTAGAAAGGTTCCCATGGCATCTTGCCTACGTTTCCATTCAACATTGTTTGTCTTGGGTAATAATACGTTGTTTCTTGGGCTAGTTTATTGCAAGGCACGGATGAACAATGACTCGCACAAAGGGAATGTAAGTTTTCGCAAACATAAATGAGTGGAAAAGACGATAATTCCATGTACCATCCTCCAGAAGCCGAGCCGAAGGCAAAGAAAGGAATTCTCAGTTTTATGACTACGGTCGCCCACAAACTGGTTGCGAAGGCAGATTCTCTCACAAATAATAGAAAACTCACACCAAACAAAACACTAATCACATACACGAGCAGCAGACAACGCCGTACTGGGTGCGTCCAGCTTAAGGTACTTTCTTTCTCTGTGTAGGGTGGTGTTGTGCGTGGGGAGACGCTTAAATTCACATTTCGGCTACTAAGCAGTACCTTAAAGACGCTCAGTCGGTGTTTGATGGCGATACACCTCGAATGGTATGGGAGAGTGAAAGAGACGGCACAGCACCACAGACTGCAGAATGGGGTCGGAACGAGGCAAATCTGATCCACAACGTGTTACGTGCGCACGGCCAACTACCCAATCTCGCGAGCGCCACAAAGTAACTGAAACAACCGGCACTGCGAAGCGTATTGGGGAGCCAAAGCACGGTACGCCGGAGAGACTCCCCGAGCCACGATAGAACATAAAAGAAAGCGAGAGAAGCAGAAATGGGAGAGACATCCATAAGAAAAGGGGGATACGCATTCATGGCGCTTCAGACGAACGCTTGCAAGAAAAAGCACATCAATGTGAGACATTTAAAGAGTACTTTAATATACTTATGAGAACCTAACCCCCAGCAAATGTGGTGTGCTTTAGCACACAAGACTTAGCTAGCAAATGTGATATTAAAAGGGAAAGAAACAAAGAGAGACCCGAGAGAGAGAGAGTGTGTGCGAACAACGGAGAGAGAAAGTTGGAAGAGGGTGGCCGAAGCCAAATTGGAGCATCGCCAGCATCGGAACAAGCAGAAAAAAGTTCCACGAAGAAATAGCGCAGAGGTGAGAGAGAAAACAAAACGAGACAGGTTAGGAAAAACAAGTAAAAGTTAGCAAAGCAAGCTATGGCAAAGTTCACGCAAACATAATTCGAATGCTAAATGAAACGGTGTATAAGGGGCAAAATGGCCACGAAAAGGACCCCACATTCTAGCAACAATTACGCGGTTGCGTCTAGCAATTATCTTACTGATAAGACACCAACACACTAGTGTGCAAACGCTGTATGCACACAGGCTGTGTATGTGTATGCGGGGCTATGCCCTCACCATGGTGACGACATTCGACGTTCCAATTCAATGCTTCCTTCTACACGTTGCGCGTCTTCTCTCAGCGCGTATTGCCGGTGGTTTGGACACCAACACCACCCGAGAAAGGCTGATAAAGCAAGAACTTGCCTGCTTGTTCTTATCGTTCCGAACGATATGTGCTTTTTATGTAGGAAATGGGAAGAGGTACAACTGCAAATAAATACGGCAGGCGGTGCAACAATTCAACACAAAGTGCAGCGCGGCACTCGCTTTCTTGCGTTTGGCAGAAAAACGCAACGTTTGTTTCGCCGCAGAAATGTTGTGTGAAAAAATATCTACACTGACAAAGATCAAAATGAAAGGATATTGTGTCAGCGGTAGCAAAATAGGCATGACCGTCTTCCATGCTTCCATGATCGCGAGGAGTCCGCATGGGTTACGCGAAGCAAACGCGTGCTAAGCACTCCTATTACGCAATGCTGCAATGTCCACAAAGCTGTATACAATAGTCGCGCTGCTAACAAAACAGTACTCAGGTGAACACGCTTAATGCAAAGTTCTAATTTGATTCTATTCAGTTTCTTTGGACGAATCGAATTGAGTCGATTTAACTCGGGGAACATTACAACAAAGGCCGATAATCAAACGTTGCAATTTGGGAAAAATTATTACATCCGTTATTAGAGGTGTCGCATGTCTTGTTCGCCGTCACAACAACGGCTGGGCGAACGAGGTACGTGAGGCGGCTCAACCGAATCCACAGAAATGACGAAAGGCCGAAAGCGGCTAAATCTGAAAGCGTGCGTGCAAGAAGCACGACGCAATGGTGATGCAACCCGCCCCGTCGATCAACAACACACTAGCTCAGCAAGAAGCAGAAATAAAAGATATACGGCCACTTAAAGAGTGCCCGAACCCCCCGGCAGCGTATTGCACATTGTTACAGACACAGCTGGAGCTTCAAAAATCCTTGAACGCAGCGTGAAGATGGAATGGAGACGCGAAACGCTCGGTTGTGTTGCACATCCGATGGCGCCAATAGACAACTGTTCGAAAGCGCCCATTAGTAAGATTTCAATCGCCTCAACACCACTTTCAATACCTGGCGACCTTCTTTTGTTTGCATCGGGCAATCAGAACGCGAGGACATAGCGCCAATTGCGCAAAGGGGTAAAGAGGAAAGATTTCTTTTTAAGAAACCGTTCCAAAGGTACACATGCGAGAAGCGAAGTGGCGCGGATCATTATGCAGAAGAATGCCTTATCATTCCCGTTTGAGTCACTGTGGCATTGATGACACAGCGTCTAACCGAGTTGCTTCTGATTATTCCCTTGCAACAGTGTTCACTTCAATATATTTTCATTCATTATCGCACTCAATCGCTGGAAATATCACAAAACGATAGGATTATTATGCCATTACATTTTCGTCTGACCCTAGCGTAAGAGTCATGTGCGCTATCGGTTATCGGTTGTAGCGAATATGACTAAACTCGGTTCTTGTCTGATTAGGGCTTTGATAATGTCACCACCAATAACGAGGTTTAAAATTAGTCTATCGAATTGGTCAAGGTCTCCGCCTCTGCAAGCTGTTTTTTGCCAATGTGGCCACCATTCAAACAAGTGAAGCTTCTAGGACAAACTCATTGCAAGAAGAATGAAAGAATACCTCGTTCTGTTTCTATTCCGTCTTCAGCCGGCCGTTTTCTTCAACATTGTATTGGTTACTGAACTATTATGTCTACACGGAGTTCTACCTGATATGCAGAGGGATACGCATGCGCCTTCCAGAAGGAACAAGCAAATGCTCAAATGCAAACTTTTCGCTATCCCAATAAGAGACAGTCAGAAACAGTGGATCGGATTACTTTGGCCAAGCCCGCACTTGAGAACGAGCGAACGATTTGTGAGGTTTTTGCATAAGTTTCTTTGGGAATAGGAAAGGGTTTTAACAAACGATTTGAGCAGACTTGACTCATACATCGTGTGCCGCAGAGCTAGAGGCAACGAGAAGAGCCACTCAATAAGCCTGTGTTATTGATTTTTGTTCCCATAACGGGGTCCGTCGCATTCAGGTGCAGAAGCTAGGACATTGCAAGTATTATTCGCTTTGGCATTTAGAACAAATCGATAATAACCTTCGAAAGTGATCCAAAAAACAGTGTGTCGCCGAGGTTGACATTGCCCTAAGGAATTATAACTTAGAATACTTATCGGCAAGCGGTGCATAGCGAGGAAAAAATTTCCATATGTCTGTCGTAACTAATACGGAAAAGAACTCAACGCTTCCACTCCGCAAATAAACGGCTTGGAGTCATTTGTCCAGAACCGACACAAGAAATTTGTTCCGGTTTTTCGCTATTGTAAATACGCATTAGAAACATTGTGAATGAAGAAAATGTGGAAAATGGTGAGAATGGCCAGAACCGCTGCTTGGATGGTCTTAATCCTGCTTTTGGCTGCCGCCACACTTCCGTGTCATAGCTCGGTGGCTTTGCCGGAAGGAACGTTCCCGATCGCGAAGCGAATGAACATTGAAACATGTTTGGGTAAGTAGTTTATGCACAGTTTGTGTAATGTTCGTAATATAACTGGTTTTTTGCTTGCCCATACAGTGCGGTTTGACGAGCACCTTAACACTATTATCCGCACAGAGGAATCACGCTCAATGGGGGCTCGGTTTGTTGACGATGCCGATCTAAATTCTCGCGAGCAATGTTTGCGGCTGTGCTGCGAAACTGAAAATTGTGATGTGTTCGTGTTTGAAGAAAAGGTGAGAAAATATGTTCTTAAATTTCGTCGGCGATTTGTAAAATATTCAGTTTGTAATGTTTTCAAGTAACGGGGGTTACCGAAGAGTTTCGGCCGAGGTTAATTATTTCTCGTTGAAGCTTCGTACGCAAGTTCTTGGTAGAATCTTGGGCCCAGAGACGCTCCCCATCTATGCGATGTAGTCTCCGACATCCTTCATTTAATCTAGTTAATCTAGTTAATTTATGCGTTCTGCTATTATGTGTAAATATGTTGAAGCGCAGAAAACCAAAAAAACAAGCGTTAACACCTTTCTTAGCAATGGAGTGTTACCGTTAAAGGCGAGCAGAGAAAGCCCCACAACCGTTGGCTTCATTGTTGTTGCTCATTGTTGCTTTTTTATAATTTTCCCACAGAGCCCCGGAACGTGTTTCCTCTTCCAATGTGGTCCCCCGGAGAACTTCCGCTGTAAGTTTACACGCCATTCCAACTATACCAGCGCTGTCCTATCAATCCCCACGCCCCCAATTGAGCAACGTCCTCCACCGCTGGCCGCCCAAATACAATCATTAGCGCAACCCGACCCCAGCAAGCTTCTATCTCAGCACGAAATGGAACTGGTCAGTTTGAAGCAGGGCGCAATAGGAACTAACAGTAAACGCAGGCTAAATTCCGGTCAAACCACCACCACACCGACACCGCTACCACCGCTGGGAGTGCGTCTTGGAGACCTCGTTCCGACTGCCACCCCGACAGCACCGCAACAGAGAAAGACGCAGTGTGGTCACTTTGAATTCTCCTGCCACTCGGGAGAATGTATAGCGGTGTACAACGTTTGCGATGGCATTCCGCAGTGCGAAGACGGGAGCGACGAAGGAGCGGACTGTCCGCAGAAAAATTCGGCGTCCATCGTTTCATCCGTATCCTCTGCATCTTCCGGCGGTGGCTACCTCAGTCAGCCTAGTATGCAAATAGGGGGTGCAACCCCCATTCGAGCGGTCGGTGGCTCAAAGCCGCTACTTTCGATTGATTCAGACCGATCGCGAATGTACCAGCAGATGGATTTTCCACCGCCGCAACCGAACCGTTTCGTGATCGAGTCCGATCAGCAGCAAGCGCTACCGAAGGCGTCAGTGCACCGCAACCGCGAAGATCCTATGACTGCCCCGAAACCGTGGCCCCGTCCTGGCTTTAACGAGTTCTTGTATGCAGGTACGTACGAAAGGCGTGTGTCCACTGTAGACAGGCGGGACTGTTTTCTGTTTTCTTCTTTAGATACTCCCAACAGTCACATCTTCAGCCACAAAGGAGGGCTTCATCTGTCCGCGATGCCATCCGCCCAACAGTACCAAGAGACGGCCCCAGAATCCAGCTATCTTCCTGCGTCACCGATCGACCTAGGTGGTGCCGGTTCGGTCAATGGAAACCAATTGTATCTGCCAGTGCGAGGCGACTCATATCCAGATCTGGCACAGAAACAAGCATTGCAGCAGCAATCAGTTTCGTCGCAGGCTCAGTGGATGGGCGCCAACGGCTTACGGCCTGATTGGGCCCAACAAGCGCAACCAGTGTCGCCACAACTGCCGCAAGAGCAGTACATCCAACCTCCGCTACAGCAGCGTCCCGCTCCCGTTCCTGTACAGCACCAAGAGGCGCCCACTTTAAATCAACCACCACCGCAACACCAACCGCCACCTAAAGGAGAGTGGGCGATGGCCTCGCAGCAAGGTGTAACCCCACCAGTTCCGACATTTCCTAGCGCTGTTTCCGGTGTGAATTCAGCAACAGATCGGCATCTGACGTCGAGCAATGTTGATGGGCCGGAAAAGCTAAACCAACCGATGGGTGGCGACAGCTCAAAGCAGCAAAAATCATTCGCCGGGAAAGCGACTGTCGGTGCTAACAGTGACGCTGGTGTGGAGTACGACGAGGATGGTTTCGAGGAAACGTATCCTGAAACAACGAACGGTGCTGGGCTGGAGGCAGACGAAACACCGACACAAACAGACCCACCGAAGAAGAAGGTCCACAAGCACCACAAACACGATCACCAGCAAACGGGATCTCAAAGTTCCGATGGCACCAACGAGGCATCGGGGCCACACGGAACGGGAGGAGGGAAAAAGAAGAAAAAACTTAAAACTATTAAAAAGGATAAAGTTTTGGCCGTAGAATCGGAATCCGCGGGAGCGGCCTCTCCGGTCGTACACGAACATTTCAAAGCATTACACCAAGATTTGGAAATAGAATTTGCCGACCACGACGGGTACGCAGATCGGCCAGGAGGGGCTATGCTATCGCTAACCCTCGGTGTGCTGCTGACTGCGGCCATGGGCATTTTGCTGAGCTGCCGGATGCGCGTAAACGTGGCCCGCCGCAGAGCACGCCGGCCCGGTAAATCTTCTTACGCGCACGATGCTGATTTTCTTGTCAACGGAATGTATCTATAATTTAGCTCATGAACGAGGGGTTGCCCGTGATATTTATTGTTTTTCATTAACCAAATTAGTTCCACATCATATCTGATTAACAACATTTCATCCGTTAAGAAGGCGAAAAAACTGGCCATAAAACACAAGAATGTGAACAATAAAACATGTAACAAAAAGTACTACCCAAATCGTGATTTAATTGCTTCTTCGCGAGTTGCTTTGGCCTTTGCTTTTAGACCTAAATATGTTTTTTTACAATCTGCATGAAACGAAACGTTCGATTCAAAAAACCTTTCCCTTTGGTCGAGATCTTTGACAGCTGAGCGCGCGTGAGTCGATGAACGATAGAAAGTGGGATACAAACAATCGATGAAAAGCTTACCAACACACTTGCGTCTCGTTGCGTTTCGCGTTCGGCCACCACGAACATGATACGGCCAGTGCGAAGATGTGATTATTAGTTTTGCCTGCCGCGTATACGCCTCCAAAAAGGTTCAAATCGGTCCGGCCCCAGTGGAAAAACCGTGCGTTCGACGCGTGTGTGGAAGATCCTTTGATTCCATAGTGCCACCCACTCACTCCCAGGAAAACAACAACCTGCTGTCTCGGCGCCGTTCGGGTTTTTATTCGCGCTAAACCACGCTTTCGTGCGTGCATGCGTACGAACATCGCCGACGAGTGAAAGTGTCGAAATATCAAGAATTAAGGCGAACGTCTCATCACACTCGCGGTCGTGTTCCGTACAGCTAGCGCCGTGAAACCGCGCCTCAGTGTCTGGCCCAGTGTCTCTAGTCGTTCCACAGGTGAGCCACGGTGTTTTTTTTGCAGCAGAATGTGGCCTTTTCGTGACATCACCTCCCCAAGTACAGCAGTTAAAGGAGTTGGCCTTGCGTTTTGAGTCATCATTTATTTCTGTTTGTGCAGCAAGATGCAGCGCCTGCTTTAATTTTCGAATGTGATCGCAGCTAATGGCTGAAGGAGAAAACTGTAAACTCTGCCACACAGTGTTTGAATTGAAAATGTGACCGCAGTGGGTGGAAGCGTGGCCGTTTGCTTTATGCGGCCTCTACTATTAAATTAAGGTCATTTTGGAAGAAGCTTGTCGCACGGCTCCGTGCGTTCTTGTCACACACTTATAAATGTATTATCAACTGGTTGCTAAACAGAGGCAATCGGCCATCGGCACTCCTTCAAGGTTAAATTTCGGCGGGCCCTATCACATGCTCGTCAGTAACGAAAAGCAAAGGAAAAAATACTCTGTTTTCCTTGGCAATGCCTTTTCTTCGTTCGTGCAAGGGCCAGTATGATGGTTCATCACACACCCCTTTCTAGTTTCACTTTCCTTTCCAGTGCTTATCGATTTTACCGAGCAAGGGAAGGGTGGAGATTGAATTTACCGTCAATACTAATCGAAATCGCGTGGCAAACATTATTTCTACCGTTGATGGTTTTCTGCTTTTCGTTTCGCCCTAGCCTGGAAAACAATAACGGACCACATTCATCCCCAACAATAGCCTTAAAGTATTCATACATCGAACGGCCATCGAACGAACCAAAATGTCCGAATTCACGCAAACCGCAACGGTCACGCAGCAGCAAACCGTCGTTCAGCCCTACATCCGCTACGATCCGGAGTATATTCGCACGATACCGGGCATCGTGAAGATCGTGTGCATCGTGCTGAATCTCATCGGTTTCATCTGCATCGAGTTCTCGTACTTCAGCTTCCGTCCACAAGGCTCCTTCTTCAACACGGTGGCCATGCTCGGCTTTTGGTTTAGCGGAATCATGTTCGTGTTTTATCTGTTTCATGTTTGTGAAAAGTTTCACAAAATCCCGTGGCTAAAAATAGAGCTGTACTTTTGTGCGGCCTGGGCGGCGCTGTACATGCTGGCCTCCTCAATCGCTGCCGCCACCAGCATTGAGGCGTTTCAGGCCGCTGCGGTAAGTGTGGGGTCTGGCTAGGGCCTGGCTGGTGCAGTGAAATTCAATTAAAAATTGTTCTTGTTTCTTTCTCGTGCTCTAGTTCTTCGGCTATTGTGCCATGATTGGGTATGGGTTTGATGCTTTCCTCAAGTTTAAAAGTGTCCGCGCCGGTGAGATTGCCCAAGGATCTCGAACCGTCCAGGTGCAGCAGCAACAGCAAACAGTTTCAACGCTTACTGCGTGAAAAGTTGGAGCCCATATTCCCGTGGACGCATAAACTAATGATGTGACCAGTTTTCTTTCACAGTATCTGCGCCATAGCCGAACAAGATATTTGTTAAATTTAACGTTTGTGCGGTAATATGTTTCGTTTGATTTTTGCTATGTTCTAAGCACGTTCGCCCGACAACAACGAACCGAAAACCACCACACTTGTGAGAAAGCACAGAAGCCTTAAACGTAATCATAGAGAATCTTATACTATTCGACACATGTCCACTGACCTGATAATCTGTTAGCGAATCTACAATCCCACACTTTGTGGAACATTGAAAAGTTTACGAAACTCACTACAATGCGAGAAAGAATAGAATGATAGTCACGTAGGAAACATTAGTTTTAGATGTGCACTTGTGCATGCCGGATTTCTCTGTAACGCAATACTGCGTTGCGCCTTTTTTCAGAAATAAATCATATACACGCAACCCATGGAACTATCACAGCAAGAAAAGGGGATTAGAGATGAATGTAAAGCTATTGCAGCTCAAAATCTCTATAATACAACAAACAACAACAACAAGAAAAGGGGATTCTTTTAGAATAACTTTATTTATTCAATAAATAACGAATGGTACAATCTAAATGCTTCGTTTCGGTTCAATCTAAATGCTAAATTACAAAATCAGTGCACCAATTAGATGCCTTCTTCACAGTTGGTGCCGGAATGCTTCTAGTTTCTGGTGATTTTCTGCAAGTAACTTGTTGATGTTTCTACCACTGGCGAACTCAATCCTACAGTATATTCTTGCTACGCTGGCCTTGGTTGCTTTGCTTTGATCTCGATCAGCTGTCACAAACTTGAAATGTTTTGATTTGGCCTTTGACCATGAATCTTCCGTAACTTTACTTACGTCGCAGCGAAAATCGCGCGGGTGCAATAAGAGGCTCAAAAATGTACATTTTGCTCCAAAAATGGTACACTCCGATGCGGTCGAGCGGCATTTGGTCAAATGTTTCATTGCGCCCTTTTTCTCTGTGCTCTTTTCGCAAATAACATCCCTGCAGTACAAGCCTCTGTGTAGTGCGGCCTGGTGGTGCGTTGCTATTGCATCGAATGATCAGTTCTTCGGAAGTGGCCACGGCACTACGGCCGTTCTACTTTGCCGTTCACCCGGACCTTTTCGGGCGCTATCCCCAAGAGCGACAGGTTAACGAGGACTCACTTAAACAACTTAGTGCCCACCTGGAATCACTGCTAAGCCAACGGCGTGTGCTTCCCTCAACCCCACGAACGCTCCCGTTTTACATCCGCGCATCGAATGAACCGCAGGATCGAGGCACATTCCATCTGATCAAAGTGCCACTGGAGCGCACCATCGACACGAAATTGGTGCTCCGTCGAATACTGGAATCATGCAATTTATCCACGGATTTCGTTGACAAAATGCAGACCACCGATGCGGGGTCTTCGACACAGACCAGGGCTACATTCGATGAATTCCAACAACGGCCACAGCAATCTTTCTACTACAAAAAACGGTCCGAGTATAACTTCGGCAAGGAGCGTGCAACCGACGACGAGGAGTTCGATATGTTTCAGTTTAGGATAAAAAAAGTACGGGAAAACGAAACGCTCAAGTGAGTTTCCATTTACCGTGTCATAGTCTCTTCTGGACGGCAATGAACTCCGCGTATGCATCCTTCACACAGAAAGTGGCTTCGAACGAACGTTGTCACGGCGGCAGTTCGTACGAAAGCTGTTCAGGAGCTGCGGGAAGAGGTAGAGAAGTTGAAGGAGGGCGTTACCAAAAAACTTCAGCTGCGCGAGATAATCTACGACTGTGGATGGAACGTGGAGCACTTTCGGGGTTGCTTGAAAAGTCTTGAAAAGCTAGCAGAGCTGCACCCAGGAGCGATGGATGGGTTGAAAGATCGCACCCTTGTGTTTGCAGCCTTCACTGGCGTCAGTCTTGAGGGCCATGTGATGCTATTTACAGGAGACGTACAATGGAATTGGTTAGAAGTATGTTTCGCCGCGAAAACCTAGTACAAAAAACATCCTAACGCATGTCTGCTTTTCCGTTTGTAGTTGATCAAAAACATCGACAAACACGATAGCTACCTGCGTAAACTTCCAGCTTACGAGTACGCGCTGTCCCAGGTTTTGCGCAACATCCGTATCGGTCGGCGGAAGTTTATGCCGAAAGCGCAAGCTATGGCGTACGCGTCCCACTTGCGCAGGATTACGACGACGTTGCTCGATTACTTGAGCAAATCAAAGTTCCCCAAGGTGTGGCCCGAAACGTTGTCTCAGTACGAGCTGGTGGTCGAGTCAGAAGCGGGCCCATTAATGGTAAGCCCGACTGGGCAATTGATCGTTCCTGCCACCTGTCCAGGCTCGTTATTGGTGGATTTCCTATCCACCCATTTGGCAGAAGCACTGGAAAAACAAAGCTCGTACGACCGGCATAAGCACATCGAGCGAGATCTGCACGCACGCTGCTTGGCGCAGTTTCGGTTGCTGTCGCTGGCTAAAGATGACTCTGTTACCCCGGATCGCATGATCGAATGTCTCGAAAAGCTATTGGCGAAGGGAACGGTCGCCGAGCTGGAGCTGACCGAATTGAATCTTAACATCACGACGTACTACTCCGTTCTGGCAGACGGCACGGTTTGTATACCGTGGGATTGGAAGCACTAGTTCTTTAACAAACCTCGGAGGGGGGGCTTTCGTAATGTTGGTCAATTATTTGGGACCGTCTGTGCCATTGTTATAACTGTTGAGATTTGATTCATGTTTTGCTTTAAAGATACCGGTACATGGAAGAGTCTTATAGGCCTGTAGAAATGTCGTAACGTGTTAAGCAGGACAATAAAATAGGGTAACCAAATGGACAAATGAAAACACATGTTCGACCGATTACACTCGAGGAATATTTTTAATCAACATTTGGTTTAGATGCTCAATTACTCTAGCAGTTGGTCCGATGCATACACCCGATCGTATGCTTCCGGATTAGGTGGTTCGTACAGCGGGGACAGAGCTTTACCTCGATGATTGAACGTGTAGAAAGACGGTATATTGGAGAGGGTTTCCCACGACTTTGCCTGCAAATCGACAGCAGCACGGATCTCCTTAAAATCGCCGACCACCTGCAGAATGTTGTAGATTATGTACAGCAAGCTAACGATGGCTTGGGCGATTATCTATCAGGCATTAAAAATAGATAAATGCATGTCAAATTAGTAGGAAAGCAATGTGCTGTCGTACATCACCTACATCAATCGGAAGCTGGGAAAATTCTTGTTCAGTAATTCGAAGGTAGGAGCGATCTGTGAAGATGAAAAATATATGTGAAAATCTGAACCAACTGCTGCAACGTACTTTTACTAACGTTGAGCCGCAGAGTATGCTGCGTGTAGCAGTGATAAAAATCCGAGAACAATCTGGAGCTTATTGAAAAGAGCCATGATAAAAGTGAGCGAGTGTAAAACAGTGGTTGAATGAAAATTGGTTCTTAATGTTTACTCGTGCGATAGAAATTTGACATCGGGTTTTGACAGCGCGTTTGCAAGGTTTTCTGAATGTCGACTCATGACAATGCTAGGAATTCACCGTCGTTAAATAACACATTCGAACACATTTAATTGCGGAGCTAATATTAGAAATGTAACCAATCGTGGTTTTCATTTAATGCCTGTGGATTTTAATCAAACTATTTCCAAGCGATGTTCTGCAATAGTGCCAATGTCGACAATGTCGACAATGTCGACAGACAAGACTGTGGAAAAGCGAGACAACCGTATGCGCTACTCGGTGTGTCGACGTGAAGTGGCAACGGTAGCAACGATGTCGTTCACTTTTCATTTATCATACGATTGTTGGCATCGAATCGAGAAGCAAACGAAGAGGAGTTGCAAGTATAATTTTCAGCGAAAACTAACCGAAAGTGAATTAGCAGAATCATCAAGGTATGTTCAATATCTTACCCAGTACGTGAATAATCCATAGAAAGGGGGAAATATCGTGCTTTGCGTTAAAGTGATACGCTTGAGGTGAAAACGGCGCATGCAAAATTGGGAACACGTTTTGTCCAAATGGACGACTTTTGTAATGGCAGTCGTCAACGCTCACTTGATGTGCTTTCTTAGAATCGGAAGCTTTGTTTCGCCGCCTTAAAAGGCAATTTTTGAACCTAAAGCTAGTCAGAATACCTATTTAAACCGAGGCGCATCAAAAATATTTGCCATCAGATTAGGAAATGTACTTTTGTACCCGCGAGAAAGTTCCACTACCCTGGAGAGATAGCCACAATGGTGGACGAAGCTGGCGAAGCATCATGGCTCTTCCGCTACGTTTGTTTCACCTGCGCCCTTCTAAGCTTGTTCACATATTTAGACTTAATATTGAATTATTTTCGAAGCTTTTGTTTCTTACGCCGTGTCACCGTTTATGCGTGTCATGTAATCATCGTGCCATAGATTCGACGGGGACTGTAGGAGTGAGTAGCTTGTCAGCTGTAAGAACAGCTAACGAGAGAGCGAGATAGGATGCGTGGCTAATATAAGGCCAGTGTTGAAAGAATCGGTCACTGATAAGCAAAAAGCTCCTTCGCGAAGCCGTTTGCTTTAGTTATTTTCAATGGCATAGTTTTTAAAGATGTATTGGGTGTCACAAAACCGAGTACCACCATTTCGGGAACAAGGACAAAAGTTTTGGGGAAGCACAACCCAGCGATGGCTTCAGCATCCATTTTGACTGGCAGGTTTGGTACCATAACCTCACATAGTCCATGCTGAAGTGCAGTGTTAAAACTAGAATTCTCTGCTTGCTACAATTGTTGGTTGTTATATGCCGATAATGTTTTGAACACAAGGCAAAAGAAGCAAGAAACTTATTTTAATTTCACGGTTGGAAACAGACAACCATTTCTTTGCTCCTTTGCTAAAAAGTGAGGTGATGAAACGCTCACTAACACACACAGCCACTTGTACACATTGGCGATTGTGTGAGTATGGGTGCTAGCAATTCGCATTGTGGTTCGGTGAAATTTTCCCGTTGAAAAGTGGGAAAAGTTCGACGCCTGCTCAAGTATGCTGAAAAAAGTTTTAAATTCTCATTTTCCAACGTTTGTCAAACTATTTTGAAAATTTGAGCACAAAAGTGAAAGCACGTTTTTTAATGAGCGATCGATCGAACATGCCACATGGCCGAAAACGATGCTTGATGAAGATTTATGTGATTTTGGGTAGAATTATGTGTCTGTCTAGGTTTGGCAATCACAGAAAACCGGTCCGAAGGATTTCTTTTATTTCTTCGCTAGTTATCATTCTTTCACATTCGTTTTTATAATGTTGTTTAAGAAAACATACGATGTTTAATACTTACAACGGTTTTCCATTTTGTTTCAGCGAATAATTCAAAACCAATTTAGCCCATTCTAAACAAGAAAACTCACACGACGCAGTCAGGATATCAACATCAGAGCTAGTGTACCACACGACCGCTGATAGCGAGCGTGCGTGTGTATGTGCGAAAAATTGCGCGAAGATCCTTACAAACCGTGAAAGAGCGTGACACGTGACACGGTTGAAATAATATAGGTTACCCCCGGGTATTTGCCGGTCGGCCTTGAGCGCGCGACTTTGTGGTGTTGATCGTGTGGAGCTTGTGAAAGCCGAATGGTAGCAGAGTGATTGTGCATTTTTGCATATTTTGGTTGGTTATACGCCTCGAAATTATACTTCAACGAAAAGATAAAATTGAGCAAAAAAAGCGGAAACAAAACTACTTCACTACCACCCGGTGTATGTGTGCTTGACGCAGAGAACTGCCTCACAACGGCGCATCATTTACTCCAGTGGGAGAAATTCATCTTAAAGTGTGCATGAAGAGAAGGGCGAAAAAGTGAGACAAGCAAGCGCGGATGCCGTTTCAAATGAACATTAATAGAACGGCATGAGAATAAAAGACTTGATTGATTACTGAACGCAGTGAGAGAAAGTAAAGTGCAGCGGGCTTTTTAACTGTTTTACCAGAATCTGGCGAACCGGTTGGCTTCACCAAAAGTGAAAAGTGCATACGAGTTACTCCATGGAACAATTATAGCAACCCAAAGAAAGAGAAGCCCAAATGACACTTAAGCTGAGATAGCGCAAGTCTTCAACGAAAAGAAAGAAAGAGAGGGGAAAAAGAAAGAAAGAAAGAAAAGAGAGAGAGAGTGAGAGAAAAAGAGAGAAAAATAATACACATACCAGATGCAAATCTTCTGTACACAACAAGTCAAAAGTCGATGTGGCCGAGAAAGTAACCGCGGCAAACAGTGATTGGTGTGGAAAATAGTCTTGTAGCGATATATTGTGTTTAAGGTGAATAATTTATAGTGGAAAAAACGAGGTAGCGACGACTGGAACACAACGTAACGTGGTGGAGAAGCAATAACCCCACGCGCAGCACTACGTTTTGTGTTCGAAAACAAAACGCGACTTGGGGCGAAAAACAAGAGTTTGTGCTGAATTATATTATTTTTATTTTTAACTCTCGTCGTGGCCTGCAAAGCAAATTGAGTAGTACACACAGACAGTAGTCCAGAGAAGAAGAAAGCAGAAGAAAAAAAAAGTGCACAAACACTACCACTGAATCCGGAGTAGCAAGGAGAGCACCAGAAGTAGTCATGATGACTGAAACGTTGAATTCGAATAATCATCTCAGCCAAAAAGGGTAAGCGAATGCTTGGATCGTACCGAAAGTAGAGTTTAACTAACGTTCTTTTTGTTTACAGCGAGAACAACAAAGTTGGCGACATGGGATGGAAGGCCAAACTTAAAATACCGCCCAAAGATACTAGGATTAAAACTAGCGTGAGTATGACGTGGTGACGTGTTTCATTCAAAAATCAAAACAATGTATTGAAACAAATTTCTGGACAACAGGATGTTACTGATACCCGCGGAAACGAGTTTGAAGAGTTTTGCCTAAAGCGGCCACTGCTGATGGGCATTTTTGAGAAGGGCTGGGAGAAACCGTCCCCGATCCAGGAGGCGGCTATCCCGATAGCGCTGGTCGGTAAAGATGTACTGGCACGAGCAAAGAACGGTACCGGTAAGACCGGGGCGTACAGCATCCCTGTACTAGAGCAGGTCGATCCGACCAAGGACTATATTCAGGCCCTTATTATCGTGCCGACCCGAGAGTTGGCCCTACAAACGTCACAGATTTGCATCGAGCTGGCGAAGCACATGAATATTCGCGTCATGGTCACTACCGGCGGAACTAATCTCAAGGATGACATCATGAGAATATATCAAAAAGGTTAGTTGGCTCCCATTCTTTCACGCCGATCGAAAGCTTCATATGATGAAATATTCCCTCAGCCATTGACCACTGTGTGTGATGCAAACTATTTTCTAACTCCTGATGAAGATCTCTTCTGTGCTGCTCCATTTCGCATTGCGTTTTAAGTATCTACCTGTAGTAATGTCTTCTTTCCATCTGTTTTTCCCCCTTTTTCTAACGCTCGCTAACTAGTGCAAGTGATTATCGCCACTCCGGGCCGTATACTCGATCTCATGGACAAAGAGGTGGCTAACATGTCCCAGTGTCGAATGCTAGTATTAGACGAGGCAGACAAACTGCTGTCGCAGGATTTTAAAGGCATGCTGGATCATGTCATTATGAGATTGCCAAAGGAACGTCAAATCCTGCTCTTTTCGGCGACATTCCCATTAAGTGTGAAAAACTTCATGGAGAAGCATCTGCGCGATCCGTACGAGATCAATCTGATGGAGGAGCTAACGTTAAAGGGCGTCACGCAGTACTACGCTTTCGTGCAGGAACGCCAGAAGGTGCACTGCCTCAATACGCTCTTCTCGAAGCTGCAGATCAACCAATCGATCATCTTCTGCAATTCGACCCAGCGCGTCGAACTGCTGGCCAAAAAGATTACAGAGCTGGGATACTGCTGCTACTATATACACGCCCGGATGCAGCAGGCCCACCGGAATCGGGTGTTCCACGACTTCCGATCGGGTCTGTGCCGCAATTTGGTCTGCTCCGATCTCTTCACTCGCGGTATCGACGTACAGGCTGTGAACGTTGTTATTAACTTCGATTTCCCGAAGATGGCGGAAACCTACTTGCACAGAATCGGTCGATCCGGACGGTTTGGTCACTTGGGTGAGTACTACATGATTTCAAAGCCTGCATCATCATCTACATTGAATGACAAACAATAGTTAATGTGTGGACCGACACTATCTCAAACATTTGCATTTGATATTTTCATGCATTCTGTTGCCACTTTTGTGTGATACGTAAATGTCTTCTTCTGGCCATTCCCCGTTCTTTAGGTATCGCCATTAACCTAATCACCTACGAGGATCGTTTCGATCTTCACCGCATCGAGAAGGAGCTGGGCACGGAGATTAAGCCCATTCCGAAAGTGATCGATCCGGCACTGTACGTACCGCGGCCGGACGATCCAAACAGTGCGCAGGAGGAGCAGAATGTTAGCAAATAAGTCCGGAGGTTTTGAGGGGACTAGAATTGCCGGTATTGATGAGAAGAGAGTGTGATATTCAAGGCATAGATTGTGGAGAGTAGAAAATGAATGGAGGCTGGGAAATGGAAAAGAGACAGTGTGTGGACAATGGGGAAGATCTGTTGAGATGCGAAACACGAAAACATTACGAATTTCTCTAAAGCGAAAATCGTTTCATTCAAATCATATAGCAAATTCCAAGTCAAACGAACATAACCGCTAAACGATGGATTTAAAGGGTAAACGAAGACCGACACGAAGACTAAACAAAGCAATATCGCCTGTCAACTGGAAATAATGGTTTTTGAGACACATGTATGGACTCTGGAGGAACCAAACTGAATGGAACCGAGTTGTGTAGCACAAAATAGGGGGGAACCTTTGGTGCGCACATCCCTAACGGCGCAGGACTGCTCAATGATTCTTATCTTGGAAGTGTTTTGCTTGACGAGTGTGTGAGTACAGCGTGCAAAATGCAAATCATTGCCGCGCTTATGTTGCAAAGAAATGGTTGAACCCGATTACTCACGAATTCCAAAATTTCACAATTGAAACATTATTTCAGACATTCGACGACCCCCTACAACAAATATCCGGGTCCCGGTGCAGCATTATTCAACAGGGAGAGAGTAGTGATAAAATGGCTAGAAAGGTTTGGAGAAAGGTTTGCAACCATAATTTTCACCCCTATTGACGTGCACACGGGACGTTGACTCGTGACTTGTACACACTATTGGGTCACCAAGCGAAAGCGCCTTAGGGCGCCTTTTGCGCCATTTTTCCACTGTCTGTCGAAACATGATTTGATATGAGAGTCCAAACAGTGTTCGTGTTAGGTTAAGAGAGGGTGTTTTGGATCAGTTTCATTGGATTTACCGGAAATTGATTCTTTTTTTTAAACCACTAAAACAACTCACACACCTGAGCAACATTACGCATGTCGTACTATCAACAGATCTGTCGGGTGGCACAATTAGATTGAACACGAACAATACACCGCAGACAAAAGCATCAACGATAATGTCTTACGAAAGCGAACGGCGAGCCGAACTGAGGCATCAAAATAAGGATAAATGAAGCGGGCGCGGATCAGAACAAATGGAAGTGAGGGACATGGGACAAAGAGAAAGTTATATTGAAGATTGAAGAGAGTAGCAAAAGACAACAGACCACATGTTGGAACACAGAGATATCCACAAACGGCAAAACAAACCAACAATACAATGGATAAGAAGTCTGAAATTTGTTGATTAACTGGATGAAGGGGAACAGGTTGGGAGAACACAGCAGTATCTCCTTCATATTTCTGGAAGTTTTGGTTTTTATCAACAGTTAGTAGTTTTGATTTTTGTGCCGCATTTTCTTCATCGAAAATCGGTTGTCTAATTGAACATAATATGTACGCTAAGGTGTAGCTTTCCTTCCAATCCCCCGAGGAACGCACGAGCGCGGCTGAGGTCCTACCGCGTAGTACCCCCAGCGACACAAATTGTAAAATAGTGAGAATGTTTGATTGTGAGGGCCAATAGTGACTAAACAATACCGGAAACTATCCGCGTCTCTCTTGTGTGCATGTGTAAAGGGAGTGCGTCTGTGAACGCCGGGGGACGTATGATTGTGTAGTTGATGTAGTTTTACTATTTTTCTCCTTGTACAGTAAAAAAAGACCGCGGGGAGATTATAAGAAGGGACACGCATTGAAACTTAAAAAAAACAAGAACGGTTCGCGTACCGTACCACAAGCGGATGGAACCTATGCACGGTTCTTCAGAATGACTGTACATATTATGTACAGTAGCGATTATATAGCGATTATGCAGACCCCGGAGAAGAAGTTCTAAACCCACATGAAACAATGTACATTCTTTGGAGAAAGCGACAGCAAATAGCAATTGTGCGAAACATGCGATGAAAACTGGCGTCAACAGCAAGCCGATGGTCGTCAGCACACGGACACAAACGAGGGGGGCAGCCGCACATACTACATACTTTCCCTTTTCGTATACAGCCAAGCTGGAACAATACAAGTCATATTCAAACACCTGGGCTCTGATCGACTTGTGAATCAACAAAGTGCTTTGTGTGTAAACACGGAAGAAGGTTAAGGGAAAAAATCGAGTAAATGCGAATTCGCAAGGCCCTTTTGACAGTTCTTGGAAATGACATTTCGAACAGACGACCATTTGGTGCGAATCCCTGATCTAGTGGGCTCTGTGATGGCTTGTAGAAGTGGCACAGCAGAGAGGTTGGCAAATGAAAATAGACGACCGCGTAATGTAGACGGGAAATTGCGCTCATCTGCATTGCATGAGTTTGAAAAAAAACCTTTTACTATTGCCGTGTCGAATCGAGCATTAGAGTTTCAGGTTCGTCGACAATATTTCGCCAAATGAATAATAGTAAATCCAACAAGCCACCCGGAGCCACTGAACAGACCACGATGGAAAGCGCGACGCATCAAGAAGGTATCACCCTTCGGTGAATGAAAAGATGTTCAAGAGCAGTTTGCACTGGATTCTATACATTCAAACGTGCAGAGTGTGCGCCTCAGCGCATCGTGAGATGTAACACGACGGAAATGTATAGAAAAACAAACGAATTGTACACGGCTGCGTGCAAAGTTTTCCGTTAGGAAATGAACTTCACAGGCGCACTTTCGGCAAATTAGTTTAGGAAAATGATGATCGCGGATGAGTGTCTGAAAAGAGTCGATGGACCCCGGGAATGAAAACCTTGTGCGAATGATGTAATCAGTTATGAACGAGAATGATGACTGCACGGGGCTTGTATGAATGGGCGGTCACGTTTGTACGCATGTGGATACGACGAATGATTGGAAGTGAAAGTGTATTTTTAAAAGAAAGTTAGTGAAATTGATGAAAAGCACATGGCGCGAAAACATGGTTCAGCGTTTAGAGGTGAAATGCCCGCACCCGCATCATGTGGGCGGCGGTGGAATTGTACCATCGAAAGCGGCAGCGTGGAATGCATTCCTATCGAGATGCGCCGGTGTCATTCTTGTGCATCACGAATTCGCAGATGATACTTGATCGCAGTAGGTTCGGCTCTCTTCTGTTAGAAACGATTCTCCTTTTTCTTCCACTCCACGCTGCTGATAACCTTGAAGCTTCCACCACTTAGAGGGAGGAACGCAAAATTTGCGGAGAAACTAATTGGAGGGCATATTTTTACGGTATTGGTCGGGATGGTAAAATTCTCAAAAATATCCTTACCATCTTAGCAACAATCCACCAACCACAAGTAGGCAATGAGCATTTCCGATGAGATTCGTGCGATATTCCAACCAACGATTCGCTTCCAACAACATCTAGTAAGCTGAGTTGCTCTCACTAATTGCCACTTTCAGTTGCAAAGGTAAACCAAAAATGGAATCTTCAGTTGGAGAAATTTACCGTCTACCAAATCAACTACCGCTACGAGTAACAAACTGTGAGACTTATGCGTCCCCTTCAGATCGAAAAAGTCAATTGGTCAGTGAATTTGATCACTGCTTGACAGTCATTCTCAGCAGTACATAGTTGATGAAACCTCCTGGGTATTAATCGGCCACCACCAGACTAGTAACATAGAAAAAAAAAAAAACAGAAACACCTTGGGCCAATCGTGGCAAACGACAACTGCACTACACGCGCAACCAAAATCCCAAGGTTGAAAGAAAGGCGGGGGGATATCATAAAAATAGGAAATTAACAATTACTTCAAACGTACCTGCAATTTACACG
Organism: Anopheles cruzii; assembly: GCF_943734635.1. Taxonomy (NCBI): domain Eukaryota; kingdom Metazoa; phylum Arthropoda; class Insecta; order Diptera; family Culicidae; genus Anopheles; species Anopheles cruzii. Next base: position 87,072,370 of record NC_069145.1, read on the forward strand.
AAGACAATTATAAAGTGATGGCAAACAGACTAAGAACTATAATTCTTGTTTGAAAACACGTAGAAGCGAGAGATTGGGGAAAGAGTTTGGATTACTTTTGATCGTCATCCCGTTCGGGCCAGGCAGGAACAACCCATTTTTTTGCTCATCCTAGGATATTTAGCCCTATATACGTTGTTTTTGGTTCTTCTTCACACGCGCCCTATAAGCTCGAAAATGGCAATGTTATATTCTTTTTTTCAATTCATCAAATTAAACCGCATTTTTGGTATGCCTAGTAAATTCAGGAAGGTACCAAGTACCACCTTTTGATGGATTTTTTATCTGCGAGATTTATCGAGAACGCTTCCCTTTTAGTATGATCAAAGATTGGTTTGACATTTTCTTAGATTGGCGATCGTCGCAACGAAAACCTTACAACATCATCATCATGGTATATCCTGCCGGTCCCTACTAGATGACAGGGCTGAGTGAAAAGTTTGTCACTGATGATAGTTGAACAAACATTTTATATACATACGGCAATGTGTCCGTTCGTGAAAGGGGAAGAAGATAATGCAAAAAGTGCATTAACAAAACAAAAACTGAAGATTCCTCACAAATCAAAGCTAAGTTTTTCGTCTTACCATCAAACTGGTGACAAACAATCCTCCGTGCGTCGGGTACTAATGTTTTTGGCGAACTTGCACTTGCAGGTTTTCTCTCATCCTCTCCACTTCAAGGACTCTTCTAGTTCGGGAGTAATCATTTTAAACTTCAAAAAAAGGCCAAGCCGTCGCTTTGTAATTGAACCCAATTTTTCAGTACTACAAAGTAAGTCCACGATGCAATTGAATGAATGCGCCCGAGAGAGTGCACCAATATTCACTTTATGATCATCAACTTGGCACTCCCACAGAGGGACGCGAAAAAACCTACAAACGGAGGAGAAGTTTGCTCACTGAAAGATAGCAGTTTTTATTAGCTTTGATTTGTGTCGCTCGTACGATCCGATCTTGTGTGGGCTCAAGCCCAATGGGAATAGTTAGGCAACATTCAGATCTCATCATAAAATTCCATCTTATGGTGCTATCCGTCACACATCGGAGTTCAAGAAGAGTATTTTATACCACTTATTATACATCAATGTGCTGAATGTGCCACAGCCAGAGGGATATAAAGCTTTCTATAAAGGAGAAAGGGCAATATCGGAGCAACGGAAACTCTTCCTTATCTTAATCTACTCCTCGTGAGCAAACGTGGAGACGCTTTACAGATTCTTTCGATGATTGTCGTACAAAATTAAAGAACAACCACCACAAACCAAGTTTTAGAACGTTCCATCAAACGAACACTCTCCTGTGGTGTATCAGATTAGGTTGAATAACAATACCATAGAAAATGAAGGCGAATAAGTGTCGTCCAGCATCAAAAACAACAATCTACAACAACAATATCGAATGAGTGAGTGATACGCAACTTTATAGCAGGGAGTAAGTGCGCGGGCGCTAAAAGATTGAGCTCTATGCCAAATAGCGCCGCAAAGTTGCAAACAGATCAAACAATCAGTAAAACAACAGTCCAATGCCAATCGGGCACGCGTTACTTGCAAACTGCGCCGTGCCACAGATGAAGCAATGCAAACCATTGGAAACGATTTATATCCGCCAATCACCCCGAGAAATGGAACTATAGAACGACAAAAACGTGAGAATCCGAACGGTACCTGAACATTTGTAACACGTACGTAGGAATAGGCTTAGGAAAGGTTTTTAGCTCACGAAGGTGATGTGTTGAGGGGAAGGTGCAGAGGCGAAGAAAATGGAAAGTTTGGCCCGCAAAAGATCACGGCGGCCATGAAACCATTGACCAATATCAACAAACAACGCCATCAATGTCCAGCAAAGTTGCACGAAAAAAAATCTCATCGGAAAACAAAAGAATAAAACTGCTATCGAAATAACATCAAAAATAATTAGTTTTTTAAATGAACTTTGAATGATTTTATCACCCATTTTCTCGATTTTCGCCGGCGGTTACTTTAATGTGGAACTGTGGGCCCCGTTGAGGCCGATTTTTATGGCAAAGGGAGCTTTCACAGGAAGAAGGACATTTTGTGCTTCTTGGATTTTATAGTACCGCCAAACTTGCATTTGAGTTCCTGGTCTTAGATTATTCCATTGTTTTTGTTGTAATGACCATTACCATTTAACGGACCATTTAATTTTTAAAATATGAACATGGTTGTATCTACTTGCTGGATGTTTGGAGCAAAATTTGCCGTAACTTTAGTTTCCTTTTGTTATAATGCCTATACGATTGTACGAATTTTGTTAATCATTCCACTTCGGAACTCTTTCTTTTTTAGGCGCGTTAAGTCAACAACAAATCCGCGAAGATGTGGGTTCCTCTTGTATACTGGCTTTTGCTTGTCTTTCCGAAACGTCCCTGGAACATGAGTTTTCGTAATAAGTTCTTTACCTTCACACCCTTTACCGTTCACCCGGTTGCGAAGAAAGGAAATGTATTTTCCTCCATACTTTCTACTGAATTATTCATTGATCGAGATTGAAAGCGATCGATCGGCGACAGGCGTACCACAATGGCGCGCATGGGGGTAGCTAACGGACACAGTTCGATACGGATGTTGCGCCAGGCTGTGCGTATGAGTGGTCTTTCATTCCACGAAAAGGGAGCTCCAAACCGACCGCAGCGCAGCGCTAGCCAACACTGCTTTATGACTCGCAAACCGTATCGACTTGGGCTTGGGCAACCTCAATGAGAGAACTGATGAAGGTAGAAAAGATTTCCCGAGGTCCCTCCAGCATGCCCGTGACGCAGGTGACGCTTGGGTCGATCCGGGGACGAATTTTGCCGCGGGAACTGGGGAACGTCAGCATTTGAAAAGGAAATCATAACATCAATACGTCCGATATACAGTTTCTTTTAGAGCCATTCAGCCCCAGCCGACGGTTGTCTAGATCAATCGGGTTTGCAAATGTGTCCGATAACCTTAACATCGCTGATGGGAAGCTGCAGCAGAAAGGTGTTCTCGGTGGGATATCGCTATTCTTGTGTTTAAAAACTTGCGCGATGGATAAATTTAAGCAATTTGATTATTTTTTAGGTTTTTTTAGGTGCTGCGGTCCACCGTTGGCCGGATAAAGTAAATATGATGTTGGTCCGTGTTTTTGTCTGGACAGGATAAAAATCTTTTTTCCGGTTCACCGGAGAGTCATAGCTGATCATTCCGACCGTGCAATCGTATGTGTGCTGTGCCTGGGTGCGGCACACGCATCTGTGCCTGGTGCAATTATCTTTGGTCACGTTCATAGCTCGTGTGCGTAAAGTAGACTCCATTTCGATGGGCAAACGGATGGCAGCCCACCAGCAGCAAAATGACCCTTTTCCGTTTCGATCGATTGAGATAATCAACTTTCCGGCTCGTGTCTCCGGCTGTGCTCCGTCGTCGAGTGCCACAGTTTGTAGAGCACTATTTTTCGGTTGTTTTATTGGATTTTCAAAAGTTTTCCGCAGGCCGTCGTTTCGGGAAATGCACAAGTTCCGTCCCGTATCCTTCCGGGACGGTTGCCGGTTAGTGGTGGTGGTGTATTGTTCAACGTTTTTTGCGCCGTCGGACCACGGCTGTTAGGAGTGCGAATTTAAGGCAAACTTTAGTTTACCTGTCAGTAGCAGATTTTTTCTCCGTTTGGCCGGCGTAGCTGAAAGGCGATTCATTGGTGAAAATGGCAATAATTAATGTATGTCTGGAAGAGAGAGTTAGTTAGGTTTTTTTACAGCGTGGCGAAAGTTTAAATAACCACGAAACCACTGAACCTATGATTAGTTTCGACCATGCCACGGTTGAAACCGGCGGGTCGTGGTTCGGTAGTCAAAAGGCTACAAAAACGGAGCGCGAGAACGGAACCGGGCGGGTGTAAAAGAAGCCAGCAGTTGCATGAAGCGCTAGGGGCAAAAATGAGAGCCGGTCAATTAAGTATGCTCCGGGGGCACACATCATTACCACAGGAGGTAACCGTCCCCCGCCTGTTTCGTGTGTGGCAGATTTCACAAAATGACAACGTTAATTGAGATAAACTTAACATTATTTATGAGCTCGCATCCGGCTCTCTATCGCTGTCTCCCTTTTTTTTGGGTCTTTGTAAGGGCCCAACCTACCTCGTAGTGGTAAAATATCATTTGCATACATGTGCACAGATCTGGTGCACAATCGGCGAAGGCAGAAGCGGCTGCAAGACTAATAAGGACGTCTGGCGACTGGAGCCTGATTCCGATTTCGGTTCCGACTGTTCCGATCCCGAGGAGCAACGAAAGTGGCGCCACTAAATGATGAATGTTGCGGTGCTAAGTTTGAAGCGCACTAAATTGATTCGTGGCGTTAATTTTCATTCAACCACCCACAAAGCTGGAGAGTGCGGGTGAAGTATGATGTCGCGGTCGCGGGCCGTACATGCGGCCGCCTGAATCACGCGGGAAACATGGCGTCAAGCATGGAACCTCAATTATCTGTCAAGCAAGAGAGTAATGGCTGCCTAAAGGGATAACGATTGCATTTTGACGTAATGGGAAATTTTGGCATTACGGATAGTCGCCATCCGTGGCCTCTCCGAAGCTTGTGACCACATCATTAATACTTTTATTTAACGACAGAGACTATATCACCGAATCAACTGCAATGTAAAGCTGCGATTAGACCGAAATGCTTTAAGTCGATAAATTTTTGAACACGGTTCTCCAATCGTTGCACATCGTTGTAGAATCCGAGACGCACGAACTTCTCGATGTCGGCTGACATGTTGTCGATCGGGTTTCCGATATGATAATATAGTAGAATTTTACCATGTTGGTGGGAAACAGGATACTGAATTTCGCATCATAATAGCTCCATGAAGAGATTTTCGTCGGCACCGTGAAAGCGTACGTAGAGAACGGATATTGCTCGTTGTAGTAGCTGCGGACCATAACAGCCTCCAGCAACATGGTTAATGTGCGGCAGAATCTGCTCCTGAAATGGCAGCCGCTTGGTGATTTTCTGCCACCGGCTATGAGACTGCAAGTTTGTAAAAATAATTAATTCGGGTTTTTCTCTTAACATGATAGCAGTTTTGTGAAGGGGATGCACCAGTAAGAGAAAGAGAGAGAGAGAGAGAAAGGGGAGAGAAATATTGATCTCGATGCATCAGAGAAGAAGCAACACGGAAAGAAAAACCACACAGAAAAAGTGTTGTATTAAAATACAGCTGTTAGTTTCCATCGCTTGCTTTGGTGTGTGTTGCGCTTGAAAATGCCCTGGCTTGCTGAGCCGCAGCAGCTGTGTACTGTTTTTAGTAGCCTTTGCCGTGTTGCTCAAGGCCGCCCTTTTGGTTTTTTCCGGTCCATATTGGAGCAAATAACCGTAAATAAGACAAAGTTTGAAATGTGTTCCACCATCGTTTGTGGGTTTCTTCGTGTACGCAAACTTTGTGCTTTTCTCGTTTTAAAAACCCGCTCACTTTCTCTCCAGTGCAGTGTCTGCTGCTGGCCCGACACCGGATGGCTGTGAGTTGAGTTCCGGCTGCCACTGTGCGCTCTACGGAGTGAAAAAGGGCTAGAAGAAATAAAAAGGTACAACACGTGAAGAGATTTGATTTTTCTCGCCATGCGGTTCATGCGTCCCGTTTGGTGTGAGTCCCGCAAAACGTAACTCTGTGGCGAACATGAATTTTTGACAAGTTGAGCCCCAATTCTGAGGATGGCTGTCGATATCGTAACTCTCCGGCACATGGCAGCGATAAGCCTGACTTTTGCTTCACCTTTTCGTCTGAGAGGCCCGAGCGATGGTCAGTTGAAGCCAGTTGTGAGATGTTAAATTTTGCCATAATTCGTAACGTACTTTCTTGCTTTGGAAACAGTTTTGAACCTAATTCCTCGCATAATTTGGGATCCCTTTTTCGGGATCCCGAGGGAAGGTAATTGAAAAAAGTTCTAGAGGAAAATTCACAGGACAGAGGACAATTTTATAAATAATATTAAAAAGTTGCACCGAGCTGGCAGGCTACCGTTGCATTTTTTGGTGTATGTTTTTTTTTAATGATTCTTTTCGACGCATAATTAGGATACATAAGACCGCAGCGGAGAGTATAAAGCATTTCCAAAGCGAGTTATTCTTTTCGCAGACATTAAACGTTAAAGTGGAAACATTAACCTGAGCCCCGTAAGTGGTCTCCACCGGGCGGAACCCTGCTTCCGGTGTTCTGTCTAGGGCGAAATGATGTTTCTCTGGCCAACGAAACTGAGGCGACACCCTACCCGGCCGGATCGAATTTATTCAACGAAAAACCAAAACCGGCCGTCGACAAAGTAAGGACACGAAGAAGAAATCCAAACAAGGGAAAAAAGTTTCAAGCGAATTTCCGGCTCAGGTCGACGGGAGCAGCTACCGAAGGTCTTGAACGTTGGTTAAGCAATTTTCTTCCCTGTCTCGGATGACCACGGGCTTGGTGGCCACGGTTGCAGTGAGGAAGTGGACGAACGTTCTCACAAGTTCCGAGAATCCGGCTGGTTTCGTTTCCTAACGCCACTCGCCCCATCCGTGTTCCGATGGGGAGGATATAATTAATTTATTCTCACTGTTCACTTCTGTCGGTTTCTTAACACCAGCTAATTAGTCAATCTCGTGCCCTCTCTTTCTTGCGCTCTCGAGCTTGTCTTGCCGAGCGTCCGTTTCCGGGGGACGGGCCGGAGGTATAGATGAAACAGAAATCCGACCCGCTCGCCAGCGATCTTGGAGTGACTGCTTCCACTCGTCTTGTCAACAGTAGTGTGCCCCACTGGTTGGGATTTCTGTCCACCCGACAACTTTTTGTGTGTACCTTACACACGGTCCTTGTTGGCGACGATTTCGGCTTCCTCCATCTCCCCCTTACGGTATCATAATTTTCCGGAAGCTTCCGAGGTGCCCCGACGACGACTGGACGACTGTCCGACGAACGGGATGGATTTTCTATGCCATTTCGTGGCGCGCCCAGATGGGTCCCAATTTTGTGGCTTGTGGCCACCCCGGATCACAGACGCCCGGTTTTTGTTTTCGTTTCCTTTTTAACCTTTTCCGGGTCCGGGGCGGATTGTAGTTTCACTGCCGGGCGGCGGGACGAGAATCATTGTCCGAATGTAAATGATGCTAAGAAAAGTCCGTCCGGCCACCCCGTACTAAAACCGGTTTTAGGGTCGTTTCACCGCGTTTTTAACCTGCGAAGGATCCCCGGTTTGTTTGCTCCATCTTACTCCGTGGAATCCTGCGGCTATTTACGGGATAATCCTGTTTGCAAGTAGTTGGGCTAACGTGGCGACCGATCGCACCGAACGTGCCTTGTGTCTGCCTGCGGGTGAGCGAGATAAATTATGACACTGGCCTAATCCGTTCCGGGGATTTCCGAAGCGAAAAGGGGTTTAGTGGAACCATGTTTTTCGGTTAGTATGCCCCAAATCCCGGGAAAGGTTTGTTGAAAAATTTGTCCCGGATTCCCCGTGTTTTGCGTGTTTTTTTTCTAATGGTTTCATCCCGGTCACTGGGCAGCTTAGTGTAATAATTATCACACGTTCAAGCGCCACTATCCAGCATGCAGCAGGTGAGGCTATTAATCAACTGCTGGCGGATAGCCGTCAAGGCTGTGCTTATCCATCGTTGTCGCCGAGTGACAGTCCGGTTCGGTGCGGGCGGCAGTAAGCTGGTATAATAATCAGCACTCTCGAGTGCTACTAAAATCGGACATTTATTTTCAATTAGACAGAGGGGAAAAGAGTTTGGAACAGGGCGTCCCGGGCGGGGAGTGTTTGCTCGATGGATTACATGGCTCTCAGAGGGGTGGAAAGAGTTTTCAAGGCGTCAGATTTATGGTGCAAACGGGCCCTTTACCGAACGATTCATTTACCGACCATTTAAATCATTTTTAATCCTAAAGCTAACGACAAAAAGAGGATTTGATGATTTTCTCGACTCACCCCACTTGTGTCGAGAACGTCACTAGAACTTTAAATTCATTCGCCTTGTCCAGGAAGGCTCCGGATCAAGGTCTAAGATGCATTGCAGATCCCTACATGTGGTTAGTGTTCGCTCCTTGCATTTGCACGTGTAGTAAGTATCGGTCGTACGTGTCATGCAGAATGTCCTTAATACCACGACGACGCCGAAATGGAAGCCTTTGTTGAAATGTAGAGAAAATTTAAGGTCAATTTGGATGCTGCGAAACTTCATATCCACTGTTCATGTTTCACAATGTCTACTTTGATTGCATGGAGCTCATTGATGACACTCTTTGGTGTTTCTTACTGGCCTGATCATGAATTCAAAAAACGGTGCTACGTTTTTGTGAGGCCATCGAAACCCATGCGTGAGTTGCGATGGTTTCAACCGGTGCTTTCTCCTTCTTTATCTGTGGGTCAGTTTACCGTGTGGTTCTTTGCTTGGCCCATAGTTTTGTGTCTGTGTGGTATCGATGTCGATCCCCGATGTATTTACTTTTGCACCAATTATCAATGGTTTTATTGTACCGATTAGTTTTGGCTTCCTTCGGCTTCGTCAATTAAGGCAAAAGTTTGGTCGACCCAACAGAGAGAGGGGTCACATGTGTGAGAAAGGTGGAAAACTTTGGGCCAGGAAATCGATTGGGCTACCCATACCCACCGTTCGATTCGGTTCGTACGAGTATATCTGCAACTGTCAAGCCGTTACAAGTGCTCAACGGTAAGGACTCCTGTTCGCCGGTCGCAACCGGCGCACCCGAGTGTTGGGCGAAGTGCATTCTCTGCATGCGAAAGCGAAGTCCCTCAAGCAACAACTAGTGTACTAGTGCCCAAGTTCCTGTGGCTGATAGCATTGGCACGGGTTACCCATGGGATCGTAAGTAACCGAAACCCCTTTGCCACACCAGTGTTGGTCGGTGTCACCCTTCCCTTCGACTGACCGTTCGGTCTTAACTAACAGTTCCCCCGTGTCTTCAGGCTCTCTTCGGAATTCACTCCGTCTCACTCGGTTATCTGAGCGGAACACTGGAACACCATACCGGTTACCGGAGGCTGTGCTGCCTTGCGGGCGCGCAGGGTGCATCGGTTTTTCGCAATGTTCCGGTCCGGTGCCACACGCCGCTGGAAATGAAATAACAATCGGAACAACGTAAGGCGCACAGGCATGAAGGATGGAACTTTTAAGGAAATGTAACCCTCCGGAGTGAGGGCAGCACCGGTACACGATGTGCCCGCACTACGAAGAAGCATCTTTTCCGGGCGGTTCACTTTGGAAGTTAGTTCGTTATTGTTTCGGATTCGGCGGACGGCGGGAGCTTCTGTGGAGCATCCTGGAAGCCACCGGTTCTGCCCAAGAGGGAGAAAGGGACGATGAGAGTGAAAACTGAAGGGAGCGAGGGAGAGAAAGAGCTGGCCAGCGGCCACCATAGAACCCGTGCAGAAGTTTAAGTGCGGGTGTTACGAAATTGAGTTAACCCGTCAACTTCCGGAGCCACTATCGTAAATTTTCTAAGCTACTTCAAGTACCACAAAACTACATTTCCACCGATGGCGTTTGTAGACGCTGTCTGGTCGCCCGGGCCTCGTCCCGTGACGAAGAAGCTCGTTATCGAAGCCATGAGCTTTCCTGCCGCCGCCAACGAGAATGGCCACCAGAGTTGTGGCATATCCTTGCCCCACCGTCGGGTCACTCTTCATCGGTTTCGGTTCGTTTAGCTTGGGTGAAAGACGATTCGAGAGGGAGAGAGAAGGACGCGGAGAGAAGGAGAGAGAAAGATGTTCCTGCTCGCAAGCCGTCTCTCTTTGACTGCGTTGGTGGTGCATATTTCAATTTCACACTTTACAAACATTGAAATGAATAGGTTTTCGGTCAAATGTCACCAATAATTACCGATAGAAACCGGCTCGGGTGGCGGCGGACCGCCGGAATAGCCGACGTAGCATGGGGCGCCATGCCTAGCACAGATTGCGGCCGCCTGCGAGATGTTGATATTTATTGAAGTTCAGGCCAGACTCTCTCGAGGCGCTGCCCTGCTCCTTAGACCGTACACACGGGGTTTTGTCCACATGTGTGATCCGGGGCCAAAAGGTATAGTAGATTTATGTTTTTGGCTTTTGCTTCGCCCGGAATCCGATGTTTAACTGTTCACTGCCTTCCCTTCCAGTCCCATCGATACTGATTTGTAGCCCAGGGGCTCTGAAGGCACACACACATTATGGCACTACCGGGCCGGTATCCGGTTGGCAGCATTATTGTCGCAGTTGTGCTATGTTAATTGATTTTAAAGTTGTTTTACTTAAGCACTTTGTCCCGGAACTCAAAGAAGCAAGAAAATTCGCTCCACAGAAAGCATGACGTCAGAGCCGAGCGGCAAGTCGGCTTCTGCATCCAGTTCCGTGTTCTGTATCGTGCCACAAGAAAGAAGGGCGAAGGCTGGCATCGAAAGGCGCGCCCAAATGAATGATATCTGTCAATACAGCCAATCAGCAGATGGATTGCTTCTCGCATTGGCCTTAGCCACGCGTAGCTTTCGCTTCGCGCTAGCCAAAAATTGCAATCGAAACATACATTTTTCTTCTCCCCCGGACCACGGACGGGCTCTTCGGGCCTGTCCGATGTTCTGTTTTACATTATAACCTCGCCTGCGGATGATAGGAAGCGATTGAACAAAACAATTTTCCTTCCGCTCCGAAGGAAAAGGTCATTTTCGGCAAATGGGTCTTCGCGCGCCCCTCTTCGGTGAACGGTGCCGTAATGGATGGGATGGCTCCTGCAAAACGATCCGAATCTTAACTATTCATCAAATCTTCCTCCGATCGTCGTTCGGTTTTGGCGCTGCCGCCATCAATCACCTTCGCACGTGCGGCCTCGTCGTCATCCGTGTGTTGGTTGGTGCGGTCAGCTTTATTCACGCCGTCTTAGCGGAAGTGTGTTCGAAGTTTTGGATTAGAAAAGTTTCACGACAACCACCACCGCCGAAAGTCCGCCAAAGTTACACGACGTGAAGGATTGGGCGGGAGTTTTTGTTCCCGGCTGCAAACAACGTACAACAATCGTGCAACTTTAGTGCGCCGGGGCGCTTAAGGCTCTCAAGGATCCCTAAGTACACGGTACGAGCACCCGGCGGGAGGATTTCCAATTCCGTTCCCTAAGCCGATGGTGGATATTCATTTCAATTTCCCGGCCTTTGTCGACTCCAGGCCACCAGCGCGACTCCAGGGCACCACCCGGTGCGTTCCTCGGCGCCGTGTGCTTTCTTATCACTCGGTGTCGGTTTTGCGTTTGACGTATTGGGCGTCGGTGAGAAATGTAACCATAAACGAACCGGGTGACGCTATCGGGAAACAATCTCCTTTCTCCAGCGTCAACGGTACCTGGTCGGCGCGAAGGGGCAGATGTTGTCGGAGAGAAAATTGTCTATCCATCGACGCTCCACTCCACAAGAATGCCGGTAAGCTATCAGGTGGCGATTTAAATGGATAACGACTTGCTTCGTTTCGGTTTTTTTTTCGGTCGTCGGTCCACTGGCGCTGGTGGCCCGACATTGTGTCTCCCGAAATCGCGGTACGGTGGGCGAATGTAGCAAAGCTGTAATTTAATGGTGCGGCAATCGATTTAATTCCTTATTGGAGAAACTCGATGCTCCCGCTCCCCCCCCGTGGTACTCGTTGGCAGTAATTTGTCTCTGTCCGTGCCTCAGAACTCGCGGATGTTACCACCACCGCAACAGTATCATCCCCGCGGGGCCATCCTTTCGGTGTGGAAAAGTGGCATTACAGTGATTGAATCACGAACCGTCGCCAGGAGGAGGGCTGTATGCGGAGGTTTTTCAAACGAAGAGCTACCGGAGCGCCCCCTGGCGGAGTAAATTATTCGTGGAATCTAGTGACTCGCGGTTCAGTTGTCATAAACCGTGATTTACATGTATGAATAGAAATCTAGATCGGGAACCCCATCACGTTGCCTTTGCTCTCGCTCTGTCTCTCTCTGGCAGTGGCAGCCCTCGGGTTTCCGATTTAGGGCCAATTATTTATTGCTAATTAGGTAATTCAGAGGGGATTGCGCGCTGCATTCCTGACTGGCGGGCAGCGCAGCGATTGATTTACAATCCGAAATCTTTTCTACTGTTTTGAGCGTTTGCACCAATGCTGTTTGACAATCCAAGAATTTGATACCCATGTGTGCTGCGTAATTATATGTTTGGAAATTTTCGTTTACGGTGATTAAGTATCGAGAGCGCCCTTTATACGGCGGTGATGTAAATTCCCCAGTACTAAACGCGGCGAGAAATGTCTTACAAGATTGTTGTTTGGTTTTAACATTTTGGAGATTTTGAGCATGGAGCTTCTTGGAGCTGTTACACGGTTAGATTTTTGCTAATCGAAGGTTGCTTTGTTCAGCTGTCATCAGTTGTGATGACAGGGTTGTGCTGAATGCCGTTGTGCCTAAGCTCTCAGTTAAATGTGACACGAAATGTAATATTGAGTGGGATAGGTGGCCAAATTTCACGAAAGGGAACTCCTTTAAGAAACCTACAACTGAAACAATCCGGGCGCAAATTAATGGCATTCTTCCACTGCCCAATCGATGAACTAAAAACGCCAAAACGTAACCATTTCGAGGTTATGATGAAGTGGGAGAACCATCCAGCTCCAAAAAAGGCCACAACTTTCCAGCGATGGTTTGGTGTGTTTGCAGTTCTTTTTCACGAAATCAAAGACTGTTACCAAAACAACGGGTTCCAGATCGGTCAAATCACAAATCGATGCTTAGCTTTAAATGAAACACGTAGCTCCAAGTTGCTACCGGCGAGTATGTCTGTAAATAATCGTAAATCAACGGTTTGTAAAATTTATAACCAATCTTCATCGAACAAGAAGCAGCTCAGGGTTTCAACCAAACCCCGGGCCGACTCCGGACCGTTTCATGCCTCTCCGATCCGAGCGGAGGGAAGATGCTTTTTAACGAGTTGGGGACGAGGAAAGATTAATTGTATCGGCGGCCTCTTCAATACTCCGCCTCGGCCGACCGGTAGGTCATCAAGAGGACTTTTGGGGTGTTTTTTCTTCTTTCCGCTGACTCGCCGGCCGGCTGCTGGCCTATTTTCCTTGATAATTTCTTACGATGGCCCAGGAACCCGTACCTCGGTGGACGGGTAGAATGGACGGCAAGGATCTAGGGATTCTAGGGCGAAGATGAAGAATAATGCGCTCCGGCGGTGGTATCTGCTGAAATGACCTTTTTTGCCACTTCTTACGGCGGGCGGTCCTCGAAAATCGTTTTGCGCCGTTTAGGCAAATTGGTACGGCGCCCCGTGCGGAAGGGAAATATGAATCGATTAGGTAAATCCATTATGCTGATATTCGCGTTTGAAGTACGGCCACGGTGGCCACTCGGGAAGACTACGGCGTTCAGTGGACGCACGCGCGCCCGCGCAGGTCGTTCAGTGAATCGTGAAGGGGTTTTTAGTCGGAATCCTACCCGAGCATATCGGAGGCCGCCGAGCTGCGTAACTGTGTTGGGGCGTCTCCTGGGCACACCAAGCCTGGAAGAGGACCAAGCCCGTGGATGCGAATTATCAAACCGAAACCGATTTGTTGCCGATATGGATTTGTTGGGCTTCGCGGGATCTTCGGGATCAGTGTGATGAACGGTCGCGCTTGCTCCGGTGGGGCGACAACCCTTTTATCTAGTCTGCTTTCGATTCCAAAATTGGACACTCTCGGCATCGTCTTGGATGGAGGCGCCCGGTGGCGCGTAAGAAAACTGCGTGTGGCGTTTTGCGTGGCGAGACCTTCTTCTGGAACACGCGAATGCTGCCAGCGTCGGAAAGAAGCGAAAGTGGAACGTGTAATTGATTTTGATAAGAGAAAATATTTGCTGATACATTTTCCCGCACAGGGGCCGGGTGTTTCGTGCCGTCGTCGATCCCGGCGTTTCCGAGTCGCGGAGAAAAACACTTTGCCTTCGCCGTCGGGCGTGGGTCGTCGTGGCTGGGAAGTGGTTTTTCGCGCAATTCCTGCTTCCAGAGAGAAAAAGGCAAGCAGCGAGTGCGAAACGAATTCGGATTACTGGAGCCATGCTCTTTGTGTAAACATTCCCGGCCCGGCCACCGAGCGACGATCGTTTCGCATTTCTGCAAAGGCTTCTCCAGCCGCCAGTTCTCGTGGCGCGGTTCGTTTAAAGGACGAAAAAGTGAAACGGAGCGGTTTGATTTCCGCTCGAAAGCCAACACCTCCATCAAAATCCCGTGCCACCTCCCGATGCCTGTGAACCACCCCCCGAACCCGGTTGATTTCCGGTCGCCGCTGCGCCAGCAAAGGGGTTTACAGGCATTAGCATTTATTTTATTGGAAATAAATTCCTCATCCTATGCGGCTCCTCTCCGTAATCGATCGATTTGGTTCATCACGGAGGGTTGGCCCCCGGGACGCCTGGTGAAGACGTGATTTCCATTCGAACTTGCCCGGTAAAGGATGACACAGTGGTGTTGGAACAGCGCACAAGGGAACGACCACCACCACCACCGCCGTCACCTCCGTGGCCAAGGATGTGCCAGACGTCATTAGTCAAACACCGTAAGTCGCCCGTCCTTTGTCGTGCTCGAGCCGAGGCGTGACTGCCTCCTGGAGCAGCCCACATTTTCCTAGGCGCGAAAAACCCGAAAGACTCGTGACTGCTGGATGGCTGGCTGCGGCCTTTTGTTTTCAGTCCGAGGGTGGTTTTCGGGTGGTTTTTGGGTTTTTTCTGCGCATCTCCGCGGCCGCGGCTTTTAAACAGGTGAAAGTTTAAAGTCCCATTTCGGGTTAATCGCTCGCTTTAATGTTGCGCCATAAAATGCATCGCCCGAGACGGGAGTAAACGACCGAACACCCCGGATCGTAGGAAACAAAAACCGGGATTGTTCTCGGGACTTCGCAGCTTTCGGTTCACCGAAAAGTGGTGGCCACTCCAGAAAGTCATTGGCAGTCAATAAAGAACGATTGAAGCTCATTGAACAGCGTTGTAAAGTGTTGAACTAATGAATCTTAACTTGATGGACTGTCAGTTCCCTGTCCGATCTCGATTCCTTCTGCGTTTACCGTATTGTAGTTCGTCGTTCGCCGCAGTCTTTGGGATTCGAGGCGTTTCTGCACATTTTGAGACGATGCCCTGGAACACAAGCTGTCCCCATTAGGAAGGGTCTATCGGTTCAAAGGAGCGTGTTGGAACGCCATTTATGGCTGACATCGATGGGAGAACCACACATAAAACACGTTTCATTGAGCGTTTGCCACGTGCACCCCGCTTTGCATCGGTGCCGCTCGGTCACTAACGAGTTACAGTTCATTTCCCACGGGATGATGTTAGGTGCTCTTCAGGCGAAGGATGTGTATTTGCCAGGAAACATGCCGATAAACGCACCGCACCGCTTTGGTGCCGCCCGTCTCTCGAGGTGCAGCAGCGCCGAAGTCAATCGATACGCATCTGAAAATATTTCATCTTTCGCTGCTGGCGCTCGCAGGCGAGTTGGCGAGTTACAATGTTTCCGATCCGGTATCGTATAATTAAAAGTAAACGCCCCCCAGGGCACCGAAGGCGATTGATTTCTGCACCGGCCCCCTTTATTGGGGCCGGGATGGGTAGTTGTTTAACTGACAGGCCCGTGCCGGTTAAGTAAACGGACCGTGTTTCAAGAAGGGATGTTTTCTTGAATACACTAACGACTGGCTGAGACACGGAGCCATTGGAAACACTTGCCACCGGGCAGGCGGAGGGCGATGATCAAAGGGTTGCCAGAAGCAGAAGGCGCCAGCACCGGCGCCACCAGGCACACCTCTGGACTGATAGGAATCTAGGCGAACGTTCGCTTCAAGAAGGCTTGCATTTTGCCATTTTGGAATTATTTAAGTGCGCGTCTTGGGAAGGTGGTGGGTACGTATGAATGAATAAGGCCATTCCAAGAACCGCGGCTGGCTGCGTGGCCATCCGTAATAATCAGCGCGAGCGATTGATGGCACGCGAGCCAAAAAGGAATGAATAAATATGCATATGCTTATTTTCTGCGCCATCCGTCCATCCGTTCGGGCGGGGGGTAAAAGCGGAATATATGACCCATTAATGGAAAAATTTGGAGAAAATTCTCATTACCCGTGCGGTGGCCCCGCGCTCTGGTATCAGCTCGTCGTCGTCAACGTTATCATCATTCCATGACGGACGGAATTGGCGTCTCGTGGCAAGTTTCGTGGCCACCACACGGAGTGCCAGTGTTGGTTGCTGTTGCCAGCTTTGAAGCCTGTTCCTTCGGCCGGCTGCTGATAAAAATCATTTCAGTACGATTCTTCGGTTCCGCTCCACGGCACACGCGGAAATTTAAATTCAATTTTAAATCTAATCTACACCACGGAAGACCACACCACGTGGTGGTGGTGGTGCGTGTGGCTGTCAAGCCGGGGACCCTGGGATTCTGGCGGGCTGTGATTTTATTTCTCTCCCGGACCCGCTTTTTTTTGCGTGCTTCTTGACGTCGTCGGGCGGCAAGAGTTTCGACGCAAACCGAGTGAAATTTAAATTCATTCGATTCGCATATACGGATTTTAGATATTTCACGCTGGCTGAGCATTGCCGCCGTGTGTGCCGCGTGTGGGTTTTTTCCCACTTCTTTCCCAGGGTTCACTTCCAGTCCCGTAACTCGCGATTCGGGCCAGCGCCGTTCTCGGCAGGACCCACCGCCGAGACCTTTCGCGCAGAGTTACATCTCGCCAAATCCCGGCTCTTTTTTTGCGGCCGCACTGAAGCTGTCGAATGCGGCAAAGGTTCCGTACCACCGTGCGCGGAATATGTGTGGTGGTGCACGACGATGGCACCGGCGACCGGCGCGGTTGTTGATGGTCGGTTAAATATTTCACAACTTCAAACATTATTTATGAACGCCGAAGCTTTGTTTGGGCGCTTCTCGTCGGGCGCCGCAATATTTCGCACATTGAGGCTTTACAACCACACTCTGGCTTGGCCTTGGCAGTGCCCGTTTTTGGTGCCCGTCAGATGCTCGACTCCTCGATACGGCGGGCCGATATGTTTGCAATCCTGTCAACAGATTTTTCTCCCAGTAATTGGAGAGGGTTGTCAAAAATTGGAGTATTAGGCGACTTTTGTTCACATTGATTTTGCTTTTGAAGCAACGGTCGTTGCCTCCGTGTGGCATCTAAGCTTCCGGATGTTTCTTTAAAGTACTGGGGACAATTATTGGCGCACAGACTGTCGTTGGAACGAAAATATTGGAAAAAGAGTAAGCTAAACCTTCCGCCGCCTGGGACTGGGAAGTGCCGTCCCGCCACGACAGCTCAAGTAACACTAACGAAGCCAGACGGATACCAGAAGGAAACGAAAAAAGTTAGAGAAGTGCACATTCAAAGTGCGCCATCATCGTGGGCGAAAACCCGCCGCCGGCACAGTCACGAAAACATAATTCAATTTTAATGAAAAAGTATCAACAGAACCTTGCCAAGCGCGCGGCCAAGGCCAGTGCGAGCTGGACTGATCTGGATCCTACCACCGGCGGTGGCGATGGCCTTCTTTGTTCTTGTGGCTACGTGTGGGGATGAAACCGGAGCCGGAGATGGGACGATGGTTGCAAGAGAACCTGCATGGCGAGGAAAAATTCAGCAGTACTTCTCGGGCGCTTCTTAATCTCCATCCGGTTTATCCACTTTGGACGAAACTGGGGTACGCACGCTGGCAATAAATAAATTTTTCAGCAATCCAGTTGATGAAAAATTAGACACACATCTACCTACCGGGCCCCAGGAAACGCTGGGCCGAGATGGCCCGGGTGCGGACTTGAGTGAAACAGGCCACGGGGACGCTTCTCCGTTAAAGGGGATACGATGCACGCTCTGGTCACTGACGTGCGTCCTGGAGCTGAAATCGGATTTCAACAACAAGCAAAGCGTTTCCGTCGATTTCCTCTGGATGGCAAGGATTGCGGGCTGCGGTCGAAGGCACCCGAGTCGACGTCTTTGTCCGAAAAATGGGTCCAAATTGGTATGACGAAGCAGGCAAAAGTTTTGTTATTAACTTTCTCTTTCCGATCAGGTCCGGGTGCCGTCTTGGGTGGCGATCCATCTTCCGTCGAGGAGGAGGCCGGCCTTACCCTTCTCGTTTGGTAAGGGCGGGTTAAAGGAGTGAAGTGGGAGCTTATCTTGACCGCAACGGACGACGACGACGACGACGCGTGTCACTGTCTCCGAAGTGGGCAAAGACGTTGCGATTCATTAAACACAAGCAGAAAATTGTTTATAACCCAAAACCAAATCACCATTATTTATCGGGATCAGCAGCAGCACGTTTGAGTTCCACCGAACTTTCTCTCCCTTTCTCCTCGCTGTGGGGCAGTAGCGAATGCGTTTCCCCATTAGCACCACTCTAGTGGACCACCCCAAGCTGGTGGCCAAGCTAACGGATCTACTAAATAAACAGCAAACTTTTGCGATAATTTATTGGAGCAATTTAGAATTCTGGTCCAGTTGTGGGCAGTGGCGCTAACTTTCCCAATATGGACCCTTTTCAAAAGTGGCTTCCAGATCGTTTCGGGAACTCCGCGCCGCGCCGCGGCTATTGCATTGCTTCGTTTGCGGTCAGCGTGTGAACCCAAAAGGGCCGCCATTGGCGCGCTCTATTGGGCGCGTATCGGAACTCGCAAATCTATTCGTGGCGCAGCTGGTGCCCCAAATCGATGGGCGCCACAAATGAAACAATCTCACCGCGTACCGGTCTTACGGGCCCGGTAACCAACTGTTGGCCGTGAGAGTTTGTGTATAGGAACACTTCCTTCCAGAGCCGGTTTTAGACAGCATCGTTTCCTAATAATTTCAGCCAGCCAAATAGCAGACCAAACGAGGACAAGTGAAAAGAACCAAACCCCAAAGTAATCTAATGGGCAACCAACCAACGAACGATTCGCCAAAAAAAACAGTCCAGCATAGAACTCATCCTCGGAGGAGAGCCGCCTCCAGAACCGGTCGGAACGAAGAAGAACGAGAGAAACAGTATTTCAATTTAATACCTTACCACAAACGCACTCCTCCCGGGTGTGGGTCTCCCGGGGTGGTGTGGCAACAAGGCTGCAGCCGCGAAGCCACACAGAACCGGAAGCTGACCACCGTCATCGTTTTCCCATCACAAGCGATCACAAAGTTGAAATGAGATTTGTCCGTTTGCCGTTGCCGCTGGCTTTGGTTTTGGCGTTGCGTCGGGCGCTCGAAAAAAGGAGCTCAAGATGTGTCCTGCAGTGCAGTGGTGACGACAGCCACGAGCAGCCACGAAAACACACGGACAGCCAGTCGGCTGCGGTATTTGTGGCCATTTGGTCAACAGCGTTCGAAAAGGGAACTGGATTGGGCACCACCCTAACGGTGCGTAGTCTTGGCTAGCCCATACCAGTCTATTTTTCCCTCTGTCCGATCGTGGATCATGTATTCTCAATTCATTACGTTCTAGCAAATGAGCACGTTTATTTTCAGCTCAGTTAGGACTATCGCTATAAAATATATTCCATCTTTTTGAAGGCGACGCGTTAGATCTCAAAAGGTACTAAACTCCCCGTCAAAGAGACTACTTTGATTAGTTTTCGGAAGCGGCGACTTCAAGCCGTGGTGCAGGGGTCTGTTGAATGGTCATGTTGTGGTTGGCAGGGTTGCCACATATGTTTAAATGCCGTGGAATTCTTCGGCTTTTAGCGAAACAACGATGGTCCGGAATTTTATTGAAACGATTTCGTCCATGCGTGGACTTTGTACCAAGAGTACTGCGGGGGAGTGGTGAAGGACATGGATGCGGACATTCCACGCGGTTCGGGGTAACATCTTAGTTCTGCGACGAGAGAATGAACTCGCGAAGAATGTGCATGTTGCAGGAAAGTACTTTTTTGAACAATTCTCAATTACCTCGGAAGTGGCCAGGTTTCGGACGCTCCATACCATGCCCGACCATAGGTTGGGCCGATTGCCAAAGGTAAAGGTTACGTACGGTGTGTACCCTCCAAGCAACTAGCAATCGAACTGGACGAGCGCCTGGACCGAAAGACGATGGCCCTTCGGGAAACGGGGACATAAAGTTAGTCGAGTTCATTTTGGATGAGCTATAAAGTGATTGTGCTCTCGATCTTCCACTCCAGCGGCGTGCGTCCAGTGGGGCCGGTCTGGCCGGTGACCCGGCGAGCGCAATGGGACTCGTGGGGACATGCAGCAGCAGCCATGCCGAAGAAACCGAAGAACTCGGAAAAGGTTGGAAAATGGTGCAATCTTCTCCGTGTCTTCGAGGATGAACTAAGTATGGACTGATGACACGATAATATCACTGCACCGAGGGCCAGTGTACGGCTCCTTGCGGGGCAGCGACAACCGGTCGGTGTCGGGATTTATCTACATTTTATCAAACAGCAGTTTTAAAAGACGATTTTCCATTCCGGGAAGAAAACATTGGTCTGTCCCGAATGTCCGGGCCGCATGTCGTGACCGTGAGAGGGACGCTGAACATTGCCACGAGCTCCCGAGGACAACTTATCGCCGATCGTTACCGCAGCGGGTGTAGCTGGCACCGGACCATCGTCGGGTGGTTTAACGGAAACGGACCAACTTTGGGTCCAACTTTGGGGAGCAAGAAGAATGGGTCTTTCGGTACGGTCCGGTTGCGAGAGTCTTCTTCCGAAATGAGGAGATCCCTCGGCCTATGTGCAGCAGCGTGAGGTCGTTCTTAGAAGCGGCTGGCATGGAACCTTGCCAGCCAGCCGGCTGGCCGGTGTAAGAGGAACTGTGAAAGTAATGTTCTGATTTTGTCTCCGGTGTTTTCGGTCTTCCATTTTTAGTCCAGTCTTGGTGGCAGTCCAAGTGTTGAGTTTTTTCCTCCCGCGTTCCGATTGATAACATCGTCCGTAACCCGGGAAGGGCGGGGGCCAAAGAGCTCACACGATTACGGCGGTCATCAGGTGGTAAAGTCTCTAGATTAAATGTGGAACGTGGGGTCAGTGCGGAACGGTGGAAACGTGGGAAACTGTCAACATAGAAATTCAATTTTGCTCCGAACACAACATTTCTTCTCTTCGTTGGCCACGCCGCCAAGGCCGGAGGAAGGTAATTGGGCTCAATCGTGGGAAACGGGAACTGTTTTATTTCCTTTCGCCGTGTAATAAGCGGGAATGGATGGATTTACATTGCAAAAGTTTCTGCAGAATGGAATTCGATTAAGAGAGACTTTTTTCAAACGATCAGCGAGAATGGCGTTGATCGTTTTTCTGCTTTTGTTCCAAGTTACTCTACACTTGCTGCTGAAACTTATCGCACTTATTTTAATGTGACTATTCAGCCCCTCAGACGGTACAAGAAGGGGTCCTTCTCGGATTGCTCCGTGGTGCATCAGTATTGTGTTGTTGCGTGCCGCACAGTTTTGAAATTATCGGAACCTGGCCACTCGAGCTAAAGTACAATTTTTCACTCACTCAGCTGCTTCAAGTTTAAGTACTTTTAGCCGACCCGCCACTGGCTCGGAATGTATCCCCGAGCCTCACGCTATGCTCGTGACGGTGGATAATGAATGTTAAGATTTAACTGGAACACCACCGCCACTCGGTGCACGCCGCCGCGAAGATGCTGTGGATGCTCCGATGGAAGTGAGCATGGAACGTGTAGCTCTCAGTTCATTACGTGTTTGCTTCAGAACCGGCACCGGCACCGGCTCCGGTGGAGGCGCGGTGTTGGGTTTTTTGTTGCTCTCGGGACCGGCGCATCGTCACCGCCATCGCCACCGCTACCAGCATCGGCGTCCGCCCATCGGGCGCACTTGAAGTTTTAATTATGAGAAATAAGTTTCAGCACGTAATTCAACCCCGAAGTGAAATTGTTTAGTGAAAGTTTGATCAAATTACGGTGCTAGTCGTGAAAATCGTTGCTCGGCTGGGTGGCACGGGCTTGGTTGCGGCAAATGCTGCAGCCTGCAGCAATAGAATGAACCAAGTTCTGCCTAAAAAACCGCGTCGGGTGAAAAATACAAATTGAGCGAGAGCAATTTCTCGGCTCCGGCGTGCGAGCAGCGGCAGTAACGCATCATCAGAGCCCCGCCACTCGGTTTGTAGTAATGAAAGTTAAATTTTGCAGCCGCTTTTTTCGGTCAGCCGGACGCGCGGTGAACCGTACCTTCCGCGGGGACACCCGAGCCCGGGGGCCAGAGCAGCTGGGGGCCGCGCTGGGAAAAGCAAATGTACTTTTAATTAATTCTGCGAAAGCAAACATTTAATGCCCGCCGCGCGTGCGTTCGACCTGCCCGAACGTGGAAGACGTTTCGGGTTCCGTCCCGTTTCCGGGATGCTGAAGCTCCGCGCGTCAAGGATTCGATCGGGACACAGAAAAAAGGGCCAACCACAACGGTGGCCCCTTTCGATAAAGCCCGTAGAATGAATTTGAAATAAACATTCCCGGCCGGCCGGATTATCATAAAGTGTGCTTTGTAAAGATTATTGATAAATATAAACCTTTCCTCGTCTTATAAGGAGTTGACCGTTCGGCTCATCATGTCCCACCGTGAACCGTGGCCTTCGAATAGTGATGATAATCATTTCCAACTTTTTCCTCCCCCCCCGGAGCTATTCGGAATGAATTGCACGAGGGGCCGTTCCCGTCGCCCGTCGGTCGCATGATGCGGGTTGCATGATGAAGTGGTACGATAAAGAGGCTTCGAAGGCCAAGGCAGGCGCCGGTTCCGAGGAGTTTGCAAATAAACTCTAAGTAGTACCGTCTCGCCGGGACCGGGAGCGTGCATTTCTCGACCGAATTATAAGGGTTAGCTGCCCTCGGAGTTGTGTGATCGGCGGCGTTTTGGGTTCATCAAAAAATAGTCTCACAAAGAGTCGCAAACAGAGCCAGCCTCCCTGGGTACCGGGGTTCCGGGATGGCTCATCGGTCGGCGAAATGATAGGAAAAGTTTTTCCCATTCATCGTGCCGCTTTTAAAGCGGAGGGCGCGCTCGGGGGTCCCTCGGGAGGTCCCCTGAGCCGACAAGCCGATGGTGATACGCAGGTACTTGGGGAGAAAGAAAATTAATTCATGATCATGTACCAGCTCGTGTTTACTTCGGCTTACTGTCCCTCTCGGAGGGAGCCGGTCCCTTAGGAGCCGTGTTGTCTGAGCGCCCTTCTTGGTCACCGATAAGAGCACGACGATGGCGACGATGATGATGATGTTGCAGATGACGCTGGTAAGATGGTACTCGGGGGCTTGAAGCAGTTCTGATGTAAGCTTGATTGGCCGTGCGACACCGGCCACCGAGGTGCGGAGATTTTTATTATTGCATGCGTCTCCATTGCTATCGTTGTTTATAGAACAACGGGCCACGCTGCCACGTGAGGACCAGAGGCTGGCGCTCGGGAGTTTTTTCTTCCAGATTTTACAAGCACAGGCCAAGGCGTCATGTGTGGAATGTGGATCGTCATTGTGCGCTCTCCTTCAACCGCCATAACGGTGCCTCCCACTGGTGGATAGGAATTGGTGTTTGTCTTAGGAAAAACTACTTGACAGGGTTTTGAAGGATTTGGAGATGTCTGGCTGGCTGGCTGGCGTGGAAAATAATGATAAATAGAATGAGTGTTGGTGATGCAGCAGAAGCAGAAGTGCCATAACCGACATAATTATTCCGCAAAGTCATCCTAGAACACTCAATCTTCCTCTCCTTAAGGCTCCGTGGTACGGTCTTCTGGCGCAACTACTACGGTTCTTGGAGCGGAGGACCAGCAGGCGTCGAGTGTCATGAGAATCGAATGAATTTCAAAATATACGATAAATTTTCCTACGGAACCTACGGTCTGCTATGTCCTTTTCGTGTTATGATAATGATTCTGATGTATGCTTTCATGTCTCCTGGAGGATGTTATTACCTGCCAAGCGTTCTGATGATGGAGAGTTGGTTTATTAGATTATTCTGACTGAAGGTGATCTAACGTCTTAACTGACGTCTTATAATTTATATGCTCGGGTTGACGGATCGATTCGTCATAGCCTTTTCAGAACTGTATGTAACTCTCTGCTATTTTCCAATTCTAGTCTAGGTTTTTAGACAACTATCAGCCATTAGGGTAGCATTTCTGCATTTCAATGGGCATCCAATTTACGACGATTGCATCTGGTCGTGTTTAGACATACGATTGATTGGCGTCGGGCCTGGAGCATCGAACGGAATGTGTGGGCATGACAAGCTATCATCACATGTTTAATGCACGTAAGCTGATTGATTGGGGGGGAGAGAGTGAATTGACGCTGCACTTGAGCGTGCTGCAGAGGCAGGGACACTGCTTGTAGAGAGCCCTCGAGTGGCACAACTTTTAACTGTCGGTCTCTTAAGTACTTGTCGTCGGTGGAGTTTGCCTCTTGCGCAACACTCTCTTGGGTCACCCCAAAGTACTGGCCAGAGATGGCTTGTTTGGGCATCGTCGAAACCGAAATAAAACGTAAAGCAATCCAGGAGGCACCCTCGAGTAGCCCTCTGTTTGCAGTGGAGCCATTGGAACTTCGTCCAGCTATTTCCGACGAGCGTGTAACTCTTTTGCCCACCCCGTACTCGTCTGTCCATCAGCATTTGGAAAACAATTTCAGCCCAAAGTCAGACAGTGGTCGTACCACCCTACGAGGACACGTTTTTCTTACGCTGCCGCTGCGCTTGTGGTCCATTCTTGCAAACCATCGGTCAACGGTTCGGTTCGGTTCTGCTTGAGGATATTTGCGTAAATACGCCTTCATTCGGTTGTGTTGCGTTTCGGGCCTCGAGCCTCGTTATTTTGACTTCCTTTTCATGCTTCAGACTTTCAGTGTGTTTGTCTGATTTCTGGTTTGCTTCCTCTTACGCCCCACGGGGTCCTGGTGCGGTATTGCGGGTCCTGCGGTGTGCCAACATCTTCGCGTGACGCCGAAACGTTTTCCGGTCCGGTTGGTTGGTTGGTTAGGCGTCAGGGCAATTGCGTTCCTATGCGTCCCTCGGGCTAGTTATTCGATCGTGCCCTTTTTCGTGATACAGCCACGGGCCAATTTTACCCTCCCCTCTATTGCGCAAGTGTTCCTGTGGGCTGAAATGACCAATGCATAGTTTGGAGAGAAAATATTGCGCCAAGCGTCCGGAACTGACAAAGGACCGCGAAGCGGGAACCTTCGGGCGGACAGAGATGATGTAGGAACCGTGTGTAGCAGTTGTTCCATTTGCGATGCTATTCGATATCCCGGCGGTAGAACTGAGTGAGAAACTATGGGCGACCGGGTAAGCCGCAGCCGCCAGAATGGTTGTAAAAGAAGCCGGAATGAGACGGGAAAGTGCGATAGATAAGTAATTTATCATCTTCGCTGAAGGACGGTGTCTAGTGGAGCTCCTAACACACTCCTAACGACGACGCTGCGAACCCTTTGGCAATCGGCTCGGCTCGGCTCGGTTTTTTTGCTGGCCAAAGACGAAACGGGACGAATCCATCCGCTCTCTGTGGCCACGCAACAACAGCGAATGTTGACGTTGATGATGACGCACTTTGCAAAGGGCCAACGGTGGTTCAATAGATCCCGATAAAGCGGCCCACGCTCTGCCCAGAAGGAGCAGAAAAACGATGGCGCGGCCTCTGTGTGCCGGATTTTTTTGGGACACTTTTCAGCAGCAATTTCTGTCACCATTTGTTATCACTACGTCCCGTGGACTAGTTGGAGGACACCGACGTTCGTTCCGGATCGGGTGATCACGGCCAGACTATGTCCAGATGTCTGTCGTCGGACGCGGCGTTTGGAGGCGAGATGAATTCATTAGGCAGGCGCATTAGGGGGTGTGTGTGCTGAGGAGCTACCGACGGGAGATAACGAGTCTCAACAAGACCGTAGCGCAGTCCGCAAACGTGACAACGATCGATCGAACGCAATTTCGAAAACATGCTCAACCTTCCCCGTTTGCAGCCCGAAAGAAATGCTGCCGCGTGTTTGGTATTTCGTGATACTAATGGACTGACCGTTACTTCCGAGTATTGACAAGGCCGAGGGACTTGGTGATGCGTTATTACGTTCTAATGGATTAAATGATATTATCCGACGGGGGTTGGTCGAAATCGGATCCGCTCGGGTTGTCAACGACGGTAATCATTCACAATTATAATTGTCTCTGTCAATCGGGATCGGATTTGGATCGCGATATCGGATGACAGGCCATCGACGCATAATAAATGCCACCGTGCTGTGCCACAAGTACAGTCGACACCTAACCGCTTCCCTTACATGCCTTCATGTGGCCGTTTTTTGAAACGTGGCCTCTCAGCTGTCTAGGCTGAGAGGAAATGAACGCTGGCGATAACTGCTGGTGCCACGTGTACCCTTGGCCCTTGGCCACGGGCCACGTCATTACCGAGCGAACCAATTTCTTCGTCACTTCAGGTGACCTCGACGCCGAAGGAGCTGTCGGTGACAGGTATCCCGAGGCCACCGCGCACAGAGTCTTTGTTTTACGAAGCTCAAAATTTCTCACATCGGTCCGTAAGGCACTGGCAATGATCCGCATTCCTCCGCATCGCATCTGTTTTCTTGATGGCAAACACGCTCCCAAAGTGCTGACCAAGGCCAGGGACAGGTGTGGGCTGATAAACACTTATTCCTTGTGCCCGGTGCATTGCGCGCGTTTGCATTGCATTGCAACCGGCCGCCGTACAACTAATTGGTAATCCGACTAAGAATGGCGCTCTACGGGGTTCCAGGCGCCGTCGGCCCGGTCATGGTACAGTTTGACACAATGTGGAGTGTGCTGCTGGCAGGGACAGCAGTTTTCCGAATCCATTCACAGTCAGTGGTAGGTAGGGGCAGCGAGCAAACAGCAGAGGCAATATGCCAAAAACAATCAAACTCAACCTCCACCTTTCCCGGGTGACCCTTCCCGGGGACAGGAGTTGCCGAGAGTTGAAATATGGAACCGTGCATGTGTGTGCACACAGCCGGAGGATGCAGCCGGTGGACGGTCTTGAAGCATTCGATTATTGTTTTGTCAATTGATTTGCTAGTGGTTTCACGGATGATTAAGCATTGGATGCAATCATGCATTTCTACCGCAGCGGCAGTCACCACGTTTACCACGCCGGACCGCCGGCCGGCGACGAGGAGACAAATTATTGGTTGAACGTGATGGGTTCTGACTAAAAACGAGTGGCAATTCCACTAGCTGATGGTAGTCTTAATGGAAGCCCCCGGGAACTCCGCTTCCGGAAGGTGTGTGTGTAGAGTGGAGTGCGGTGTCGATGACAGAAGCCGTGAATGTAAAGCGACAATGGACCGGGTGTGTCCGGGAAACCGTTTTATTAATATGCACTTCCGATGCACTACGGTTGCGGCGATAGATGGGAATGCATTTTTCCACCGAATTAGGTTGTATTTAGTTCCGTGCTTCGAAAAATATGAAATTCGCCCAACTTTTAACGATTCGAATAAGCATTTTGGTCGCGAAACAAATGACCGTAACGAGTTTTGATTGGGCGAAAACACTTTTATACCGGCCCCGTCCGGCGTCATCGGCGGTTTCCGGCGATTCAGGAAGGAAATTCAAAAATTATTTCACCCCCCCGTCGTGTTGGGCCGTTGAGCAAATTCAATTGATCGAATAATGTGCGCCGCACCATAGTTAGTCCCTCCACTTTTCCGGCCACTGGCACTTCCGGCCATCCGAAGGTGGGTGAGAGGGTGGCTGTGAGCCACCAAACTAAAGGGCAATCAAAAATCAAACGAAAGCAAATTTTCCCACCTATCGATGGCGCGCGGACCGGACAAAAGATAGATCGAGAGCGAGAGAGTGAGAGAGGGAGAGAAATAGAAAAAGGAGAGAGAAAGAGGACCGGTCGCTGGTCCGTACCGCGTCAAATGAAGCGATTGTCATCACTACCGCGATGAAAGGCGGGGTGCAATTTTCCCAACCGCCCAGCAGGAGCTCCGTCCCGTTCCGGTTCTGTGTCACGATTGAGTACTCTTGCACCTGCCTGCCGTTTGGCGTGTCCGGGCACGAGTTCCGGCTGTGTGATGATGACACCTTCCGCGCACTCACACATGTGACATGTTGTGGATGCCTAGAGAGAAGAGTATTGATTTACATTGGGGCCAACGTCATTGCATCGCGTCCTACGCCGGGACGATCGAGCCGTGTGGCCGTGTATCGTCACACGATTGGCACAAGTGCATCTGCAGCTTCGGCACCGGTGATGGTGGTCGTCGGCCAAAGCGTCAGCGGCCAAAGGATTGCAATTACCGTGCGGCGCGCGGCAAGCGCCGGACTTGTGCACGAGATGAAGCCGTTACCGATCTGCGTAAGGGAGAGGTGCATTGGTTGATTGGTTTTATTGTTTAAATTAAATTTTAATTAAATTTTAAGCACACTGCCCAGCACAATGGTCGAAAATTTATCGACCATAAATAGAGCACCATTGGGCTATCATCATCCGGTGTGTTTGGTTTCCGAAAAGCCCCCGTCTACTACGTCGTACTATACGTATTTGCGTATACGGGCGCTGAGCACTTTCCGTTCGCGCTAGTAGGCCGTGCCAAGGGACCGAGCGAACCGGCGAGCGAGAGAGAGAGGGACAGCCGTTTCCGGATGTTCTTTCTATTTTGGGAAAAGTAGAAAACCAAACCACCCTGCGCGCCGGTCAGGCTGTGCCTCAACACGCTTCCCGTTTGCCGTGGTAGATTTGGCCGACCCTGGCACCTCGGACAATGCCGGGGTACCAGGTTCGGTGATCGGTTCAGTCCTGCCGTTTTCAGACCTTCTTACCAACGTGGGCCTAGTTTTGGGAGGCCCCGAGTGCTGGCGTGCGCTTTTTGGCGAAACCCATTCCGGATGCGCCGGGGGTGGCCCAATAGGCGCGCGTGGGCTCGGGATTTATTTAGTCCATGAATAGAAATTACACCCGAGCAGAGATTGAGTACCCTCCAACTGGGCTGGCTCTCGAGGCTTACTATGATGTGCCGCCGCTGCCTGCTGTGACTTTCTCGCCGTGGCAAGGGCGACGGAAAATTATGCTCGTGCTTTTGCTGCTGCTGGTTCTGACATAAATTTTCATCGCTGATTACAGTGGACCCGTGGACAGTGGCCATCGAGTGGAGTGTTCCGGGCTGGGATTGATTTTCACAATTCTCTCCGGAACACCGGAGGTCGGCGCGAGTTTTGCTTTTGTTGAACTAATAAGTTTGCCGAAAGGATCGCCCGTTTATGATCGATATCCGGGGAACGCAGTGCAAGAGGAATGTTTGCCAGAGATTAGACTGTTATATAGAACGTGCCGGGAACTGTGTGGCGGTTCTCGTGATTTTCTGTCGATGGTGCGGCTCTACTGCGAGTTTACTGTGTGTCACTGCTGTGTTGTGTGTGCTGGATAAAGATTTCATATAATTTCTTTATATCCTGCCAGAGGGTAGATGATTGGAATCGTTGTATCGTCTCTTTGTGCTCTTGGCCCCTCAAAAAACACGTAATTCATATTGGTGTAACTCTTTAACTTCGAAGCACGGACTATCAAACCCCTTAGAAAGTAACCGTAGTCTATGATTAATGCTGCCAACCCAGAAACAGGGTCAACAAGAGCAGAAGTTATGCGGCGCAGTTTAAAACAATCTGCTGCATGTTTGTAGTTAATTGGATGGAAACATCTCATAGGGATCCATCCCTTTTGTTGAGGAAAAAAGTAAAATCCACACATTCTTCCGCGGGACCGTGTTTTCCCCCTTATTTTGCAGAAAAGTGGTCCGTCTGTCCGGAACCCCTCCTGCAACTTTGCTACCGCCCAACTCCCGAAGGAGTAAACGAAGCGGAATGGAGCGGATTTTATCTATTTAATTTAGCAAACTTTTTATGCTGTAATCAAAGCTGGCCGCCTGCACTCGTGGGACACGGCGCAGATGATGGTCAGTTGGTGGACAGAGCCCAGAGTGTGAACGGGAGCAAGACAAACGACATGGCGGCGGCGGCGGCCCTGGCGGCAGTGGACACTGTGGTGGCCTGTTGAGTTGGGCCTGAGAACAAACTTTTCTGGAAAACTTTCGGTTCACATCAAACAGGGAGTGGACGCGTGTCCTTCATCCGCCGTCTTACCATTGCTGGCCAGAAAGGGCTGCTGGTTGAAAATGGGAAAGGATGCAAAGAAAGTTGCTACAAATTCGTCGAAACAATTACGGGCAACCGACCGACCGACCGACAGCCCACGTAGTCCGAGTTCCCGTATTTGTTGTTCTCCTGATTCTAAAACACTAATGCCCTCGTTTCAGAACTCGCTACGAGAAGGCGGAATGTCCAATCGGTTACAGGCAAAAAGGTTCTCCGAAATGCCGGTTCTGGGAAGATTTCCCAAAACCAACTTGGGAACGACACTTCTTCCACCTTCCTCCGGCAAACCGGGTGGTCAGAAGTTTGACAAACATTTTATCGCCCCATCGGAAACCCCCTATGGCCAACGGTTTCGCTTGCTGTGGAGAGTGGTGCACACGCCGGTGATGGTGGTGATATGTAAAATTGAATCGATTCATACCATATTCCGCCTGTGGCTTTTCCCCGGGAGAAAGTGGCAATTATTAAGCCACCGGATGTCTCCGCTCACAGGGTATTCGTTTTCCGATTTTCTTGGCAGTGCGCCGTGGCCTGTGGAAGATTTGGTATTTCTTTCTACCGGAACGGGTGTACCCGGCATATTGAAAGTTTCTCACGGTTCAGGCCCGTGCCGCGAAATCAGCTCTTCAGCCGGGACGCCACAGTCATGCATATCAAATGCGCTAGCTCGTCATCATCGTCATCGTGGGATTGATTGATTTTCATGGCGCGCAGGGCAAGCGCCACAAAGTGTCAAGAGTGCCGTGCTATGTCGAACAAGTTCTGTACAATCCCATGGAGCGACATCATATGATTATCCGATCTTCCGGGGCTTCTGGGAGCTCACTATGGCAACGCGCACCTGCTGGTACGCCTCCCATGATGTCTTCTGCGAAAGACGCTAGCCAAGAACGGCGCGTGCGTTGCGGCGCTGTTTGCTGAAGTTTTCAAATACTGACCTCCAACGATGGCACGATTCGCTGGCTTCTTGCAGGCAGGCACCTTTGACACGGCTTTTGCTCCAACATGCACACACCACGCCATCAGCATTGTGCATAATTTGTTTTCCTTCCTCCTTACCAGCTTCCCTTACCGGGTCGGGCGTTGGAACGCTCCCACTTTTCCCACGCTGTCGAGTGGTTGCCTTTCGCTTAGCACGGTGACGATCATAGTCGTCGTCGAACTCGCTTGACGGCTGCTGCCCGACTCGACAGCTGATAATCACAGGAAGCATCGAGAAAATTGTTTCGCGTTTAGCTGATAAATATTTGAATAAAATATTCAAATCATTTTCAATTCCACCACCTCCGCATCATGCGTGTGTGGACGGGAAATCGTGGCTCGAGCCCGAGCATGGTTTTCCTTTCAATGTCTTATATTGTTTCGAGTGGTGTAAAAGGTGAAAACCTTGTGTCTTGCAGATGCCAAGACGTGGAATGTGGCAAAACGAATCGCATTCGTTTTTTATGCCATTCTTCACTATGTATGCGACCGGTATTGAACTCACAGCCGGAGAGAAACGCATCAAAAAAGTGTCCTTTCCAAACGCGAGCTTGATGGAAAATTCAATTTTTCGTCAGCATCAAAAGCAATCACTGATCCTGAGGGCAGCTGTATTGCATCCGCCAATCGGTCGATGCAACCGGCCGTGCCATTAGTCGCGCTTTTCATCTTCAAACGATGGCAATTGAGTGGCGGTATGTGCAGTGCCGTTACCGTGAAAAGTATAACATAAACGGTTCGATGAGAGCGAAATGGAACACATCCGAAACGGTCGCCCCCCCGAAAGCATGCTACGGTTCAAGATGGCGGCACCCGGATTTTGACTAAATTCGCCGTTCGACGATGTGTTTCCAAAATCGAAACTTGATGCTAGCTTGTTTGCCGTTCCAGGTGCGTCGGAACTGTGCGTCGAAGAAACCTACCGACGGGTTGTATTGATTGGCAAGAGGGAAATATCTTATCGGTTGAGAAAATCGACACGATATTCGGATTCCGAATATGTTTGATTGAAAACCAATGGAATTTAACCCTTTTTTCCGAACCGCCCGCTGAGGGGGTCTGAAATTTCACCGATAAAGCGCACGAAACGAAACGAAGGGCCGATCGGGGATTCAGGGTGGTGTGAGTATAAGAAAGAAATCAAAACTTTTGACATTACAAGACACAGAAACCCCCGGGGGAGCTGGTGCCGTACGAGGCGCCGGTCGAGACAGGAAGTCGATACGATCTGCTAGCTCTCGGTAGTTAT
Organism: Anopheles cruzii; assembly: GCF_943734635.1. Lineage (NCBI taxonomy): Eukaryota > Metazoa > Arthropoda > Insecta > Diptera > Culicidae > Anopheles > Anopheles cruzii. The sequence continues at coordinate 87,104,718 of NC_069145.1, forward strand.
GTGTTGCTCCAACTTCAACGCCTCTCGGTCGGGTCAGCACCACGGTTCCACTGGCTCAGTGTGCAGACGAAGGATTACTTTGCAATTGCTGCCTTTTGCCGCCTGTCGAGGGACCCCTTTTTATATTTTGTTAAGCTTCTGCTTCTAAAAACATGATTGAACTTCAAGACCGATGTGAGGGAGGACATGCTCGGTTAGTTGTTTTGGTTCGCTTCGCTACGCCAGCAGCAGCTTGCCGGAGCTGTGCCGCCTCGTTTTCCTCGTATCCCGTGCATTCCCGTATCGACCCGGATCGTGTTACAGAAAGCAATGTGAAGTGGTCGAACTGGGGGTTTCGCATGTCCGCCACCTCGTTGCAGGGCGAGGCGATGTTTATCTCTGTGCCGGTTTGGTTGTTGGCCAACGGAAAAAGGCAGCAGACGAGGCAGCGAGCGAGCGATAGATTTCATGTTCCGAGCTGTGCCACTAACCCGCGTTGGAGCGCAGAAGTGTGTGTAGTTATGTTTGAATGTTTACTACTTCTATTATTCGTACATTGCAGGTTTAGAGCGCAACTCCTGTGAGTTGTGTGCGAAGATGGTGCTTCACCCAGTGGAAGAGTATGTCCGATGAGATGCTTGAAAAGATGGTTATTGAAGCTTATGATTCGAGTCGATGTCGGAACGCTGGGCGAGACGAGCGAGCACACACAATATCAAGCCCGAAAGAAGAACCCGTCGTCGTTGGCCATCCCGTAATGGTCGAAGAAAACAAATTTGTTTGAAAAGTACGCACTCTTCAAGGCAAATTGTAGATAAACCGTACTTTACCTGTCTCTGGTGGCCACGATGGGTTGTGTAAACTCTTGGCGTTGCTTTCAGACCGCTTGAACGATGATTGATTTCTGACGAAGAGCTGCCAGTTTTGGTTTTGTTGCTGGTGTTCGAGATGATGGATTTATTCCTATTAAATTTGCATGCTTCACCAATGTTTCGAGCAAACATGAATTACATCGATTGTTTTAGCCACAAGCTGATTCCGAGCAGAGCCGGTTAGCAACCCTCTTGCTGTAATTGTGGAATGGTGTTTAGGCCCTGGGAGTAGGAAAAGTGAACCATTCGGGAATCAGATTCTTCGGCAAACAATCAAATATCCTTGCGCGCGACGGCGCGGAGTGGAAAATTGTGCGCAAAAACAATCAACAAGATACGAACAAATTGGTGCACCGTTTCATCCTTCTCATTATGGGTCGTGGTCGTGGAACCTGCTCCGTTTGCTGCGAGAGAATGCCGCAGCATGGCGGCATTGTACGACATTTACTTTATTGTTTTGGCGAAAACTCTTCTATCACTGATTGAGTTGGCTTAACACATATCATTCTGCAGAGCGGAGTGGCTGTTGTTGTTATGGCGTCTTTTCGGTCGGTTCCTAAATTTGTCAACGACGAGCAAACTGCGAGCAAGATTTCTGTTTTCCCCGGTTTTTATGCAAGCGACCTTCGCCGCCGCATCGCATTGTCGGAGTTCCCACTTCGTTTTTTTCTTCTAGTTGTCTTCCGAAAGTTCACTTTTGTCATGAGTCGGAGCGCCGCGGGCGCCCTTTCAGATGAGGATATTTTCGTGAACTGGCGGCCAGTCCGCCAGTTCGCCGGGGAAGCTCACCAGGTTTGTTTACTCACGCCCTCCGACCGAGGGCAGACGATGACGAGCATGTTATTTTCGTAAAGTTAAATTGAATTTTTCTATAAGAAGTTTTAACATAATTTCGGCCCGGATTCAATCTCGTCTCGCCGAGGCGACCGAGACAGGAGGAGTAAATTGTAGATGAAGCTTAACCGCATTTATTTCGAGCGAGAGTAGGAACTTGTTAGACCGAACTAGCAAAAAAACGGGAAGGTAAAGATGCGCGCACTGCACGCCGCTGGAAGATAACGAAATGAGGCATCAGATGTATCGGGGCGGAAAATACACGAAAAATGGAAAGCAACCAAACGGAGCCGAGAAAGAAGCGGATCGGACGGATCACACACACCGGCGCTCTAAATTGCTTGGGAGAAACTAATCTGAAAGTAAAAAAGGAGAAGCATTGATTGAGATATTCGCACCAGAGCCGAAGGGAGGAATCGAACGTTCGGCACACGAGGGCTGGCCGAAGGGGGCGATTGATTTTGATGATTCAATGTTTCGTTTTCGGATCGGATCGGATTTAGATGCTAAACTTGTTGAACTTATTTTTTACTACGACTGCGGCAACAATCTCAATCTTGACTGGAATTTTCCGTTGCTGGTGCGTTGAGACCCAACGTAGTGCGGCCCTCTCAATGCTCAGCTTCTGCTGGATTTGAGGTGGTGAAAAGTTTCAGGCTAATTCTGCAACTTGCACCCTGTGCCTGTAACTTTGTCGATGCTTTGGTGATCACGAAATGAGCGGGTTCGGTATTTATGGTCCTCTTGATCTGGTATTCTTGCCGAACGGGGCCACGGTAAACTAATCTGCCCTTTGGTCGCCGCGCTGGCTGCAGTTATTAAGGTGAAGTGGCAAGTTGCAGTAGGGACTTGCCAGAGCTGCACAAAACCACGATCCACTTTCGGAGCGGCACCCACTCACACACACGGGCCCAGCTTTCCCACGCCTAGACGCCAGGCAAAAAAAGCACTAAGGAACGAAGAAAGTTTGGCGCATTTCATATTTTGAAAACAATAATCTTAACTTTTGCCCCGGCTGTGTGCAGCTGATGCAACTCAGACCTTAGACCTGGTGCTGCTCCGTGCAAAGTCGTACTGCAGCTGACGAAACTTTGCCCTTCCCGTGGCCGTGGGTCCCGGGTATCGGTTTACTTCCGTTTGTGTTTACGTGTGTGTGTATGTGCGGGAGGCACGAGGGTCTTAATACGCAGGTTCGGTGCGCTAATGCATCCCCCGTGTGTGGCACCTTTTTCGATGGCGGTTTTTGACGTTGGCAAAGTTTCAATCTATGTCCTGCGCGCTCCGTGCGCGTAGCATAACTTTTGGGGCGACGCCACTTTTGCACATTATTGTGCGCGATCTCGCGACGCGTATGCTTTCGTAAAAAAAACACGACCGATCCGCAACACATGTTGATGGTTGTGCAGATAGTTTTGGTGGTGGGGTGGTGGTGGCGGTGGTTCGATGCTTTGTCGTACAAGTTGGGCCTTTCTCGTGCAGTACCAAGATCTTCTTATCGCGCACATCGCCTCGAAGCCTCGCAAATGCTCTCACTCGCACAACATGTTGGCAATCATCAACTTTGTGGCGTCGGGCGTTCATTTTTCGGTTGCTTCCTTCCTTTCCGGCGAATGGGGAAACTTTGATAACCTCGAAAAGTTAAAAGTAATCAACGGGATCGGTCTGCGGAGAGAAGTCGCGGTACAACATTGGAAGTCATCCAGTTCCCCTTGAGGATTCAGTTGATGTGTGAGGCAAAAAGAACGGTTTTCATAAAGATGTTCACTGATGCTCCGCATGGCAATTGCTCGATTCATTGTATATTGTCGCACTAATATGCACGCCATCATCCCTCGATTTGCTACGCTTTGAAGTGCTGCGGGTTGCATGCCATTGTTTCTTCGGCATGACTGTCTGTCAAAGCCTTTCACATGTAGAACGTACCAAAGAACGCAGTAGGCCTCTGTTCGTCAGAAGTCACTCAAAGTGAAAAATAAATAAATAATAAAATTCTCCAAAAAAATGTATTATGGTAGTTTAATATTGTTTTTTCGGGCGTTTTGTACTTTGTGTATAATGTAATTTTATTATCGGTTAATTTCTTTTATTAGAAATAGATTGAAACCACCATCTTGGTCTACGAACGTTGCGCAAGGGTTCCTTTTGGAATCCTTTTCAAACAGATAAATTAATCAATTTTCAAGAATGCCGAAAACTCTGAACTTGTCGGAAGAGTAAATTGCTCATTTTTCGCGGAAGTGTTGCAAAAGTTTCGTACTTTAATTTTTGTTTCCCGGCCAAATCGGCACCGCAGTCGCATGGGGCGTACAACAACTTCGTCGTTGTCGTCGAAACTGCACTTCCTCAGCTGTGACGAGTGCTGCAGCAAGAATGCAAACTGGCCGGCCGCGCTGTGGCGGGCTGTGTTTCGGTGTTAACTGCATTATATCGCGCTGCACACCGGGCTTGATAAGATTCGTCGCTAGCTAACTTTGCCGCAGGGAAAACGGTTAACTTTCCAGCTTCTTTTCTCCCCGTTCCGTTACTGCCATGGCGCATTGATGCCGGTTCTGGTGGTGTAGGAAGTGAAATAAGTTCGAATTAAATTTTTAAACTCGTTTTTTCCTTTCCCAGATTCTTCATTTGTTTTTATTTTTGGCCGCGTGTTTTCGACGTCGCTTTTTTAAGCTGTATTTGTCGTTCTTTTTCGGCGTTGTTTAGGTTCATTCTTGTTTTGCCCGTTAAATTTAGCCACGAGGGAAACAACGCGAATTCTGTGAAGTGCCCCATTTGTTTGTGAGAGTGGCCCCAGCAGTGTAACACCAAGGAAGTTTGCAAAACACACCAAGACTTATTTAATCCATATTTTATTTAAGTTAAGAAAGGCGAGTAATGTCTCGAATAGATTTTCTTATAAATATTATTATTTATGGGACTATATTTTATTGAACAAGTCGCAAAATTGTGCTGAATTGTGCACAAAATCGCATTCGCTATAAAAACCTGTTCGGTCACCGTTTGCGTTACGTTCGTGTAACGCACTGGTTGAGGAATAATCGTGTCCAATTGCCATTCAGCTTGCGGCCACACAACTGACTGCAAAAAGTTTAAACAAACGTAGCCCGGCTCTTGCAGCGCCGTTTGAAGCCATTTCTAATGGGAAAAGTTTGCTTCACCCATCGAAAGCGGACGTCGTTGGACGGCCATCTTGCTAGGCCGGAGCCCACGGCCCGTCCATATTAAGTTCTTCGACGGCAGATGGCAATGATGGCATTGAGTTAGGTGAATAGTTTTCCCGGCGAGCCTTCGGTTTCCGTTTTTGTCCGTAATTAATGAGGTTATAGTTTTGTCATTTAGATGTGGCTGCTAAGGTGCTAAAGAGACAGATTGATAGAGAGAAAGAGAAAGAGAGAAATAAAGAAAGAAAGAGAGAAAGCGCAATTGGCAGAGAGCGCATGAGAAAGTGAGAGAGAACATCTGGATATGAAATCGAATTGCCAAAGTTTGCGCCCAACAAGGACGTTTGTGTAAAGTTGTAATTAATCTGGAGAATGGAAAATCGGTGTGTCATGTGGCACTGCATTTATTAACATTCTTTCCTATCTCTCTCTGACTCTCGTTCTTTTCGCCAAGTGCCTCTTGACAAGGCAATGAATGTGTGAGTGGTTTTGCGAAATGATTGATACGCGTTATCTAGGTTTTATACATAAGCGAGTGGGCTTGAACATATAACTACATTCGTGGCGCTAAAGAATGGCGTGCAATTTCGAGCTCAATCGGCCAGCGCATTCACGTGTGCGGGCCAAGGAAGATAAATAATGTGCACTCACCGACGGGAACGTCCTTCTTCCTGAGATTCCAGAGATACGAAAATTGGAGCTTGAAAAATGGATGCCAGAGAAAAAGGCAGAGAGGAACCAAAGCACAGCCGTTCGAATCATTGATCATTGGTCACGGTAACCAACGGGGCTACTTTTCTTCTGACAGCCGAGCGGCGGCCAGGTCAGGCCGTTGCCAGATATGCATCCGCAAAGTGCATTACCTGCATTCCTCGTTTACTGTCTCTCTTTGGCAATCTGCAAGCGCTATCCGCTCCATTTAGTATTAACCAAATGGACAATTTAGCTCTCGTTCGTCCATTCGTTGTTACCGTTGCCATTTCAGATGTGATTCGCGGTGGTGTTGGCAACGTGGCGGTCCGAGAAGAGCCCCGGAGCCAGACAATGGCTGTACGGACGAAGACGACACAGAATCGGTTGCATTCTGGGATATGTGTTGTTGACGACTACAACGGCGACGACGTGGATGTCGATACGGTGGTTGAGATTTTTGTTATCGTGCGGAAAGCGTAACATTTACCGTTACCGTGCCGGACGCAAACGGAATACTGCCTTCAAGTTTCTTCAACAACCTCTTTTTGCTTGTGGATCGTTTTCATCGCCTTCGGTTGTTTGTCGTCCAGTATTTTTTGGTCAACGCAGAGAAGGCAGTTGCATTGCCGGAGCAAGAAGCAAAGTCTTTTCTTCGTATCCAGACCGAATGTTGTTGATTTCGAAGAATTGGACAGCAGCCTCCAGGTTTCGTCTTACCAAGGTGCAGCGTTGCCCTCGGCTATGGCGTGCGCTGGTCAGTCGGGGGTTTTATTGCGAGAATCCAGAGTTCTGTGCACCGCACAACGTCCGGGACGTTGGATGGTTGGAGGAGCGAAGCCTTACAATAAAATGGTATCTTCGAAATGATATCACATTACGATAGATCGCATGTCGAATAGAAATAACCATTGTTTGGGGTTTTGTAGAATCCTGGTTGGGGGCTTTTATCGTGACCAGTATTATCGTCTCGCTTGCCAGCAAAATGGGGTTTCTGTCGACAAAGGTAAAATAGTAATAATAATTTCCCTGATTTAGCGGAATGGCCTTACCGGTTAGGTAGCAGATTTGGCCAGTGCTGTTGCGGGCGATCATTGCAATGGCGTGTCACCTCTTAAGAGGACATAATTAAATCAAATCCAATAAATCGTTCGCAGAACGAACGTCTATACGGCGAGATTTATGGAAGTTTGCAGTTAAAATCGGATTTCTCACATTTTAATGGAGTCTAGTGCGTCTTAAAAAAAAACCCGGCAGTGTCCCATTCACGAGTGGCCATTTGGAAAAATTCGCTTCCGTTTGCTCTCAATGCCCATAAAACGGATCGGATTGAGATCCGATAAGATAGCGAGAAGTTCAATTGATATTGCCGTGTGCGGTGGGAATAGTTTCTGGCCGTCGGGGGCCAGCAAGGCAAGAAAACCGGTCGGGGAGACCCGGAAGACGATCCGCCGCCGGATTGTTATGGTTGGCCTCATTTCTTCGGTACCGTATTTTTGGCAATGAGCCGCGGGAGCAATCTGCGAAAAAGGGGACTCGAAAATTCCGCTGCCTCGGAGATACTATCGGCGGCCGGAAATTACACCAGGCTAATCATTTAATTAATTTTCTAGCCGACCCGGTCGCCGGCCTGCGTTATCTGATGGGCGCCGACGATAGTTTGCCAATCCGATTCGGACTTCCTGCTGCCACCACGGCCGTAACCAAAGTGACTGCCAATTCGAACAGCGACGTGGCGCACTTGCTTGAAGATTTTTGTTTTACTAAATTTGCAAAAGTTGTTGCGAAATTGTGACTTTGAGGATCGGAATGGCGGCACCATCAAGGGCGGATCGCATCGAGATTCTTTACGACATGCTAAAGGTCTCTTTCACACCCATAATCATAATGTAAAATGTTTGTTTCAATAATGATATTTGCCGTATTTCGCGGCCACAATCAGGGCTATTTCTCAGAAGGGTCTTTTTTGCTAGTTCGAGGAGTGAATTTTTGAAGGCCCTTGGATGCCTTTTTTGCTCACTGCGTCACTAATGGCGCACCGTGAGCGGTTTAATAGCCTTCATAAAAGTGCGCTCTATTTCTCGCGCGTTGTTCGCCACGCAGATTTAATGATTTCGTCCCGACAAACGCCGCCGAGGGTCCACCGCCGAGGGTCCGTTTTAGGAAGCGTGGTTTATAATTTTATTTATTATAATGATAATTGCGTCGTCTAGTCGTTCCACGGCCTGAATGAGCCGCGGCCGACCGGACCGTACCCGGACGACCAGCAGCATCCCGCCGTCGAGTGGCTCTCGAATTCTTGCTGACCAGTGACTGGAGGCGGATGACTCGTTTAAATCCAGAAATTAGACGCTTATTTGGATGCCGGGATCAGAACGCCAGAATGTTGCCGTCCTGACCTCGACAAGGTGAGCTCGTGCTCAAGCGTGTGTTCCAAGGACATCCGTCCGAAGGGGGAGTGCTGCCCGGCGGCCTGGGTGCGGCTGGTCGTCCGGACGAAAAGGACATTTTCACGAGCAGTTGCCTGATGGTGCCGCTGTCGCCGTTGCTGTTTGTAGTGTACCGTATTATTTATAACTCGCTTTCGCGGGAATTTATTTTGCGTTGCCTCGGCCAAATGGAGGCGCCTGGTGGTCGCAACTGAGCCGGCGCCAGTGCGCCAGGCGCAACAACTTTGGAACCTCGAAACGGACTGTAGGCGGCTCTGTGCCGTAAATGATGATGATGCTGCGCCGCGTCGTGCACGTAAGTGAAAGCGGCCGGATAATGGAAATATTCTGGCCGAAGGATTTAACACTGTGACCCTGTTGGGGCGTGAGAAAATCGAACGAGACGGGTTCGTGACCCGGGCGAGGAGGGGGGGGCGATGGTTGGTTTGATGGCCAGGCCAGTTAACGCAGCTAATTACGAATTTATTACGGCGACCGTTCTCCATCGTTCATCGTTCGGCATCGTTGATGCCGTCGGAAAGATAACGCCGATCGTCCGTGGGGTGCGGGGAGAGGCACATGAAGCACACAATATAAATATGCAACAGAGCGCGGTCGGCGGGCCAAAGGCCTCGCAATCCGGCCAAACCTCCCGATCCGGTGGCCCCGCCACGCTCTCTGCACGGTACATTCATCATTAATATGCACATTATGGTGGATGTGTTTACACGTCGTACCGCGCATGATAATCGTTTTGCGTTGTGTGGTGCGCCCATGAAATATTTGCTCGTTATTTCATAAACACGGCCAGCAATGTATTTAGCGGCTTTCGGCGGGGACGCTTCAAATTGTCTCGCCAGGAAGGGATTTTTATATCCCACAACACATTATTTTTGCACCTCGAGTTGATTTGTTTAGCACAACGCGCGCGGGAATGCCGCCACGGCGGCGGCGGCGGAAGACAATGGGCACTGCGCCGGATCCAAATATTTGATGATGCCGCACGCATCTGCCGCAAGTTAATGGTTGTGCCGCTGGTTTTTAATTGCGCCGCATCGTCGTCGTGCACTGCTTGTAATTGGTTTTCGGTTTTTGTTAGCATTTGGCTGGCTGGCGGCCGCGGCCTTTCGAACGAGCTTTTTACGACAACCGAGAGCCCTCGTTAGATTGTGAATTTTTAAACCGTTTAATTGCTTTACGGCCGGGCGCGCGCTTCCTTGTTGATTTGGTAGGGGCGCACAGAAATGCTAATTCAATTGCCGGTTCCGATCTTTTCGCTGTCACGCTCACGGAACCAATTTGCCCGGAATGATATCGTTATCTACGCTGCACCCGCTGGGCGAGCGGGCGGGCGGGCGGTCGTGCCCGAAATTATTACGCCGATGGTTTCAAAATAAAAGTTTCATTACATTGCATGCGGCCGCTCCGCTGCCAAAGAGCACGCGGCTGCCGCCTTTCCGCGTGGCCATAAATTTCTAAAACCACCCATTGCGGTAAACTGTTACTGTTTATTGTTTTGCATTTGGCAACCCGGCGGCCCACGCTTCCCCCCGCCCCGGGGGGGGGGGGGGGGGTGGCCCGGCCAGAGATGCGACCCCAAAATGGTGAGTGCCAGCTGCAGCTGGCAATCCGCAAACAAACTAGAGTTTAATATTTGTCCTCGTCAGGGCCCGGTATCTGCACGACGCTACGTGGCGGCGCCACCGATCCTGCTTCGCAAACGTGGCTTGGGGTCTATTTTTCCGATTGGGAGAGAGAGTGAGAGTAAAAGAGGTGGCGGTGGCGGAGGCTAATGGTTAGAATGTCACTTGCACCTTGCCGCCACCGGCACGGCAAATGGATGCTTATGGAGTGTAATGAACAGGTGAAATTTATAGAAACGATGCGGCGTAAGCGTGGGACGCATATTTTCGGTGCGTTCGCCGCCGGTGGCCACGCCACCCACGGCCGCAAATGTTTGTTTACTTGCGAATTTACTACGCGGCCAGCGCGCTGTGCTGTGCGGTCGTCGGTAAAGTAATAATCTGCGCGGTTGATCGCGAAATGCCCCGCGAATCTTGCGTATCGCTAATTTTGATTTCTCCCAACAATTTATTTATTCGTTATGCTAACGTTCTCACGCTGGTAAGTTACATTTTGAAAAATGTTTTCACCCGGGCGAAACTTCTTTTTACGTAGCCGTGCCACCGAAATCCTATTATCCTAATGCACGTGGCAGCATCTTCGGCCTGAGTGTCCCTTGGCCTTCTGTTACCGTTTGCTGGGTGTGTGTGTGTGTCGGGCTAATAGGTTTTAATTAAATAAAGCTTTTAAGGGGATCGCTGTGCCACCTGCGTGCGCGCGCGCCGTGCACGAGCACAGGGACCGTCCTAGGCCCTCGGCCCTCGGCGGAAACCCCAAAATAGTGTTGTTGCACTAAACGGTTTCTGAGCAGCAATAATGATAACACTGACACTGAGAAGAGTCGCCGCCGGGTTCCGCAGCAGCAGCAGCAGCTAACTACTTTAATTCGTTCGTATCGAAGGGCGTTCCAGGCTCGCCGGCCGGCCAGCCCGAGAAGCGCATGTCGCCGCGTGGACACGGATGGCAGGCTATCGGGCAGGGGGAAACCACGGTTCCGTGGGTTTCTGGAAGTGGCTTCACCTAAAGCACTTCCGTCGCCGGGGCACGGTCCGCCGCCGGCCCGTGCTGGAGTCTGCGGTGAAGGAAGCTCTATTAAGAGGTCGCGTCGGTTACGGTGCATTTGTTGCTTTACCTACCGGTTCACGATGCGAAACTCAATGGAGCACAAAATTGTAAGTGAAAACTGGGCACCCCAGCATTTGCGCTTGCGAGATGCTTTAATTTGCGCCCATAATCATTGTGAGTGCGAAATGCGATGAAGAAATTAGGGCGCACATATCCCGCGCGGTGTGAAATATACTCACACCGTGCACAAGGAACTCTCCAAATCGGGGCCACCACTAGAAGGGCACTTTGCGTGTCGGAAGCGCTTCGGTTAGGCACAATGCGGGTTTGATTACGCGGTTCGCGCGAAGAAGGAGCGAAAAAAGCACTAGAGAGACACTAGCCTTTGGACCGGTGAGGTTTGTAATGAGCACAAAAATAACAACCTCCGAAAGCGTCGGACTATAGTCGCGTGCAGGCGCGGCTGGCCGACGCCGACAGAAAAAGGATTCTGTCCCCCCCGGGAGAGGGTCCCTCAAAAAACCGGGAATTGTGATCCGTTCCACTGCTACCGTCGACCAAAGACCAGTGGGCGATGCTGTGAGTATGAATGAGCGCAATCACTATCATCGCGCAATGATTATGGCGTATCATTCAGCAAAGAGCCCGCCGAGTTTTTGTGTTGGAACAGTTTTCATCTCCATTTCTGGCCCGGTTTGTTCCGCTTTTTGCGCCCTTCCCCCTTCCTTCTTAGTGCCACGTTGTAAAAAGATTTCCATTTTGCTCGCTCATAATCCTTTTTTTTGCGCCGGCTACGCTCAAGGGGGGGCGCGCCCGAACTTGTCCGAGAAGCGCGCCAAGTGGGGCTTGCGTGCCGGGCACCGCAAACCACAGTGTGCTGTGGACGAGCTTTTGGGAACCACACCACCATCACCCCCCGCCGATCCTTGTCACCTTCCGACGGTGTGTCTGAGGGTGCCATTGAATTTTTGTTACATTCAGCGCATTCAGAGCACACACCCCGGCAGCAGGGCCATTGCCGGTGAAGTGCGGTGTCGTGGGGAATTGTTTTATTCTCTGCTCCCATTTGTTTCTGAGGTTCATTTTATTGTAAAGTTGTAAAATTATTATACAGCTTTATCTCTCAGCAGGCGGGCGGTGGGGCCAACCTCAGCACAGGTGGTTCGATTATGTAAAATGGGCCCCGGTTTCTCTCTGGCTTGCAGACTTTGGGAGACCTCCTCTGCCGTCTCGGTGTTGGTTGGTTGGGTGGGCTTTGTGGTATTGGGAGAATTTTTGCGGTGGCTGACACTTTCGGAGCCCTCCGTGAAGGCGACAGGGAGGGAACATTGGCAAAAGACTTAATTTCATAAGAGCTTGGCACACTCGGTGGACCTCCCTGTAATGGGGGGGGGACTGCCACGTGAGGTGTGTATGTGTGTGAGCTGAATGAGAAATGAAGCACCGTCACAGGGAGAGGTCGAATTGCCGGCTTTTTTGTTGCTTTCCAGGGGTCTCTTTTACCTCAGAACCATTAGCTATTGTCATTTGGTGCACATAAGTGCTTTTCAGGTTTCAAGTGTTGCAGCCGACGACTTCAATTACTTTCGGGAGTTTTTCGCATGCATGTCGGTCGGGGTGTGTGTCGGGGTACGGTACATTGGCTGACTCATTGGCTGACACCCCCATACACGGAGGATAATGTGGCGTGAATTGTTGAATGCAATTGTGTACACAGTTGCGGTTTAGAGCAGTGGATGATTATCGTAAAACCGAAAGTTGCAGCCAATTTATCGCTGAACAAAGTTGGCGTTGGTGCGCAAGATGCCGCTGGGGCCCGCTGGCGGTGAGGTGCTGTAGAGGAGCGTTGCCATAACGACACCTTGCTTGCACGCACACACACGTCGATTTTCTAAAGGACCACCGCACTTTGGGATAATATTCGCCCTATTAGACAATATCATCCCCCGAACCATTAGGTGCCTAATGACGAAATCAAAGTCTTACCCAAAACCTACCACCGTGCCCTTGTCAATCCTGTATCCTCGGGGCTCGGTTTTTGTTCGGTTTTACATTGTAGTTTTGCGTTTAATCACCGGGTTACCCGAAAATTACAGCTCCAATCTACGGACGCTCACACTGGCCGTCCCACCCAGGGATCTCTGGTGTGGTGCTGGTCGATCGAGATTAGGTATATTTAAAGGACCGTTTCGGTTACTGGTTCGGTTCGGGTCATTAAGGTGACGCAACCGCTGCCGCCTGCCTGAAGGATGCGTGTTTGTTTTATGGTTATCTACTCAGACACCTTTAAGATAAGAGCCAAGCCGAGTGTACACGTATGAGATCCAAAATTCAAGGTGTGGAGCGAAACGACCCAACCTGTGTGTGGCTTTGGGAAAGCTGAAAGTTCTCAAATTGCTGGCCTCCGATTAGCGTTATTATAGTTCTCGTAACTGCTGGTCCGATAAGGTTATCTCCTGGAGCAATTATGCCGTTAGTGTCGTAAGCTCCCCGGGCCTGTTCGGAATAGGCCGACAATGAGAGCGAAAATGAGTACCAGGGTTTTGGCTTGGTGGCTCTGGTTCTCCACTGGCCACAACTGCCCTCGTTTAACGAGATCGTAGGCGCAAAGATGATTATTATTTATTGATCGTTCAATCGACTGCTTGGCCAAATGTTTTGGTTAACAATGTGTTACTCGTTATGTTTGGATTTAATTTGAGCAATTCAGAGTGCCTTGCGATACACAATTCATCCAATCATACTCGTTTTTACGGCACGCGAAACTTTCAGATCCAGCTTTGACTTACAAAATCAACAGTTTTGCTGTAAATTCCCCCCCAAAGCATTACCACCCCTTAGCCGGCAAGAAAAACAAGTACCGATGGCGGTAAATTGGGATCAATTTAGCAAACGAAAACACCTGCATGCGCAATGTAAACAAACGGCAATGTGAGAGGCGAATCCGTTGTTTGGCTGCAAACAGCAGCGCATAAAATGTTCACTACAGACCCCCGAGGGAAAAATCGAAACACGATCGATGAGCCCATATCGTAGCGGTAGAAAATATCCCAACCGGAGAGTCGCTAAATTTATTCTACCGCAAGCATTATAATCGTAAATTATAAAAATACATTAAATACGACCGCTTCTGGAGCGGCGAGGAAAAAACCGAAATAAAATTATAACCATCCGCTCTCCGGCTTCACCGCCGAGCTGTCGGTCAATAAGGAGCCGCAGGGAAAAAAGGACACCGTTAGCCGCGATTACTGACATCGTCGATGTGAGTTTCTGGCAGCAAAAAATAAACGACAGCACAACAAATAAGTAATATCCGATATAAAAATAAAGCTCTCAGCGTGCGCGCGGGATCACGCGGCCCGAACTGGAGGCGGTGTGTTACCACGCCCTTAAGAAGCCATCGAAGCAGTACGTCACCGCCAACGGCAGAAGCAGGCCGGGCGGACGTTGGCCGCCAGATCGCGAAAACCACTCCACCAAAATGAGACACAACGAATGCGGTGCGCGGGCTTGCGGTGGCTGACTTTTGAGAGTGGCCATCCGATCTTTTTCTTCTTACTATTCTTTATTTGTCCTTTCTTGCCGAAAAGCGCCAGAGGCCTTTCTTAGCCGTAATGGAGAGAGAGACAGAGAGGCAAAGAAAAAGCGCGCCGCGGGAGAGAGAGACACCATAATAATGATGTGACAAAAGAAGGGCGCCTACTACGATGCCTAAGATTCACACAAAAATGGCCCCGTTTTGCGGGGTCGGGCCATTTGCGCGATAGGCAAAGAAATAATGTTTTAAATAAAGCTATAAATTGCGTAAATGAGAAAATTTATTTATCAATAAGCGAAGATAAGGGTCATTTTCCGTGCTCTGGTGTGTTGGCTATTTTTTTCTTCTTCACTGGCTTTGGTTCGGGCGAGGAGTGCGTATTTTTGTGCCCCGACCGCGGTCCGGGTCCGTCGGTCCGGGGGCCGATCCCGGGCAAATGAAGATAGGGAAAATTAAACTTACCGAACGAAAGGCAATAAAACTGGGTGGCACTAGTCGCACTCGATGAGAAGCGTTTACAGTTTTTATCGCGAGAAAATAATTACACCTTCCAGCGGCGCCATGCCCCCTGGCCGCTCGTAGCAACGTGATTACGTGGGATTGTCCGTTGCATATTTTTATATAGCCCACTCCCGGAACGAGATGGAATGTAACGGTGGTCGGCCGATGCTGTCGTGATATCGAATTAATGCGTTTCCTTCATGAAGAGCGTTCACTTTATTCGCTTGGAATGGATCCGCCATGGTGTGGTAATGGAATTTAAACTACGTTTCATTGCATCCGAATTTTATGAAGTAGACGTCGCTTCGAATCGGCCAATTACGGCGTGAAGTTACTATCGGTAAACATATTTTTATACCGCCATTCCCGGCGGACGCGTACCCTTTCGTAGCGATAAAAAGAGTGGTCCGACAAAAACGACCACAAAAACGAAGAATCTCTGGTATGCCTTTCGGTCGGTTCGGTCCATTCCTGTTTTTTATGGACAGATAATTTAGGCAAATACCAAAGTAGGCGTTTTCGGTTTCTCTCCTTTTCTCCTCATTCAAAGAACTGTCGCCACGTGAGCTGCGAGCTAAAGTAAAATTGGAAAATTAATTAAACATAGCCATTTTAGCAGCTAACAGTGGCTTCAATTTTTTTTATTTTTTGGGCGAGAGTCACTTAATGAGCGTTGCATAAATAAAAAGGCCGGACTGTAAACGCTTACCGTAAAATTTAACGGCATTACGGTGCTCTTATTACCAATTTGTCAACTCAAAAGTCCGCGAGTCCGCGACACAGCAGAGGGGCCAAAGGTCCTCCCAAAAGATCGAGTCTTTAGGTGGGCACCAGTTCAACCATAAAATAAACAGACAAATGGTACGGCGGAGAGGGCACAAAAAGTCACATCAAATGAATGAAAAATTTGCTCCAATTTCCATCCGCCCAAAGGTCAGTCCGTCGGTGGCCACGGTGCAGCGAGAATCGTGCATCGTGTGCTCACGCGGATTCTTGTTGACGAAAATGCGCACACTGCTGGCTGCTGGTTAGTGGTGGCCATATGATAGTGTTAGCCAGTGCGCCCTGGTGCTGCTGCACCGTGGCCCTCTAACTGGCTCTAACTAGACGACAATAAAATTTAATCACTGACGACAATAAACATCAGTTTCAGCGAGAGACCGGCGGCGGTCCGCCAAGTGCGACACGAGAAACATGGGGTGACATCATAAAAAGGGACTGCGACTGTAAAATGTGTCCACCAAGGGGTAGGGAGAGAGAGAGAAAGACTGAGAGTACTGTCAAAAAAAAACCCACGGCCACGAGGATTCGCTTCGACGGAAGTTTGACCGAGTTCGTTCGTTTCATTTTTTGGCAACTCAGAAATTCTGTCAACGATCCTCTCGTCTCGCACCGTGTGGTTGTACTCTCTAAGCGCGGCGCACTGTAATTGTGGCACTAAACAGTGCCACTGGGAGGTCTACATCTAGCGGATGACCCTCGAAGGACCGCTGCGAATCCGACAGCAGAGGCACACTCTGATGTGGAGTGTGAAGAAGTGCAACAAAATCTGTCCATTGTTTTTTTTTTTACAAAAAACTGGTTCCCCCCGGACCGAAGTCAGATGCACTGTGTTTGGGAGAGGTCCTTGGAGTAGAACAGTAATGCAATAGAACAGTTATGCGAGCAGAATGATAAAGCCCTTCAAAGTGTTGGCTGCCGAAGCTGCCGTTTTGTCGAGTGCCTCGGAAAATGAGGGCTGCAGTGTAGTTGGTTGTTTATAGAACGTGAAGTGTATTGGCCGTTTACCACAAAACGGTGCGCAATTCCAGCGGTCTAGTCGGTGTGTTTGAAGAATCGTGGCCATTTTGTTGAAAACACTTGGTGGCGGTACCTATCACGAGAATCTTGTCAACCGAAAGAAAAACGAACGTCAATGGGATCTGCATCAACGGGTTCCCCTCTTCCGGTGTCGAAATCGTATTTGGGGTATTTCGAAGCACTGGCACTTCGCAACCCTTCCACCTCAACCCGCAGAATGTCCGGCCCCCTGTCACAGAAGAGACGCCTTCCGTGCCCCGCTGACCGAAAGGTGTTGAAATGGGGTTCTCGGGACCCCCGTCGCCATAAAATGTGGCCAAAAAGGCATTGAGGTAAGAATGCCATATCGAACACAAACACATTGGACCCGACAAAGGTAGGGACAAAAAGGGAAAACAAATAATAAAATGCCACTCGAAAGAAAATATACGCCTGTCAGTGTTTTTGAAGCGTGTTCTGCTTTCCGGTTTCGCCTTCGGACATTGGGGCCGTTGCCGTTGGTTTTCCACCCTCCCGAGAACTTTCTCCGGTCGCGGGATTGGTGCGGTTTGTGGTGTGATTGTGATTGGAATAATTTCGTCACCGGGGGGACCGCGGAAAATGGGTCCTGGTCAAAAAAGTCCTGGGCCAAAGAGATCGATGGTCCAGATAACCTCGGGGCGGGGGAATAATCACAAACTGGGATACCCGGAAATGTGTAAAATATATTCCGACCAGCGTCCTCTTTTTCAATTTCATCAACACACAGCCCCGGCTCGGAATTGTTACACTTTTTACACCGGGGTTCCGGAGCGGAGCACACTCTTCGTTATCTTTCGAGACCCAGTCCGAAGAGAGCGTGTCAGCCTCCGGTGTTCCGGACGGCCGTTCGATGGACGGCCGGTTTGCGGTTTTCATCTATCATGTCCTGCTGCCCGTCAAACGCGGCTCGTTCTGAGTTGGGCGGCGTTGAAAATAGGCCGATGCTGGGGGGGACTGAGAAAACGGTATTTTGGAGTATTTTTACGATAGTTTGATGGGCCCGTGATGGCGTCGGTTTTGGCCACCGGAAAAATGGTGTACCCACCGAAGGTTGATTTTACGCGGAGGCCAAAAATCAATCTGAGCATCTGTGTGTCCTGTGACGCACTGTAACTTAATTTGGAGTAAAATAAAATTACATTCGGTTCGAGTCCTTGAGATGCGTTTACGAAGAGCAGAGATTTTTTCGTTCTCGGTTCGCTTCTTTTATTTCCGAAGAAGACAAGCGAAGAATATCCCGACGTTGCGCAAGACAGGTACTCTAAAATAATCCGTCACTAATGGGGTGGGCGAGCTGGCCGGTATCGTGGCCGGTTATTGTGTGCACTCGTGTCCACTGCACCGGACGACGACCGGCGGGAGACCGGCCATTAGCCGGTGCGCTGCCAGTGTTATTATGACATTATGCAAGGATGCATCGGGAACGTAAGACCATCATTAGGAGTGTTTCCACTTTCCGGTTCCCTGTTGTGCGGTGCTGGAACCAGGCACCAGGCGTAGGTCAGGTATTTTTGTTCTCACCCCGAAGACCGTGGCACGTCGTTGGCAGAGCACAAAATGAAAACACCTTTGCTGGAGCTCGCGAAAAGCTCCGTGGCACTGTTTCGTGGGATGATGAAAGCAAATACAAACCAAAAGCACCCAACAGCTGGGCCACACGATGGTGCAGTGTGGCCAACTAACCGACCAGCCAACCGAAAAAAATCCAACTAAATAGGATTAGTTGGCATTGTTACAGCCATAATCTCCGGCCCGGAACGCGCGCCGTTGTTCCTGATCGCGTTGCAACCGCGTTGGCGTTTTTCTCCTTCGATTGGCCAACGATAACACACAATAACAGCTGTGTACACCCGGTGTCACAATTTGTCGTCCTCCAGAGTTTGTTTGGTGGCTTAAAACTCCTTAGCGTTTGTTTGCGCTTTGTTGCCGTTCCGCGTGCGTGCGTGTATGTGTCTGTTCAGTTTATTATAACTCAAAACGTGCTCCGTGCTGGGTTTAGGTAACTCACAGGTCGCCGAATGCGTGGGAAGCCGGAAGTAAGTAAGGCGCTAACCAGTTCTACTAGACGCCTTACATAACCTTGCTTCCGGTTGGTGGGAGCGTTGGTGGGCACGGCGGAAGGGCGCGACCGCGCCGGGCGGCGGTCAACATCAACACGATACGATACCGATCACCGGGCGGTCACGTTGTTATGCTAATCTCTGAAACAATTATGCCAAATCTTTGAAGCGAACAAGCACCTCCGTGACATGATAACGCCACCGCCAACCCAAACACACTTCAATTGAAGACCGCCATGTCCACTTCTGCGCCCCCCTGTGTGTCGGCTGGAAAGTTATTTTAAGCTCGCCGGAAAGCTGGTGCGCCTGCCATGCGAAGATTATGGTAAACATACCGTCCCCCGGCACCGGGGCGGTGACAGGTAGGCGCGGTCCCCCCGCCTTGGCCTGCCGCTCACACTTCAAAGCTTGCGCCCGGATGCGGATGTGTCAAGCTCAGCATTGCGCTCTTGGGGCTATTCGATGGGATTAATTTAAATTTCAGAACTTCAACATCGCGCATCGCGGTGTTGAAATCTGTCTTAGCGTGGCAAATTAAAGGTGAGCCGGTGGTGCGCTGTCCCACGTTCCGAAGTGGCAGCCGGCTGCCGTTGACGGTGCACGCCGCTGGCCGCCGTTAAGCGTATTGACGTCGGATGCCGGACGTCCACTGAAGGCAAGCCCTTAAGAACGTGGAACGTGAAGTGGCTTTTGCAAATGGGTCGTCGAGTGGTTCAATCAAGTAATTCCACTTTACCACGGCAAGGCCCCCCAGGGGATGATGGGGTCATGTTGAAGAAGAGCGGGCCACTGCTTGCTGAAATGTTTGTCCTACAAGTACAATGCCCGACATTTAAATACGCAAAAGTGCTTTCAAGAAGTTTGGCCATCTGACAGCGATTGATGAAAAATCATGAATTTTCTCTTTTTCGTCCCCCGTCCCTTCGTGAGGCTGGACGTCACTTTCGAGAAGGCACCACAAAGTCAACCGCGCCATCGTTCCGCCATGTTGTGGATAATTAATTAAACTTCGGTTCGGTGCGGGGCTGCGGAACGTGGAGCAAGCGGGGCTTTTCCTTTGACATCGAGAATCGATCGAAAATAATGATACACCATGGCGTGTACTGGGTTTACAATAGCCGCATCTCTCATCGGCAATCCCGGAGGTGTCATGCTCCATCATGTCATTGAGGTCTCAGTTCACGTCATTTTGAAGGGAAATCTTGCTTCGTCAGACAGCTAGAGGGCGAGAGAGAAAGTGTGTGTGTGAGAGAGAGAATGTTCTAGGTGTCAGAGCCCCATGGCTAGAGAGCCCCGGGAATGGATCCTGGTCGGAGAAGGGATTGTAATTAAGAGTTCGCCATTTTACAGCACCGACCTCTGGCAAGGATTTCGAGGCAGTCGATCAGCACAGAGGGATTGTTTCGCTCGCTTTTCCAGTAACGAGGTGCGTCCTCTTCCCGGCAGTCGGGTGACTGAAGGAGATAAATTACTTTATGATACAATTTCGTGCATTACTTGGTCTGTGCTCGGCTGGCTGGTGAGCATTCGGTTCGTTCGGGTGGCGGGCACCAGAAAAAAACAAGATGTAACGACGCTCCGGAACGGTGATGATTAGCCAGGATGTGTCAGCGAATGGCGCATGAGTGGCAAAATTACAATGGTCTACGCCGCCCTCGCCGTCGTCGCTGATGATAGCCGGCAATTAATTATTCCATTATTCTCGCGCGATGATGGAGGGACCCCGGAATCGGAACATCCGGCTTGCTGTGTGAGCGGCGGCGGTTCGGTAACTTCTTTCCGTTGACACCGTTTGACAATGGCCATCAAAGGGCGGTGGGGTCGGGGTCAAAGGGAGAGCCAAACGTTGGGTGGGTGATGATTTGCTGAAGAGAGTTATGGCGGTATTAATCTTACGCGCAATTGTGACCACTCGCACTCGACAGGTAATCTACCCCCCGAGTTTCCGTTCCCGTGTGACCCATTACCAAACTCGAATTTCAGCTTATTCCTAAAGGACGCCCACTGCGCTCCTCGCGGTGGCATCGTCGCTATGGCAACAACAACGTTTGCACGCGTGTAATCGTGGGTTCCGTGCGAACACGAACGAAGAGCAGTTAAATTTAGTTTTTGGACTTATTAAATGGTGCTTAAAGGGCTTGACAACATTGGTGGGACTTTTCGATGAAACCTGGGGGCCGGGGACGCCATTTTCACCCTGTTGTCACTCGGTGGCACGAGTCGCACGAGAAAGTCCCTTGACGCGACGGTATGCGTTGATTGGAACAAATTGATGGCGTACATAATTTTACCTGTTGTCTAGTGCACCGCATTGTCGTTCGTCGGCAGCGTCGTGACAAGCGGTCGGGCCGGATCGGTCGATGTGACCCCCGCGCGTTCAGGCCCATCTTCTGTGCGTCCAATAATGTTGCTCGTTTCCCACGCAAGGCGCATTGGCCGATGAGGAGCGGTTTTTTTTCCTTCTACCACCATCTTTCAGTGCCGACGACGCCTTATGTCTCTGCGACCCACGGCGGCGAGGCATCCTTCCCAAGGTACGCATTTTTCTTCGCGGTTCGCCTCCCACCGACGGGAACACCGTGCTGTGGCTGCTGCTGTGCTAGATACCATCTTTTCTACTCCCGGTCTAACGTACTTCCGGCACACGAGCACGAGAGTTTTCATTTTTCTCCGGTCTTCCAGTCCTCTCACGTGGCCGTCGTCAGCGAGTATCTGTTTATGTCTTATGTTTTGCCTCCTTTCTTATCTGCTTTCCGTGGCGCGCCCCACCTTCGGCTTAGGGTTCACATATGTGTATTAGTGTTATCCTCTTTCGGCGGCGCCAGCATTGGACGTTGGAGAGGCCAGCAGCAGCAGCAGCAGGGTGCCGGGCTGAGCTGTGCCATCCCAGGCGATCACTTCCCGACAACCTGCAACGTGTCCAACGTGTCCATAAATAATGCTCATTTTCCCTATGGCTTAATCACGTTGTGCGACATTTACGATTCGGGACCTATAAATCATTCTCGCATGAGCACAACGGCAAACAATGTGCCGCCCATATAGAGCCCCCGGTTCACCGTATGTGTTTGGGGGGTGGTTGGATGCGGGGTGCCGCTCGTCACCTGGTCTCTCGCCACCGCTTATCGCCCATTCCGCCTAGTAATGATATTGTGTTTTTTGCCCTGGTTCTTGGGGGTGGATGAACATTTTTTTTGGTCCGGTTCTAGGCAGTGTCGGGCCGTAGTGTTTCACCTTTGCGCTGCTATCTGCGTCTTCCTGTCGGCATCTTGTACGTACGCAGGGCGCGCACGCTTTAGAGCTGAAGCCGAGGATGCCTACGGATGGAGTTTGAAGAAGTTTCTGGTTTTCTGGGGCACTCATTCGTTTCGCCGTGAACGATTTTGCTTTCACCGATTTTTTTCTTCAAAACACCATTCGTTTACTCGATGATCGATGGTATTTTCAATTTTTAGTCCTGCAAAGTAGGCATTGGATACATACTCGTAGTTCACCCGAAACTGTCATTAACGGAGCAAAATTGCCAAAAGATGAAGTGTGCGTGTCTATCGGAGACAGAATGGCATGAAATTTCGTTTGGAATGGCAAAGGCAATTCGAGTTCAGGTCTGGTGGTGCCGCTTGGTCCAATCCTCATAACTGCGTACTATCCGGTTTAATGGTGAGAAACCGGTGTTTATGAAGTCGTTTCGAGAATTTTATTAGTATTGCCCCCCACACGGTTATGTTAATCGGTTGCCATAAGTGTATTTAAAGGAAAAGAAATGGCGCACATGAGCGCAACGATGCGTGTCGCTTCAACGACAGTGACACAGCGCTTGATAATTTACAAACAAACAAGCACCACACATCGCGCATCTTTCATCGCGTACAACTCCGCCGTCGCAGCTAAGAATAGCTCGTAACGATTAAGCATTAGCGGAGGTCGACAAAGTTCTCGAGTGTGTGTCACCCCGTGCGAAGGACGAGGATTGTTGTACTCTACTTTTTGGCACTCGGTCGCGACGGAAGACGGAAGGACATACAAGTGTGTGGCGTGTGGCCTTCGGTAATGGCCCCGGGTGTGGGTGATGAGGCGGAGAAAACGGCACCGCCTTCGGAACCGTATGCTGGGGCGATGGTGGCGCTTAGCATTTCGGGGTGACGAAAACCCGGAGTTGCTTCATTATGTGCAAACGATTAAGACGGCAATTAAGCTTTGATTTACAGAGGATCTGGCTGGCTGTTGCGAGGGACCGTGTGGCGCGCGCTGCGTTGGCGCGCTCATGAACATTCTTTTGCGCTCCGCTGCGTGGTTCGCAATGCTGGCGCTGTGCACGGGCGGATTTCGTACCATTTGTGTCCCTAACTGCTTTGCAGATTGTCATTTATCATCAGGCCCCCAGCCGGCGGGACACACTCTAGAGGCTTCGCCGCTCTTGCTTCGCATTAGGGCCATTATCGCGCTCTTGCGATAGTGGAGCGTTAGTTATCAGAAAGAGGATTATTTTGTAAGAAATCGGAAATATTTGGCCCGCAAAGCACAACAGACGACATGTTGAAATTGGAGCCTTCTAAGTAGATCGCAAAGGTCTTAAGAAACGCTTTACCAGGTTTCTTTAGTTCAAAAACTTTAAACAGCATTCGCTTCAGTTACCGTGAAAACTGTCGAAATCTAATCTGGATGAATGACTTTCCGTTTCGCTTTCCCCACGCTTTATCTTGTTCCATCATCCTACTGCGCTAGAGCTGCTGGCCAAAGAGGTTTGGCGTAATAATTTGCCAGGTCTGAACGAAATACCCATAGACGAAAACGCGCAATAATAAAGAGGGTTCTGTGAACGTAAATATTTACCTTGATGTGAGAGATAACAATTTTTGCACATCGCTTTCGAACTACCGTTTTCTCGTTCCGTACGCCATCCGACACAGGGCATCAAATATTTATCCAGGACCTAAATTTGGCGTCCCTGGTGCGCGCGTGGCAAAAAATAGTGCTGCATCATTAAAAAATCAAGATAGAGGCCACTAAATAATGCTCCCCCTTTCTCGGGCAGGGTGCGTGTGTTGCCATTGCCCCGTTTCCTGCGGTATCCTTCTTCTTAACACCATCAAAGTACTGCCCGCGGCCAACGTCTGCGGGAAATAACCTGGCACGCGTCCTGGTCGACTTCCAGGGTACCAGGAAGGATAACACGACGAGATTATCCTTCGCTGCCAGCCGGTGTAGCTCCGGAAGGGTGTCGGACCAAGAGTGTGTGGTGTGCCGCATAAAAGAATCCGGTTCCGCCGGTCCTCTTGTCGCCCCTTGCCGTCGGTGGATTACGCAAGAATCGGTCAGCTCAGAGAGGTCGCTTGGCCGTGGCGTTGTAATGGAGCGACGAAGAAAGTGGAACCGTAAGAAAAGCAAAAACGAGAAAGGGTAAACTTCCTTATTAGGCTAGCAAAGTTCAATATTTGCTTCCGCACGCTGGTAAAGTTTGTACGCTGCTTGTCCTGGTTTTGAACACATACACACACACATGACCTGGGCTGTTGGTACCACCCGAGAGCAGAGCTTCCGGCCGTGAGCCGAAGCGAGCTCCGAGCCAGAACCCCAGGATCCGACCGGAAGCCAGCTCTCGGATCGTCTGCACCCGAGGTGAACCTTGGGTTTCCTTTTTAAAAATAATACTCTCCTTCACGCGCTGGTGTCCTTTTCTTATGAGATGGCCCAGCACACTAAACAGTGACAGAACCCAGAACTTGCTGAATATCAAATGGTTGTGAAGGGATGTATGGTTTGGCCTGTTTTACCGCCGGCCTTACCAAAACATGTTGTTCAAAGGAGACCGGCGAGACACCCCAACCGAAATGAGAGCAACGTCGGTCGGCTTACGATGAAGACCACCTGACCTTCGATGGATGATCTTTTCCATGCGCTCGAGAAAATGCAACAAACGGCAAACGTGTCCCCATAAAAGCTTTTGCGAAATGAAGAACATAAGAGAAGAGTCTGTGAAGCCATTAGTGTTTCGTTTGAACTGAAACGATGATCACCACCAGCGAGGATGCCACAAATGTTAAAAAGTTGATGGAAACCCAAAGCCCGAATCGCTATCTGGGGTTTGTACTTTCTTGTTTCTCCACTGGGGAATGCTTTTTCGAGAAAATAATCAGCTTTCGTTAATGAAACGATGCAGATTATGAGCGAATTTAACGCAACACTTCCCGGACATTACACGACCCGTTTAGGGCTGGACAATGAAATGGACGTTGGACGGGTGTGGCTCCCACTTCAGCACAAAAACGCCGAGCTGATGCATTCGGCCAAGGATTGAGAAAGTCGCTCCCGTTCCTGCCATACTCAGGTTTCATGGCTCGCCTGCATTTAAACAGACGATACTTCTCTACCCATCCATTGCCAGCGCTCAGAGCTGCCCGGTGCATGGCAAAAAGTGTGCTCGAGAATGGGTTTGCAAGGGCCGTTGAAACCGTGGCAATTCGTAAGAAGACGTGGTCCTTTTTGCTTCATTCTTTTTCGTGGGAAAAGCCCAGAGAAGCCAACCTGTGGGTTGTGGTCATCCAATAGGAAACGGCGCTAGATGGTGCGTTTTCTTAGAAAATCATCAGCAACGGAAAAGTTAGTGAAATTGAAATTTGATGTGATTTCTCTTCGTTTTAGGGAGATTATCATTAACTTTGCCAGACGGTAGACTTTTTTCTCACTGATGGGCCTTTGAAAACAATTTATTGGTTGTTTTGTTGCCGCTTCTTTCGAAAGTTGGCTAGATTAAAGGTGGCACGTCATAACGTTCAGATTGTGAGTAAATAAAAGACTGTGATATCAAACAGCTGCTATGAGAAACGAACTGTAATTCGTTCCAAATGGAGTTGCTGCTTTTGTTCAGCTCACCTTTACCAATTTAATTACCAACCACTTTTCATCATTTAGGCGCCCTTTATAAATGTTCGTGAATGTGTATTTGAATAAAACATTTCTCATTCATTGTGTATTAAACAGGTGAAAGCCCCTATGCTTAAAATGGTTAAACCACAACTCCGAAACCGAACTGACCGAACGCCAACCGTTTGACTACTGCAGCTGCAGTGTATCAATTAGTTGATTTGCGCTTTAATCCTGCTCATTGAAATATAGATAACCAATGTGAAAGGCCTTGCTTCGAGGAATCAGTTCTGGTTTTCGAATATTATCCGGCGCGTGATTGTGACGTTTGTCCGGAATGAATCTTTTACGTGCCTCTCCAACATAAAAATGCTTTGATTTAAAATGCACAGGAAGGAAGAAAAATCAACAACCAATTGTGCGGCGTGTGTATGTGTGTGTGTGGTGCGTACAAGTTAAAATAAACAACAAACAATGGAAAATATGCTGTACCCCAAGCGACCGACCAGATTCCCCATTTCACGATTTTTTCAAATTACCGACTAATGGGACCCGGGCAGTGTAATGCCATTTGCGCTGAATGATTTAGCATCGCTCCGGCGATTGAGTTGAATTAATGATTGAAACATAAACATGACCGCGCCCGCCCCCTGGCTCCGAAAAACAAAGGTCACCAGCGGGCTCCCAACATAACCGACGTGCGCCTGGCGAGAGAGCAAAAAGTAACAGAAAAATCCAACCGACTGCACTGCGCCGTTGCATGGTCGTTAAAATTTTATTGCATCGAGGGGAAGGTAGCAAATAGATGTGGCCTCAAGCACATTAATCAAGGGCAAATAAATTAACAAGCCTTCGGTTTGCTTCGGACTGGCCACACATCTGTCTAAATCACCTCGGAAGAGGTGTACCATGCATGCCAATGGCTGTGTAGTGCTCCGACGCCGATGTACACTAATCCGTCACACTTTCACGCAAGGTTATAAATTGCGATTCGTAGCAGGCCGATGATACAAAAAAGAACCATCGAGAGGCTACGGGAAGCTCTCGCGGCATGAAGAACCGTTTGCTCGCCTGCTGCGAACGAGCTTCGTATCATAGCATAAATATTCCGCCTACTCTATCGAAGGTGGTTCAGGTTTTCAATGGTGTGATGTTTTGTGCAACCCCAGCTAACGCCACCACCAATGATTAATTAATAATCAATACTAATATTTCAGATGCATCAGATCACACACCTGCCTTGGAGTTCCGGGCTGATGCCGGAAAAGAAAGCGAGGGGCACTACGGAAGTGGCCAGTCATTAGCTGGTTTAGTGGGAATGTTGTCAGAGTCCGTAGGTACACCAGCTACAAACAACGTCCTGTGATCTGTTGAGATTGAATTGAACCCAGGCAGGAGACGCACGAGCAAATAAATTTGTTTTTGTGTTTGAAGTCTTAAGGGCCGTTTACACGTTGCGATATATCGCTGCAATGCCTTGTATCGATTAATCGCAGCGATATATCGCAGCCAAGGTGGAGCGTCTACACGCCACGATGTACCGTTGCGATTTGCAATCGCAGATCTCGGTGTCATGGAAACAGCCATGGAAGAAACACTGTGCTTGTCTGCCTTTGGATTGTGCGTTTCGGTTACAAAGCAAAAAATAGAACGTACCAAGAGTACTAATCGGTCACGGTGGTCGAGGGAATGGCTTTTAAAGCGAGGCAATTATTCTCACGTTAAACTTTTGCTTAAAAAACATTCAAAACAACATGCCAAACCGCCATCAACACACGCACACATGTCTATCCACCGTCAGCACACGCACACATGTATGGAGATTGGACCGAAATTGATGCTCAGCGCATTCAATTTTTTTGATCTGCCAATCTGGTCGTATACAAGCAATTTGTTCCTTTTTTGCTGTCTACACGTAGCGATATATCGTTGCAATTGGTTTCATACAAGGCATTGCAGCGATATATCGCAACGTGTAAACGGCCCTTTACTCAAGGGGGTAAGCTCTCTGTGCTTTCTGACCCACAGGTTACTAGATTCATTGGAAAGGCCACATTTCGTTGATTGAACCGACAAGCTGATCCCAGCTTCTGTTCGTGCGCTATCTGGACCGATCGACGGAAAAATGAAAGATATTAGACATTAGAATTGATTAAATGGCACACTGTTGCCCTTTTTATAACAGTATCAGGGCATTCTGTTCTTCGTCTACTAATTCTATCAAACATATTTGACGCGTATTTGATTGAAACAGCCTATGCACGAAAAAAGAGAAAACAGAATTCCTTTTCGAGTGGAAAGTATTGCTGTAACTCGCCTTCTCTGTCTTGTTCGCATGTATTCGCCATAATTAAGCGATGAGCAGTTACGCGAAGGTCAATAATAAGGTGTTCCGTGTTCCGTGACGGGCCTGTTGAGCCAACGTTGCACCATTTGAATGATCCTTCAGAATGAAAACATTTCCAGGGCTTCGCTCGCAGTCCAACGCAAGTTGGCACCTTTTTTGCACCCTCCTGCGTACGGTACATGTTAATGCTCGCGCTCGTTACGCGCCGCGACCACCGCGATGGCTGGTGTTTGGTGCCGTGGGCTATTCAGCAAATAGCTTTCGGTTCGTCATTCCATCGAACGAATTCCGCCACACCATGTTGCCGAAGCTGAAATGCTGGTGCTGTTGTGTGTGCGGGGTGTTGGCGCAACTATGATGATGATGATGATGATGCGCCCTGAGTCCTAGGAACCGCGGGTTGGTGGGCCGCCCCGGTAGTTTATGTTTACGGTTCGGTTTGTTTGACAGGTTGAACAACAAGCAAACATCGATTAATCATAATGCGATTTATATTTTATTAGGAATTTGCTGTGTGTGATTACTGGTGCGGGATTTGGTGCGCCGTGCGGATGGAAATCTGGACAGGACCCCGGCACAGGGCAAGGGGTTGGCTGGCCGGTGGTTGGCTGGCTTCGTCCTTGGATTTGTGTGAGCTTGGGGCGCTGCGGGTCCTTCACCTGGCAGCTCATATTTCACTCACAGACGGGGCAGGGTCGGTCTGGCGGTCGCTGTTGTTCTAGGGGACGTTCAGGTGCTTCGGGACGAATTTGGTGGTCCCTTCGCCAGTTAGTTAGCAGATTCGCTGCTGAGCCGGAAATCGAATTACCGCTTTCTTTGCCCCCACGTGGACAGGTGTGATGACGCCGTCCCGATTCACGGGCTTATTTATCCCCCGATACGACACAATGGACAGGATGGACCGAGCTTATCACCACATGCGTTCGGGCTAGGTTCTCTAGGATCTGGCGTTCGAGGACATCCTTCCGAAGGTTCAAGCAACCAGAACGGGATCTATGGCGCGCGGACAAGCGCGCGCTCGTGGCCGCGCGCGTGCGGTGTTGTTGTTCCGTCCAATTTTGCTTGATTGTCCCGGATGTCCCGGGCCGACCTTCCGCTTTCCCGGGCGATGGCCCGCGGTGTTGTGTTGGCTGTGTGTTTTCGGTCGGTCCGGACCGTTTTTTCCTGATTGATTACAAACAGTCGCCTGTCGCCTGTCGCCTGGGCCAGGCGTAAGACAGAAGACCGCCATCGATGGCATTTTTCTTGCACTGGTGGGCAATTTCATTAGGATATTGCTGATTGCTTACTTTGCCCTCGGCCTCAAAGCTCAGGCGGTGGATGGTTTTTGGCACAGCCTGTGACGTAGTTGCTTTATTACGAAATTGACGATTGCCGGCGGACACTTTCGGACGGCAAACAATTGCCAGGATTTTCTAGTTAGGTAACCACGGGTTCAGCTCCTTTCCGCTACTTACCTTTCCAGCACATGCCTCCCCTCTCGCGGGGGCCATAGTTTAAATTTAGAACCACTTTAGAGTCAATATTGACCGCAAATGCAAATTCCGCTGATGCTGATAGACGGCGGCACCGGTGCCCGCCTCCGGCCAGGTCATCCAAGGCCAGGCCCTCGGTCCATTTCCCGCCACGATTTAATGCATCAACGCGCGCGCGGGCTGCGAACTGATGATCGGAACGTCATCCTTAAGCAAACTAATTTGCGGATAAATTGCGGACAGTAAGCCGGACAGCGAGAGCGCCCGGCAGACGCGTTGGAGTGTGCAATGCGGACGGAAACAAAAATTACATACCGTCAACCGGGGGCAGGCAACGAGCGAGAATGTATAAAAACCAACAAATTATGACCGTTAAAGCGCGGCTCCCGCTGGTTCCGAGGTCTTCCGCCAGGACGTGGCGGAACAATCTGGTTGACAGCCCGCTGCCGGGTGGATTAATCACGCCGGTATTATGTATTTACATTTGAAAGCTAGCGTTGATTTTCATAAATATGTAAATTTATTACGACACATCATCTATTTTCGGCGGTGGCCACAGAAGCGCAGCCGGTCGGGAACGGGTTTTCGGTTGAATTGATCCCAAAGTCCCGCGCGAATGGCGCGCGCCATGGCAATTGCTACTCCGCTGCATATCGAAGGGCGGGGTCACACGGTGGTTTCTGCCGCCCCTCCAGTCCCCCCCGCACACAGCCCTCCGTCTGTGTGATTTTTTGGAGTCGCAGGTTGGCAGCGGGTGCCCTGCTCGGAGCTCGTTTTATCGCGCTCCAATAAATCATAAATCACATTTCAGTACTCGAGCGAACATCGATCGTTTGTCGATGATGCTCTCTTGCTCTGTCGCCCGGTGCTGGTCCCGGCCGGCGTGTCGTTCGTTCGTTTGTTGCTCGTTTGGCTCGATGCCACCGATGTGTGGCGACCGCGGGCCAAGTGCGGGCCCTATGCCAGGATACGTGAAGCACATGTTCCTTCGATTGTATTCTGCGCCCCCTTTTTTTGTTGTGCCCTCTCCGGTCGAAATAGAAGAGTCATAAAATGTGGAGAACTCCGAACGACTACTGGTAAGCATTTCGTCTCGAGGGGCACTCGTGTGAAGGTTTCTGTTTTTTCGGTTGGTGAAACATTTCCTCCAAAAACCAAGCAGAAACCGAGCGCGTACGTGAGCGTTGTGTTGCGTGCGTTTCGCGCTCGCGTTATGTCAACATTTAATCGACACCATCGTCTTTTTTGGCCCGCTCTTCCTTGCTGGCCCGCCCGAGTACTGATCATTCCTCTCCAGTGCCATTTATGCCCGATGCACGATTTTGGTTCCCAGAATCCACCAGCGGGCGACGCTGTTATCCCAAGGATTCCGGCTTTCAATCGCAGGGGGAAATCACAGCCCCAGAAACACTCAGGGATCCCAGCCCGGCAGAGACGAAGGAGACACGGTCCTCCGGTGGCTGTGGCTGAAATAACATTATTACCACAAACCGAGCGCCCAAACGGGCGGAGCGGAGGAGAACCGAGCAAATATTGATGCCCCGGAGAAGAAAAATTGAAAATAACAATAATAAAGCAGAATCCATCAAATAATTCGGCCGTGGCCGTGAGTTTGGTCCCAAACCATAGGCTTTTCTCTCTTTCGCTCCCTTTGGATGTGTGATTTGCTGTCATATGACTTTAAAAAGGAGAAGTATTTCCCAATTCGCGTCCAAAGCATTGCCATCAGGACATGTTATGGACAAATACGCGGGCGATTGTCAAACGACGCCCTTTGTGCGCAGGCATGGAACAATCTGACACAGCTGTAGTCCTTTAACTTTAACGTCCTTCACCGTGCCGCAATAATCTGGTGCCATAATCTTGATGATTTGTTTTGGTTTCTCCGTATTGCTTCTGGAAATGGATTACG
Organism: Anopheles cruzii; assembly: GCF_943734635.1. Classification (NCBI taxonomy): domain Eukaryota; kingdom Metazoa; phylum Arthropoda; class Insecta; order Diptera; family Culicidae; genus Anopheles; species Anopheles cruzii. The sequence continues at coordinate 87,135,886 of NC_069145.1, forward strand.
AGAAAAAGTTGGGATTTTTTACTTGATTTATTGATGTTTTCTCATAAAAGTCACCACCGGCATACCGCGATTGCGAATGGCATACCGAATTTTCGTTCAGAAGCGACCACCGGGCACATGTTACATAAAGAGACGGAAGTGGAATTTTTTAAGCATTCTTCTTATTTCGTTCTCATAAGCTCATCGGCAAATTTCCTCGCAATGCCCGCATCTTCAACGGATCTTGTAACGGGCAACGGGTTCAAGGCATTTTGTGTAACTTAATAAAATACATTGATAAGTGAACGATTGATGTTCGTAGTTTTAATCTGATTTTACCTAGCGAGGGACAAATAATCAAATGGAGCACAAAGACTTTTGATGTGTTATATATTTTCCTTTTTTGTCCTTAATGGCGTGCATATTGGTGACCCTATGGTCTGTGTTCCACGATGACAACGGCATCTGGGATCAACATCATGCTCTCTGTCGCTCGCCTGTCGTCTGCTTCCGTAGGTTACCGGTGCCCGGTGCCCGGTGCGAGAGACGGCTGCAAGGAATCTTGTCGTTTACATTTTTCATCTCCAAAGCTAATGCCTCTTCAATCATTTTGCTGATTTGCTCTTGCTGCTTGCCGAGAGCCGGCTGTCATCTGTCGTTGGAAGTCTTCGCGGCAGAAGGAAGAGTTTTTGCACGACAATTTGCAACCCGGGCGCGCGGTTGAGATTCTCGATCTGCGCGGATGCGACGAGGTGCTGATGTTTTGTGGGTCGCAAGAGGCGCTATGATTCGATTTACCAGCGTCTCTGTGTGCCCGGTTTTAAACTTTGACAAATCGTTACCGGGGCTTACGGATTACATCCCATTAGCACATATTTTCAGTTGCGGCACACACTGGAGGTGGCTGTCCGGGCGGAGCGAGTGTACGGAGGGAATGTGGGAAAGAAAAATTACTACAATTTGCCTGGTGATGCTTCAAAATTGGCACATTCGCAGTGGGACCTCGCCGTGAGCGTAGCGCAAGATGGTGCACCGGAGTTGGCGCCAAACGCTCCTAGGCCGCGAACGACGCGAAGAACAAGCCATCGACGAAATGTGCGCGCGCGCGCCATGATGGTGGCAATAATCGTTCACGTACGTCAAGGGACAGTTATGAAGATCTATTGCTTGTCTGGTTGCTTCGTGCGCTAGTTTTCTTTTTTGTCCCCGCTTCTACGCAGACCGTTACCTATGCGCCGGTCGCACACCTATGACATGCTCTTCGGGGATGAATAGAGTTCAACGGGATAGGAACTGTGCGCTCTGCTTATCCGTCGTAAAATGTCCCACAGCAAGAACGATTGCTTCTCATTGGTCGTAATAAATTTCCATCCCAAAGTACCGTTTTATCGTCAGCTGTGGTGGTGGTTTCGGATCGGAACAAATTTCCGAGCCGGGAGCGACAAACGGTCGGGAGCTTGGTGCCGCCTGAGACGACATCAAACCGGCGCAATTGCTCGGCGTAAGCGTAAACTAGTTGTGCGGGAAATAAATGTTTATGGCCTGAAGAAATATTTCCTGCAAATAAAATCAAAACGCACCGAGCACGAACGCGCGAAGGCTAAATGGATGGTAAAGAAAGGTATAACCCGTGTTTTACGGTTTCAGCTGACACTCTTAAGTGGTTCTTACTTCCATAAATCCGTCTCACCTTTCCATGGCCGACTAGCGCGTTTCTTGCACAAGGTGTCCCGTGGTGGACACTATTAGGCTTTTGATGTGTTTGGTGTTTTGCTGGAAATCTACGAACGGTGTGGCACTGCCGCTAGAAAATGCCTGCACAAATACACATCGGACGCGAGCAGATAAGCAAACGAGCAAGCAAACAAACAAACAATCAAAGGATTTGAAAGCGAGATCGAATCCCGAACGGGGCGACGTACGGTTCGAGCGGCGCACAAACAAATAAATGAACAAACAGGCGATTCGCGAAAAACGAGCCCCGATCCAAGGAGTCCTTGACAGCATTAGACGTCATAGTGGCTTCGCTTGTTCCGAAAAAGGACCGTCCGTACCCCCGTCTCGCACTCGGTCTGAGTGGGTTGGTGTTGGGCTGCGTTTTTGTAGCCTTATCTCAGGTTCTGGAAGCGACCGGACGAGGACGACGATCGCTTCTTGTTTAGTTCGAAAATGGAACACAATCTCCGACGGCGCCTGGTACGATCGGAATTGCAATTTTATGTTTGCGCAAACACGCTTTAAAACATCATTTCACTTCAATCCAACCAGCAAAGATAAACCATTCAACGAGATAAACGGGGAACACAGCGGGCCATCAAAGAGAAAATGGCGTGCATTTGCATGAAGTACGGAAGCTTTTCCTTCCGAATCGAGATTCGTTTCGCGAGCAGCAAACTACGGGCAAACTGTTTGCCTTCGCGCCAGGCAGATACCTAGCGTGTTCCTGGGCCGATAGGTTCCTGGCTCGTAACGCAATTGTATCCTTCGTAAAGACAAGCTTCGCGTCTTTCGTTTAGCTTACCATATACTGCTCTCCAACGCCGAGCGCGCGACGGTCACAGGAATTAAAGTATAATCCATTTCTGTGGTGCACGAGTTACTTGCTTGTTAGCAAGCCCACCATGCCCGCGGCAGGTCAGCAGCAGGGAGTCCTTAAAACCAATCGGTGCTTGGAACCGCCGGTTGGTCGGAAGTCAAAAATGCCAACTATGCGGTCGGCACTTTGGCTTCCGCACTCTGGCCAGTTACGTCGGCTCTGGTGACTTCCTCCAGCTGCTCGACCCGTGGCCGAGTTTGCCGAGCGGAGATGCGGCATAACTATCCAACTTCCGCAAAGGTGGGTTAACTGCCGGTGAGCTCAAAACCGCGGCCTCGATGCACTTCTCGTGCCAATTTACGCGGAAGGCCACCGCCGCAGTCTGTCGCCAGGCAGACTGGCGTGGCAGGGTTGCGAAAAGTTTTTAGTGGCATTTGTGCCACCGGCTTAGGGCATTTTTAGACAAAATTTCAAGGGGCTTACTTCAAATTATTACAATGAAAAATATGTACTACACATGAGAGGAAGGAATTTTGCCCAGAAACGACGACGGAGTTAGATGGCGGATACGGATTTGGGTTTTGCGATACTGGAACCCCGCGCCTTACCCTCCGAGAGAGATTACTGGCCCCCAACGGCATGATGCTTCGCTAATACTGTTGCATTTTGAGTTAAAGCCATAGGCCCTTGTTGGTGGACACGTATGGGCAAACAAACGGTCGATGTTCATTTAGCTAAACAATACATTTTCAACGACATGCAACACACCAGGCCCCTCGCGAGGACAGATTGTCTCCACTACCTTCAGCATTCTACGTTTAAAGAAGTCATTAATAAAATATGGCTGCGATTGCTGCTGTTCGCGGCAAGGGTTGCACTTGTTTTCGGTTGACAAATGTGCTCATACCAAATCAAATCGACCACCACCGGGGGCCCTTCCGACTAACTGTCTGCTCGGTGGCGCGCAGTGGTCGAATGATCGAAAGTCGAATAGAATATTCGTCTCGCATGGCAAAAACAAAGTCGTCAACCAGGCGGCTGCAAACAGGTACAAACTGGAACCGTGCCCTGCGTGGCGGCCAATACTCGGGAGCGGGAAAAACAAGCCCAGCAAGTAGGAGCCAGGCTTACACGGGCCTGGCGCAAGGGGAAAAGTAATTTCGTGACGTTTGTAGTGGCAGGTGATGGTTTTTCTCAAACCTCCCCCCATTCCTCACCGGCAGGAACTCGGTGAGGCCTTCGTGGTGTCAGTCGAGGCCGGGCTTTGATTTTGTTGTTTTCCGATTCCGGTCCGGCGCATGTTTTCCGTGTATGTAAACGAGTTGTTTTTGTGGCTCCGACCAACTCCGGGGGGTCAATCCCCGTCCGCTCGAAGGGTGGTCGACGCTTCAGGCGCCACGGTCCGAGGCGTTCCGCCCCTACGGCCCTGTCGACGCCTTTTCCAAACGTCTTCTCCTGTGGCCAGTGCCCCTGGTTGGGTGAAAAATTGAGCAACGTTAGCCTTCGGAATGCAGCGGCAGCGCACGGCATAATAAATCGATAGGCGAAAGGTTAATGTGTGTGCGCTTGTCCGTTCGGTTTGTTTGTCGGTTGGTTCGCAAGGCCGCCCTCATCTCAAGGATCCAAAGAGTAAAGGATTGAGCGTGGGAACGGATATAAATTACACACCCCGCCGGTCGGTCGCGTGTTCCGGGCCATCGATGAGGGAACGACAGATTCCAATCAGATTTTCTGTTGCATCTACCACGGACGCGGGGGTCGCGACCGGGCGCACCACCCGGTGGATGCAAACGCGCTGTTTGTTGGGCTACCTCCGTTGGGACAGAGTCCGGTGTCTGGCACGGTCCGCACGGACCGACATGGACCGTCCGTGAGTCCGTGAGAAACGGACTAATGTGAAAAGCTCACCCGGCCGTTCCGTGCTTCCCGAGCAAATGGTAAACAAGTATCAAAGTTAATTGCAAACACCTGAGGTGCAATTATTTTTCTCTCGCAGATAACGGGCCAGACCTCCGGCGGTTCCCTGTGGAAGCCTTTGGTTCATATCAACCTCACGGGGGGCCCTCAAGTCCTTTGTAGTGTGTTCTCTGACCCTCGCTGCCATTTGTTTGGTTCCCTTCTCATCCTCACCCGTTATGTCCAAGTTTTTTCCCTTCCGTCGGTTGGCTTCCGTTTGTCTCCTCGTTTGGCATTCCGGTTCCGGGGGCCCACGTTGTCGTCGGTCAGCCAACATGTTTTGCCCAACTTACCCTCGCTCTTGGCGGGGGCTAGTGTAGGGTGCAACGAAGTTGTAGAAATATGTTGTACGATGGCCTAGGCGATAAACGTGAGATCCTTCCCATAACGTGTGGCCGAAGGACAGTTGTAGTCTTTGTCGGAACCGACCGGCGACCTCCACACATCGCGGATCTCCATTTGTGCGCCTAGATTTAGGGCTGCGGACGGTAGCCTAGCTTTTGTCGTTCGTGTCGCTACCGTGAGGGGGGTTTAAGTTTATAATTTGTTAAAATTTGTACAAATAGCGTTTGCAACAACGTTTGTCCACCACACACGGTGTTGCCACCGGCACATGGTGTTCCCGGTCTTGTAGCTCGTTTATAGATTACCATGAATTTAAATGCTTTTGTTCTTTTTGTGAAGACTTTAGTTCTGGCACTTCTTCGTGGGTCGCAGCTAGAGGCTGTCCGGTGGGTTGCTGAAAGCATCCCTCGAGTGATGAGTATTGAAATCCAATTCTTCGGAACAACCAGCCACCGTGGTTGCCGTTTATTTCGAAAATGGCAAGTTCTACAGACACTAGTTTATGATTTACGATGCAATATTTCCTCTCCAAATCCGGGGGAAGTGATAAAAGGAGTCGAAAGCAGTACACCCTGTAGTAGGGGTGCAACAAAATGAAGTTCCGAAAACAATGTCCCTCACCGTCGTGCCACGGTACGGTGGGCCATTCATACTTTTGCCGGTGTGGTGTGTGTGTGTGGGTCTGGGGATTACGTTTTTTCGTGTTATTTCTGTGTCACCATCATTATCCTTCCGTGAGTTGGCGATTTGCAGTGTTTAGCTTTTGTACGGTACATTTTTGTGCCTTTTTGTGCCTTGTACACAGGAGCGCATGGTACACGGTTCTATTTTCTCTCCTGAATGCGAATTTCTTGAAATTCTTCAAAGTCCGTGGGAAAGAACATATTCTTTACTTTGTGCTTTCGTCCTATCGCGAGCATAGAAAAGTTGTTTTCGTTTTCGTTCGTTGGTTTTTCGCTTTGATTCTTCGCCGATGATGTGGGAGGTTTGGGTTTTTTATTAACGGTACCAGCTTTCAGCACTCCCGGGGTTCACCTTTGCAGTAGCTACAGGTTTCCCCGTTCCCGCTCCGGAAACAGGGGGACGCTAGTAAAATAAATTACGCTATGCTTGTTTTGACATTTTGGAAACAGGGTGTACAGTCGTTCCACCCAAGTGTCGTGGACGTATCGTTACATTTTGACACTTCACTTTGTTTCTGGTTGCGGTTCGTGGCCAACTTTGGTATGAATACTTTACAAATGCGTTGCTTGTAATTTGGAGCTTGGAGTTATGTCAGAAAGGCATCCTATTATTAGAGTTACTGCACAAAAAGGACGTTTGGCGATGCGGAATTGAAACAAATCGATTACCGTCGTTTCTGAAGGTAGCACCTTTCATTGGAAAGATTTGCCAGCGATTGCTGCTGAGCCAATATAAACAATTGAAGCATTTTATTGTGATTGATGGGGTTGAAAAGCTCACCTGCAGCAATTTATCATTCAATTTAGTGTTTTGTTTTTCACCTTTTTACATTGATAGTTGTGAAATCATATTTTCTACAGGTGGTGGAGCGCATGAAAATGAATTGATCTGATCGATCACATAATAGATGGAACTAATGTAATCATTCCGGAATGAAGAAGACCAAATATTAAGCCTACCACGTGCCGGTCAAAGCAAACAAACGAATGATACCGAAACTATCAGCCAATGTGTGTGTGTGGCACGAGGACCAATCAGTGCCATCGATCGATAAATCAACAAACAATAGCGTACCCGTGTGGCGTAAATTGAAAATTAACACAAGCACAAAAAACGTCGCTCGCAAACGCAATAATTAATATTTTTCGCATGTAAAACGCGAATCTAAAGCAGAAACACGGGTTTCGGGAAAAGATTAAAATTGATGCTCGGTAGCGTGTGTCTGATTCATTGTCATCAGCGTCGATCTCATCAATCTTTCGTTTCGATTTGTGACCGCGAACACTTTGCATTCTATTGGTTCGATGACAAACAGTGCGCGTTGAAGATTCTTCTCTTTCCGTGCCAACGCATGATGGTAGGCAAAAATGACGGGGCTGTTTATTTGCGTGTGCTGCTAGACCTCGGTCTGACGAGCATTTTTCGTTGATTGAGCTCTTGCATCCGCTGTGAAGTACAAAAAAGCATCATATTTATCCAGGGATGGACCAACGGTCTGGGTCTGTTTCGTTGTTCCCTTCACTTTGGCAATTGTGGAGAGTGATGCGAGGGTCGCAGGTCGTAGCCGAAACCCATTGCTATCGCCCGACCGGTGTGGGTGGTGGTTTGTAAATAATAAACGATCAATGTGTTGCACCAAAGGAGCACCCTGCGTCGAAAATGCTTCGTGACATATGCTTCTATCCGTGGGGGAGCTTTTGATTGTTCGCTTAATTAATGGGTTTCCGTTGGGCGCACGCTTTTGGCAACCAACGACGGCAACGTTGAGGCCAGTCGAGGGGCACTATAGGTTTGGGTTTTTAGTGCAGCGATATTGGTTTCGTTGCAAACCAATTTCACATTGATACGTGCTTTATGCTACACTTTCATCTGTAAGGCGCACTTTAAAGCTCCTGAGGCGCAATTCAAATTCAATGTATACAAAAAAATAAACAAAAAAGTACCAGCAAGCACATACATCATACCTCGTTGACTCAACAAAAAAAACGGACGTTCAGCGAACAGTCCGAATGAAAACATAATTAGTTCACGGCCACCACTCGTTGCTTTTCATAGGAGCTATGCTGCAAGAAAATCACCCTGCAATCCTCACACAAAACAATAAAAGTGTAAAAAAGCGGTTGTTAATTATTTCTCGATCTGTCAGGAGAGCGAGATTATCTGATGACCATTTAATTATCGCCGCAAGACCTCAGGCGGGCTGGTACAACTGCTGTGCTTTATGCTTGCGCTTTCATTAACTCGTTTCCTGCTTAGCTTTGCTCCCCGGTAGATGCATCCGGTAGATTTAATGGTTGGTGGCAAATTATCTTTACAAGAGAAACTTCCGTCCCTTTTCCAAGACCAAACAATTGCTCGTTGATGTACGATTGCTGTGCACCGATCAATCTGCCGGTCTCGTTGAAAATTGGTTTCTTTTTCTTTTTGTCACTTCCGGCGTACTGCCGCCAGCGTTGGGTCTGCCTTTCTATGCAGCGACGACGAAGAATGCAATGCAGGGGGAAAGCTTGTTTGCATCGTTCAATCATTGACAATCACTTAAAATTCAATACCGATGCTAAGCGATTGCAGTAACACCGTACAGCTAGGAAGAGAACCGACACGGTGTGAAGTCACGAAAGAAGCGGAATGCATTTCCTGTTCCGATGTTTAATACAATGATCGATAGTCTGACGCTTCTACGATATGATTTGTTTATTTCTGTGAAATTTCTTTTTCTTAATTTTCAAACTCGAAGTAAAAGTTGAATATATCTTCAAATATTTCGAGTACAGGCATTTAATGATTATGATAATTTGTTACTTCAGTCCAATTTTGCATTTCATACGTTGTATGATAATGTGCTATGAATGACATTGTTGCAGAAAATCCGGAATGCCAATGTTTCCCCTGTCGTGTGTCCTACAGAGAGCATAACAGCCGTTGGAATTCCTGACACGCTGCGCGCCCAATTCCGATGCATTATTCTATTCCCAGGAAAGATATCTTTCCTGGTGCAACTTTCAAACGGCGGGCGATTCGATGTAGGGTTGCCAGAGTGATATTGCTATTTTCCGAGTAGGCGGGTTTGCTCCTGGCAACGTGACTCGTGGTGACTCTGATCTCTTCCGTCGTTTGGGTATTTGCCCTCGGTCATAGCACGAAAGGAGCACACTTTCATCACATCAAAACATTGTTTCTTCTCGTTATTTGAATGATTAAAGATTCACTATCCGTTCCGGTTTTCCGTGTCTTGCTCGGGTATGGCGCCCTTGCATTGGGAATCAGATTCTTTCAACTGTTTTGGGACCGATTGGTTACCTCTACGGAGGGATAAAGCCATGGTAAGCCAAGGTCTGGTAATACCGAAGCTAGTCAGTGCGCCGATGATAGGTAAGCTGTGTTTTTGAGATGAAATATTTAACGACCACTTGTAACTGTGGGAAGAAGTAGCTTTACCCGTTCCATGGGAAAACCTCTAACATCGCAATAACGGGGAACTGATTTCTTTTCTTTTTATTGATATAAGAAGCATGAACAACAATTTAACGTAAAGAGGTAGAAAATCGACGCAATGTTTCGAAACAGGGCAGGTTATTCTGTAAAAGGCGTGTTAATTTGTCGTGCCTAACACCTCATCCAGTGCGATTACCCATTGCCATTGCATTTGATAGTTTTCCCTTGGTAGTAAAAATAAAATCGAACTCAAATAAATAAAAGTTCGTCGAACGAATGCCACTGCCGTTAGTGCGCTGGCGTCAGTACCAGAGAGGTCGTTTCGTTTCTACGAGCCATGCAAAGTGGCGGATCTCGTGGCATGGTCTTGAGGTGACAATGTTCCAATGCCACAGGCACGCGATCTTATTAAGCCCCGCAACGGGAGGTTGTTTTCACGTAAGAATACGGAATTAGAGGTGCGATCGATGGCTAGAGATAAAATGTTTCACCGAAAGGCTGTCCTGCCTTCGCGTGCCTTACACTCAACAGAGTCAGGGAAGACAGGAAAGCATTCTCTGGTATTCTCTAGAGCACATAAAGCAGGCGCCTTTGCTTTGACCGATGCTCGGATCGCTATCGTAACATTTCTGGCCATTAGCCATTTCCAGGCTATAACTGATACCCCTACCGCTGCCCTCCTCAAGGCCACTACTGCTGAGCACTCTCTGTTCATCAACGTCAACCCGGCTTCGATTCCTGTTAAAGCCGAAAGTGCGAAGCCACACAGCGTTCTGGGCAGCGTGCTGTGTCTTGGCTTTCGCCTTTTCGGAACATAAATTAATTAAAGACGCTGAACGGCCCTTCATTTGGCCAATTAGTCATCTTCGCGACGGCGACGACGGCGGCGCTACTACTGGATGATGAGCGATACTTAGCGGTTTTTACGACTCGCCGGCGAGCGAAACTCGTTAACCGAGCCAAGGAACCGAGAAATCTATTTTAAATTGAGCCTATGCACGCGCACGGTGGCGTTGGTTTTATTCCGTGCCTTTAATGGGCTCCGGTTAGTTGGCCGGCGCTCCGGGGTTCATTAGTTTTCGGTGGCCATTTTGAGCCGAAATTCCCACAGTCATCCGTTTCGGAATGTTAAATTATAATGGTGCTGTGATGGAACGGGATTTTTGCGTTACGCTGTGATTTTTGATCGTAAAAATCGTTATGCTTTCTCCGCGAGAGACGGGCCTTTGCATCGACCGTTTTCTGTTGTTATCAATTTTTTAAATTTTTCTCTTCTTCCGTTGCCACCAGGCTCGCCGGTCGAACCGGTTTTCGATCGATTCGCCTCCGGAAATTGAGCCCTCAAAGGATTTGAGCTTTCAGGTATTACCATTAAGGAGATATCTTGAAACCGATGGTTGCAGAGGGGATCGATTGCATTAGCGACGGGTAAGTATTCCGCTGGATAAGCCGTACCCATTTGGTACGGCCGCATATCAAACGAGGCTGGCCTGCCAGAGAAGACTAATGTTCGCTGTCTGCTTCCTTCCTTGCAGGCTGCACCAGCATTTGGATGCTATTGCTGGACGGATCGGAATTTGGTCAGATCGCTCGAGCGTACAACGTTAGCCCACCGTAATGCAACTCTTTTCCCGGAAGAACCCGTCGTGTGTACGTCGTGCGCAAAGACCGTACCAACCGTAGGATCTTTCCGTTCTTCATCCCATCAATCATTAGCGTTTTGCGAGCGCAAGCTGCACTTCAAATGGAAGCCAATCCATAATCTAATTATTCACCATCGTTTACGTTGAGTGACAGCCTGACCGATCGACCAGCCCCTGGGAGGGACTGGTTCGTGGGAACACGATGGTCCTGCACACCGCTGGCAACTGGTGGTCGATGCTCTTAGAGCGCTGGATGGACGGGTATCTGTAGTCGAAAGTAAATATCGTTTGGAATCGATCGTTGATACCGCTGGCAGCGCAGATGAAGCACACCTTCCACCTGATTCCTCCGCCGTGCACCGCACGACACAACAAACTTCAAACACGGGCGCTGCCGCTGAGGGATACATTTGCATCCGTAATCGGATTTACTCGATTCAATTATCCGGGCATCTGGTCTCCTGGTTTTTGTACCTAGCATGATTTCCGAAAGTACCGCACAGAAGTCACAAGGGTCAAGTGCCGAGGTACGGCAGGGACCTGCAACTGATTGCCCCCGGTCGAACTGTCAACGGAGTCGAGTGGAGATCGTTGCGTAGCTTGGGCACGGGCGATGTGAAGCGTTGTGCGAGCTTTTTAAAATGTGCACGGATGCGCTTGTCAATAATTGCAATGCGATCGGAATGTTGTGTCTATATATTCGTCCTCTCTGTTTCCACTGCTCTACAGATGCTTCAGCGGATTCCCACTAAAATGGGCGATTGATAAGATAGAGAAAGCATAAAATCATAAGCTTTACGGGTTCCTTTAACGTTGTTCGGAAAGACCGTCGCCAATTGTGCGCATGAATGACGGGCTTCCACCAAAAAGTATTACCCGTTTATATTTTGTTGATGGCGATATCGAAAAGGGACGACGTAGACATCAATCGAAGTATAAAACGTTGCTAATCATAATTCTTGAAGAGAGAAGACGCTCCAAACTTTACTGAATAACATGAATTAGTTACCATTAGCTTTGAACGTTATGAAATTCGTCAACCAAAATCAAATGGTTAACAAGTTACGCGAATTTTGCCTTTTTCTTTCAAATATACAAATTATAGCTTTCTCTAATAACGCACATATCGGTTGAAACGTACACCTGTCCCATCAAACGAACTGTGTGCCTATTACTCACGCTGCGATTGAACACGGTGGACCATCAAACCCCTCAGCACTGCACTGGACTCTGGGGGACCGAACAACATCGTTGCAGCTTTCAAGTTGTCGCGGGAAATTGAACGGTAGCCGGGCAAGCAAATTGCACCACATTTAACAATACGCCACCGGCTCGTAACCCTTTGCGCTCAGTCCCTCGAGACCCACAGGAGTGCGGTGTGTGTGTGTGTGTGTGTGTGTGCGGCAATACAGAAAGTGATCATAACCCCTCCCCGGCCGGTGTCGGAATGGAACCATCGAAGTGCAATAGAAAATTATGTAGCGCTAAATGATGCAATGACGTGCCGGCGCACCATTTAGCTAGGGTGGTAACAATTTCCACACGAAACCCTTCGGAAGGGTCTATAAGCGTTGCTTTTTTATTAATGCTTGGTTCTTACTCAGCTGTGTTTGTTTTTGTGAACGTCCTTTACGTAGGCGATTGATAACTCGGTGGCGGCAACCTCTTGGTGCTTTGTGGAACGAGCCTTTTGTAAATCGTAGTTTTATCAAGTGCAAACAACTCATGCTTCGCTGGGGCTACCATCGAAGGAAGATTTTTTGAGACGAAATTTACCAATTCGGTGCACTGATTGTGTTGGATGAGAAGCGAAAAATTTGGTCTTTGTTACTTTGTTTTCTGTATAGATGGTTTTTTGCTACCTCTGCGCATTAGTCCTCTGCTGCGCATTTATCTGGTGTAATTTTCTCTAATTTTGGAAGACATTAAAATGAAATTAAGCAATAATTGGTGGGGCAAAGCGGTGATTTTTATTCTTTCTTCATCCCACTCTATGAGTACGTACGTTCCACTCTTTCTGTCTGCTCGCTTGTTTTCTTCTTTGCACCCCTGGGTTTTCAGTTCTAGTCACCTTCCTGAGCTTGAGCCGTTTCCGCTTTTCTGGTACCATCTTCAATGGAAAGCTGTGGCCATAATAAGTAAGCCCGTAGTAACACACTTTCTGGGGGTGGCAATTTATCTTGCAGTTACGAGGGTTTGCGTGCAAAGGATAACCGCGAAAAAGATGAAAATTCATCTCTAGGGGGCTGCAGGTTCTCCGTAGACCCTGCCTGGGGGAGATGGTCGTATAATAATTTAGTGCACCGTTTTTTTGCAAATACATTTGGAGTTAATAATTGTTATGATCTGTGTAATCTTTGGTATCATTACGGAGGAAAGTGTGCAGACTGATAACTTTTAGGAACGGGAGGCCAAGGTGCTATAATTAATCTTGCGAAAATTTCCGTTTTCGGTTTCCCGTGTTTTCCTTTCGTTTTGCGAACATAGCAACCTGGAACCTGGAGGCTATGAATGAATCGATCAAAGACACTACGAGGAATTATTTTACAGGTCGCTGTCTAAACTTACGACACACACGATTTGAAAATTGCACCACATTTCTGTTAATGCGATTCTATGGAAAAATAGCAGCAGTTTGCACGTTACACAAATATTTGACAAGCTCAACAAGGTTCCATCTTCTACTCTTTAAGCGTCAAGGCTTACTTCAACTAACTTCAGTCGATGACGTTGGATTTATAAACGGTTGAAATATTTCACCAAGAAGCATGATCGTTCAAAAGTGCAAACACGTTTAACCTGCTGCAGACTTTACAGCTGTTGTAGCAGGTTGCAAAATGATCGTAATGATGGTGCAACTCATTTGGGGAGCCCTTAGAACTCATTACTTGATTCCCGTCGTTGAAACGCAGACCATCGTTTACCACCAGGCAACGAACGAAAGCACTATCGAAAGCGCCTTACAGTTGCGGTGAAAAGGAAGCTGGGAAAGTGCAACGACGCCAGGCGAATGTTCTTATAAATCATCTTAATAGTTTTCACACTCATCTTTCACGGATTCGTACATCTTCATTACGATAATTTACGCGCCACCGTTAACCCCTTAGCACTGGTGCAAACCACACAAACTCATTTGCACATCGGGCTCTCCTGCTTTGGGAACTGAGGTTGGGTTGAGGTCCAGAAACTGCTTGCGGTGCCGTTGAGTAGCCTCAGTTCACAGTTTTGCGGTTAACGGCAGGATGAAACGGTAGCATCAGCGTTCATGTTCCTTCGATCGTGAGAGGCTGGTAGGTTAGCGTGCGGTTTGCTCTCAGTATTCCTAACATGTTCGCAAAATTTCGCAATGATTTTTTTACACGAATCAACGTTATTTAGTAGTTTAGTTTAGAAATGACACAAAAATAGCGATGAAATGCATTTGGTTTACGAAACGAATAGGCGTATTTAACTTGAATCCATTTGTGGTGCCCAACGGGGTGCCGGTGCAGTCGGTGACATTCTAATGCCAGAGGCCATAACTGCATCCGGTACTGATGATGGTGCTTAGAGCGCATCTTAAAAAACCGCATTGCGTTACCGCAAAAGCCCCATAGGACGAGAAGCGCCGTTCCAGCTTTGAGCCTCCTTTTAGCAGTGACGATGACTCTCTGCTCCTTCGCACAGCCCAGCGGATACTGTCCGGTCGGCATCGCATTTGGCGTCAGCAAGGGTACACGAAATGAAACATATTTTCCCATCTTCCGGAAACCGCCACCATTGTCCCGTGTGTGTGTGTGTGTGTGCGGTTTTTTCGTCCTTTTCGGGAAATTTGCCTATCAAGTGCGATGTGCAATGACTCCGGGACCATTGAGAAGCTTCGTCGAACCCATTTTCTGCACCTCCGAAAGTCTTACAGTGTTGACCCATTGGTAGTGTCGCTGGCTCGGCTGGCTGCAATGGTTGGCGTGTGACCGGTTGCTCGGTTGCCATAAATTATCCGGAATTTCCGCACTCGAGGGTCTGGACTTTCTGGGCGCGTTCTGGGCAGAATTTGTTCGCATCAGAAGGCGCATTCGGTTTCATTCGGAGGCGACCGAGGACAATAGTATTTTCACACGCTCTTGAGTTTTCATAAAATGAAATCCGGGGACGAGTGTTGATTTTTTTTCGCTCGTAAGAGGTCATTCCGCCATGGTGGCGTGGTGCCCGGATTTTATGGTTTCAATAATTTTGAGCCGCTTCTTAGTGTCAGTTGCAGCAGCACATTAACAGATTGCCATTGTTCACTGCATCGGAATGGTAAACCACGGTGGTCACGTGTGCGGTCGTTCGTATTGCGCTAAATCCTACGCATGGCACTGTTCTTCGGTTATATTTCGTTTCCAAAGCGCGATACAGAGCTCTTCTCGCTCTCTCGGTTGAGCGCTCCAAGTAATTGTAATTGAACAGGGTGAAACCAAACGGTAGCGGCCAGTCGGAACCCTATCCGCTTCGCTCGACCGATCGATTCCGGTGAGCTGATGACAGCGGTTTGAGGGGTTTTGGTCTCCGCCACGGCCCGCCACCGGAAGCCACGGCGAATAAGCTGCGCTTACCGTTCGGTCAGATTCCGCTTCCGGAGCTTCCGCAGCCCAGGGCTTCTTCTTGAAATGACATCCGGGGCGAGAGATAATGAATGTATACTTCATAGTTAATTACGCCTAGATTATCGTGGTTTAATGGTTTGTTCCCAAACTCGAGGACAATATAGTACGCGCATTCCGGGTGGGGACAAATTTTGATCCTCTACCGGTCAGGAACCCGGGCTTCCCGTGGCACAGACTGTAGCCGGAGGTGGTGCTCGGTTGGTCATCGGTCACCGGTTAGTGGCGTGTGAAATTCCGTGTCACTCCAGCAGTAATGGCTTAAATGCTCGTCGCGGTGGGGAAAACTCGAGGAGAGAATGACTTTGCGGTTCAGGCCGGCGGAGCGGAGGTTATTAAATTCTAGCTGCGTTTGGTGCTACGGTCGAAATTTCCGATGGCAAATCAATGTAAAACAGCCCACCGTCAGCCTTCTTCTCGTTTCGTGGTTTTAATGGAAATTGATCACTGTACCACGCCTGATACCATCCCGGTAAGTGAAACTATGTACATCCTTCCTCTGCCTTCATAAACCTGACGGTGAATAGTTTTAACGCCTGACGGCTGCCGCTAGCGCGTGCCTGACTAACGCCTGTACACCGTAATTAAATCAAAACAATCCCTAGAACTATTCCCGTGATCCATCCTTCGACCGTTATGTAGTTTTGTTCACCTTTCATCGCACCAGGATAGACAACGGAACAAGACGTTGGGCCCGATTATTTTTGTTGCTGGGCGTCCTTCTAGGAGGCCCAGTGTTGATGCTAAGACCCCATAGAATAGAACGAACGGAAAGGTCAAAGTCCATGGATGCATTATGGGGCAGTTTTATGCTCGAATTTCCGATACGACACGGCTACATTATGGAATCAGCCAAGAGGTCAAACTGACGACGTTGTTGACTCGAAACGCGATTCGGTTGCCCCACAAACGGACGAGACCAGGGCAAGGATTGATTCGCGACAATTTAGAGAGATCGCTCTAGCGGCAAAGATAATTAATGGCACGAACCTGCCACTGACGGGTGGAAGCAAAATTAATCGATCCGCCCTTGCCCTTCTAAACCGGGCCGTTTGCGGGACGGCACAGGGCGCGGCGCAAACACGCTAGAATGTGCATTGTTCTAATCCGACCCTCTAAAGCCTCTCGGGCTCTCTCTCGGGACACAACAAAAGCAAACGGAAATGCCAACGCTGTCGTTGACGGCCAAGGAGAGGACTTTGTCGGCGCGAGTCCCTGCTCCACGCCATTGTGTGTGTGCGCCACGGGTGGTATGTGCGTACTCCGGGGTACGTTCAACTGAATTATGGAAAGTTTTCCATTGCCGGCGGCACATTAGCCGCCCGTGCTTCTGTATTTTTGAAAAAGGAAGACCCGAGCCCGAGCATGCCACCACGCTTCTTGAGGCGCGACGGACGGACAGCGGGACACTATTAATGGTTCACTTATGTCGCGATGCAAGATCTAGGTCAGGCTTTTATTATTGTGCGAATCGTTTGCGTTGCCGTTTGCGTCCTCATCGTGTCGTGCCGCGTGGCCTAACTCCATTTACGCTGCCGAGTGCACCAGGCCCCCAACGCATACGTGCTGCAGCCGGAGCTGCTGCGTGTGATAGGCGCAACATTATATCCTGAAAACGCGCTGCATATGCGTGTGTGGGTCTATGTGAGGCCGTACTGCTGCACTCCGGTGATTATCGTGGTCCGTGGTTTGGCCCTGACAAATGCCGTCGGTTGCAGTGCGAGGCCACCTGAGAGTTCGACCCGTGCCAAGCCAAAGCCGTAGCGTGGTGAAAGATTGCGTGTTGCAGGAATCGAAAAAAAAACGTTGTCGTCCTTTTCTAGCGCCAGGGCGCCAGGATTTGGCACTGCAGAAACTCGCTGAAGGTGTGTGTCATAACGTGCTTCCAGCACCGGAGCATGGCCACGCTCGGGAACGATTAAGCTAGGACGGTGGCCGTGTGGGGCATGTTTTGATGACCTGATAATCATAATAATAATCGTCGGGTGCAGTCCACGCGGTTTCACCGGTTCAAGTGCTCGGTGGAAACAGCGTATCGCAACAACAGGCCGGGAACAGGCTAAAAATACAGAGATTCTTGTACCGGATTGATAGCGTCACTATTATTTCATAATACCGAAAGAAACACGTTCAAATGAAAGCCAGCCAATTATTTGAACAAACAAAAGTCAATGCCAGGAAAGCTGCTTTGGAAAATCGAATCTTCGGAGCGCACTCTCTGGTGCTAATGGTAATCCTTCGGATACGGAAAGTCAATCAATATTACATTCCGTCCCGATGTACGCAGAGTACCGCTGTCGACGGCCCCCCGTATCATCGTGGCAGGCCGTGAAAGGCAAAGTTTTCGTTCCCGGCGCAAAGTTCCCTCTGGAACGGGCGGGGAAAACTGAACCGGGTTGCGAAGCGGCTGAAAACTTATGTGGCCACAGTGTGTTTGTGTGTGTGTGCGCCGCGCAATGGTTCAGAAAATGTGGCAATCGAGAGTAAATGATGATATTAATGCACAGTCGTTGCCGCTTTTATGAGCCGCTTGTCCCGGCGCTCCCGGCGCATTAGGATACCAATTAGTGTCGGAAGGTTAAGGCGAAACCGCCAAGCGATAGCGTCGTCGTCGAGCGGACCGGACGGTGGCTATTCGGTGCAAAGCAATGCAGCACCTAATTCTCTCACTAGACGGGGCGTCCAGCCTGGCACAACAACGCCGACGTGACGCCCGGGCTGCAGCTAAGTTGAAGATTTTAATTAAAATAGTTTTTCATTGGCGAAATGTTGCAGAAGATGTGCGCGCTGCCACTGCCCAACCCGAAGACCTCCCACTGGCGGATCATGTTGCGCCTTGCGCTGCTGCCGGATGGGAAATTGAAAGGAAGAAATTACTGCGCCCTGTGGTCACGGTTCGCTCGAGTACAGAGTGCTGCCCGGCTAGCACGTCGGATGCGTACGGTCCTAGCGATGGCGGGCGGCGGGTGGCCGGTTGGTGCGGTTTGCTATTGAGCCTTGCAATATGGCGATAACGAACCGCCCGGGTTGTTAATGATCGGGTTTTCTGCGCCGGGTGCAATCGGGAGCAATTTTACGAAAACTTCACGGCGCTTAACGGCCGTCGGACGGCGTCCTAAGCTGCACTCTAAGATAGAGTGCACCTCTTGTGCTGGAGTGCTAAAAGCATTTTCGAGGAAAAACCAACCAACACATGGA
The DNA here is from genome assembly GCF_943734635.1 of Anopheles cruzii. Classification (NCBI taxonomy): domain Eukaryota; kingdom Metazoa; phylum Arthropoda; class Insecta; order Diptera; family Culicidae; genus Anopheles; species Anopheles cruzii. The sequence continues at coordinate 87,154,287 of NC_069145.1, forward strand.
TGGAACTGATAGATGACGCCTTTCGATTGCGGATTGATTTGCCCCGTGTGTCCATCGGCAGGCAGGAAGGAGCACGGTTTCCAGTCTGCCATTTTAATTTAAACTAATAATATTACATCAAAATAGTTATAGTCAACCGAGAAGCGATTCCAAACCGTCGTCCGTTTTCCAGCATTCCATTTTTGCTCGCTAGTTTTTCGCAGAACTCGCGCCGATCGACACTCCTTTTCCGTGTTATTGAATTTCCATTTTGCTTGCTTGACGATCCGAAAACTACCGGGATGAACTAGACAAGCGGACGTCTTGGGAAACGGTATCTTTGCCGGCTGTTTCCACGTTTCCGCTGGTGCCCAAGATATGCAGCTTTTTTCCAACACATGGGAACCATGTTTTGGGGTCCATTTTCAACTTCGTTCCTTCTCTCCGTTCACACTTACTTTCGCTGTACGGTTTGCAATTTTTCATGTTCGGCCGAGCTTGGAAAGTGTGTTTGCTTTTTGCTCGCGGATCTGCTCCCGACACTTACTAGGCTGGAAATATATGGCGACCGTTTTTTACCGGACCCGCTGCTCCCTTTTTTAACCCAAGAAATCCCTGTGGCAACGCGTGGGAGGATACACAAAAAGCAAACGGATGGCTGCGCTCGGTTCCGAGAAACTAGAGCTCCGGTCCTAGATCCGGGGTTTGCTACAATACGCGTCGGCCGCAGCGCCGCGCGTCGTGGCATTTCATCATCTTGGGTGCCATCTTCAGACTTCAAGCCGTAAGCACCCACCGATATTACCTAAGCCCCCCAGCCCGGCTCGGGTTCTGGGAGGTAGATATTTGCCGAAATATCTGATGCCGGCTTCCTTCCTGCGGCCGGAAGTCTTTGGGGACGGAAACGATAAGATTTTTGTGGTCGGCTTAGCCGCGGAAACAAAATCAGATTTTGCCACCAGGGACGGCACGTGAACAATAATTCCCCGAACCGAAGTCAAGTGCCGTTTTTCCCGCAATGGGAGTGTTTTCCAAAGTCGAAGTGATTTAATTTTTTTTGCCCCTGCACCGAGGGTCCGGGCTGGCTGGCCAGGTCGATTGCGATGCGGTGTGTTTGGAATGGTCAAATGCGGAGCAAAAAGAATGTTACACTTTTGTAGTACCGTACCGTTTGGGTGCTCCTCTCGCTGTTGGCCATGTTCCAAAAATGGAAAATTCATGCCCAGCCGGCCCCCGGAGTGGAACACAACCGTTGCCTCTCAAATTGGCGTGGCGTGGAAGTCTGGCTGTCGTTAAATGATTTATCGGAATACTTTTGCACACTGGCCTTTCGCATTGGAGCGCTCAATGTTCTTCCTTGTTTTTCTGTTCCCTTAGCGGGTTGAAGAGGTGTCTTGGCCCAAGAGCTCACATTTCTTGCACACATTGGACAAGCTTTGACATTATTTATTGGCCAAGTGACCACGTTGGGAGGGCTTAATTTGTACACCTTTTACAGTTTACTTTAGTTTCGTTTCTTGATTCTTAACCTTCTCCAAAACGGTTCCAGTTTTATGCCACTCTGTTTCATGTACGAACTTCATATCATTATGACCAAGAGTGGGTCAATAATTCAATTCGAACTGTCCATTCTGTCACCTGCAGATCGATCCGCTGCGAGACAAGCAGAACGAAGATGCACGGGCGACGCGTTCAAGCAGAGAAGCCCAAGAAGGCGTGTTATTAAGTGGCCATCTTAGGAACGGCCCGTTTTGGTGGTGAGGCAAAAGAAAGCAAGCCGGTGGTCCGTCGGGGTATCGGGCGAATTAATTGAATCGTGTGATGGACGTAATTGCAAACTAGATTTATAATCGAGCTAATTATCGTTCGCCGAGGGCGGTACGGCTGATCGTTCGGGGCTCAGAAGTCACCGAAAGGGAAACCCTGATAAGCAATTCGATTATCGAAATCCGAGCGATCATCATGGTCAGCTATCGGCGGTACAGTATCTGGGAGAGCGTCGTTTGGGTCTTTACTCATTCCGTGTTTTTCTGCCGCATATCTACCGGCAGTCCAAGTGGCCTCTGATTACAGGGTGGTTCAGTTCAATACGATGGAAGACAAAGAGCGACAGAGAGAGAGAGAGAGTAAGAGAGAGTGTGAGATGCATATACAGAGAAAACGATAGAAGTCGGCACATAGAAGGCGTAAGATCGATGTGGATGGATTTATAAATTATCTCCACCATTCCACACATTCCGATGCGAGTGTGGAGAGTGCTTTTGTGTTACGTCCAAGGCCCGCTGGCCCCCTTAGGCCGACTAGTAACGGGCTGAAGAGGCTGATGAAACGAACTTTAGTCCTGCGGGCTATCGTCATTTTGCAAGGGCAGAAAATTTATTGGGCCACTTAGGCGCTCAACTAATGCACTCCTCCGAGCGGGTCAAGTATTAGTTAAGCATCGAGTAATGGCCGTGCCGAGATGGCAACTCGGGTTGAAAAGTTTGGCACACACAAACTATGCACGCCACACCATCATCATGGTCAGCTCAATGGCCATTGGCTTCCACTTCAGTGATAAGTTTTTCGCTACTGCCTGAGAAACAAATGTAGAACGTGGTTTTTGCAAACTCCTCAACCAACGTGGTTGATAGGAGTAGCGTGCCCATCCGTAAGAGGATTTAATTAAAATAATGGATTTCCGTCGTTCTAGTAAAAGTACGAACCGGTTTCGCAAATATGTACACGAGCCTCTCGTATGAAAGATGCATTACGCTGTCGATTCAAATGGATTTGATTCGGTATTTTTCCTGCACACGATGCATTCAGTTTCACGTTTACCGACTTAACTCATCCGTCCATCTGTGGCCACCAATAGAGGTCGAATTAACAATTTTTCAACCAACTTCCAACTGCTGACCTCCTTGATTTAATGGTAATTTACTTTTCAATTTACGATCTGGCTTAACGGTAGGATCAAGCGCTTTTCCTACGGAAATCACACGACGAGAATGTCCGTCTCCCGACCGACGAGAATACTTGACGAAAAGATCCGTTTCTCGGAGCAGGTTGGAACGGCCCGATGAAGACGCCCGACGGACGGTGTTGTCGCTTGTTAAGACGGAGATAAACCACACGAGATCTATTTTTATGACGTGTGACAGCTATAAAAACGAAATAATTCCTCGACGACGTTCTTTATTGACACAAATATTTCACTTTTATTGCCGTCGGATAGTTCCTTCGCGCAGGCAGGTGGGTGACACAGTTAAAAAGAAACACACGGAGAGAGGAAGAGAGAGTGAGACGGGATATTTTGGCTTCTTAAGAAGCTATTGCGGTGGTCTAGAAAACCTTCTAGTCGAGCGTTTCATTGGGGGTCCGTCAGCGACGCAGACCGATTGAAGCCGCGCAACATTTTGAAACACTTTCCGGTGCACGGTGAACGCTGACGTTGCTCTGACGGGTCCAAGTTAGGATCGCAAGACGCGGATTAAGCTATCGTTCAGCTTCTTGATGGATGGTACGGTTCTTGTGTCGCCGTCCCTTGGTTGATTGATGCGGTGCCTGGCGGCAGTATTGTCGATTTTTTGTCTGGTGGGCAAGAGACGCAGGACGAGGCTAATAAAAGCGACGACAATCTGTGTCACCATTAAGACAACAGGGATATTGGATCCTGCCCTCGGGAAGCTTTGCACGGAACCAAGGGTTGCGCTAGTTTATTGCTTGTGCTGTAGCAAGAAAGATGTTTTATTGAATTTTCGTTTAATAGATATTTTTGTGCTTTATCTGGCTTCACATACTTGTCTGACACCCGGATCGTTTCTATTGAAGTACTTATAAGGCAAAGATAAAAAAGAGAAAGCTAGATAGCTGTAATCAAATCGTAAATGTTCACCCTTTCGCGTTCCGCAGTCTCGCTTCAGTAAAGGGAACTTAAGGCTGTGATTTCTAATTCTGCCTGCAGCTTTTATCTCTTCATTTTCAATCTGAGCTGAACGATTCAGCGCGGACTAGCAGCGCCGCAACCACCTCGAAACTGTTGCTGCAGGACGCAGGGCGAGTTGATGAAGAAATTCTGCCAATATGATCAGCTCAAAGCAACGGACTCTCGCTGCTGGTACAAGGTTCTACTATCTTGCACGGCACATGCGAAGCACCCAAGAGAACGTCGGGAAATATTTTTATCTACATTCCAGCACGTACGTACGGCTGATGCAATTCATTTCCAATCGAGCATCGAACAGTGCAGCCGGTTGCGGGATCGCTCATAAGAATTTCGCAAACGAATCGCTTTCGCTAGCGTTGGAGCCGAGAGGTCAATTTGTATCGCTACAAACGATTCCGTGTTTTGCTGCTCACGGTCCAGACGGGTACGGTCAAACACGTCCTCCAATTCCGATGGCATCCTTTGGCGAGCTGGAAGGAAATCAAACTGTTGGAAGGAATCTTATTTATTACGCCGAGTACCGAAGGCTTGGAGCTGTGCTCGAGGCGCACACTCTAAAAGCAGGAATGTGGTTCTCCATTTTTCAAATCGATACACCCAACTATTTTGCGCCAGGCGTAAGTAGCGATTCGGAAACAATTTTTCAATAATAATTTCACTCCAGCCTGGCTGGCCGTTTTTGGTTTGGCACCCTCGCTCTTTTAACGGCTCCAAAAGACCGATAGAGGATGGATTCAGAGATATATGGTCCGCACAATCCGGGTGTGTGAACAGATTTAAATCTAGACCTTTCGTAACGTACTAGGGTGATCATTAAGTTTTGACGTTCGATACCAGAGGGCGCTGCTACGAGTCTAATTTTTTTTTGTCATATTGGTACACTCTTCAAATGAACGTATGTGAAGTTTCATTTCAATCGGGCACTTAGTTTTTTTTTTACAAGCCATTTAGTATCGACGTGTCACAGTATTTTTTACAATGAAAAAAATCAAGTATCGTGCAGTAATTTCATTTTTATTTTTAAAAGGTTTTAAAGCAAAGGAAAATTATGAACCAATACTGAAAGTGTATAAGGACTCTTTACCTTTAATTAGGTGGTTAAAACGGGGTTTTCTGAGTTTAAACATGGTCGTAGTAGCCTTCAAGACGATCCATGTCAAAAACGTCAAAAAACAGACACAACGCCTGAAATCATAAAAAAATACAGGATATCGATTTCGAAAACCGTCCAATCACTGATAGAAATTAAGTACAAGACCTAGCCATCTTATTGAGCAATATAACCAATATTTTGACTGGAGTTTTGGGTTTCAGAAAGCTGTTTGCAACATGGGTGCCGCATTTGCTACAAACGCATTCGAATGCATCTTTCTTGACAACATTTAAAGCGTTTTCGATAGGATAAAGTAGATTTTGTGCATTGAATCATCACTGTGGATGAGGCTTGGGTCTCTCACTATGATCCTGAATCAAAACAAGTGGCTAAAGAGTGTTGTGAACCAGGTTCTTCAGCTTCGAAACGAGTTCGTGTCCAGAAATCGCCCAAAAAGGTGTTCGCATCAGTTTTTCAGGATGCGAATTAAATTTTGCTACCCGATTGCTTGCAAACTGGTAAAACAATAAATTTTGATTATTTTTGTATCATTTTAGAGCAACTGAAAGCGAAAATTCGTGAAAAAAGACTCGGTTTGCAAAAGAAAAACATCGTCTGTCATCAGGGCAACGCACCCTGTCAGAAGAGCATTTCGAAAATGGCAAAAATCCATGAATTAAGATTCGAATTGTTGGAGTATCCACCCAATTCACTAGATTTGGCCCTTAGCGACATCCACCTGTTTTCAAACCAAAAAAAAATCGTGCCCGGAAAACGTTTTTCATCAAATGATGACGTCATAACAGCTGTAAAACAGTAATGTGACATGTCGATACTAAATGGCTTGTAAAAAAAAACTAAGCGTCCGATTAAAATGAAACTTCACATACGTTCATTTGAAGAGTGTACCAATATGACAAAAAAAAATTAGACTCGTAGCAGCGCCCTCTGGTATCGAACGTCAAAACTTAATGATCACCCTAGTATACGGTAGAGTCCAGCGAATGCGTCCTATCAAATGGAGCTCTTCTTAAAGGCTCATGTCTTGGGCGATGGTGAAAAGGGAAAGGCTAATGAAAATGAAGATCGGGTAGGATACGAGGACTTAAAGCTAGTGTTGCATTGAGAAATGGTGGAAAAAAGTCTCGCGAAACATTGCGCCAAAGTACAGGCTCACTTGGCCGAAGTAAAAGTTTCCATTTTTTGCAACACTGAACACAATCAGAACCGGCGGGCGTTGAGCAGAGGTGAGCAGAATTACGAACTTTGAGCAGGACACGGCACCTGGGAGCGTCGGGCAACCAAAAATAATATGAAAAGTTTTTTTTCCAGCTTGAAACTTTCGAAAAAGAAACCAGAAGCCCTGCCGTTCGATGTGCTTTAGCTAAACAGTCTCTAAGAAAAGGCGCCAAACGAACACTTTCGGGACAGCTTGTGGATCACCTAGGCTGCCTCGTCCGATGTCTGCTTGAGGGGCGATAGCAAAGCGCACCTTCTCACACCTAAACACACGATGGCCACACCACAGCGAGGTAATGCTCTATTTGCACTTTTTGACCGTATTTAAGCCTTACGCCCCGGTGCATGTGGAATTCCGCGCCACAGCGCCCCAAAGTGCATACAGAAAAAGAAAGGGCTTCTTCCGCTCGAGTGAAGAGAGTTTTCTTAATTTTCGCTTAATAAGAAAACTTGTTAAATCCTGTCGGCCCAGTCGCAGTCCAGCAAGGTCGCTGGATAGCCAGCCGGATCGTCTGGGTTCTGCTTCTGTGCTGCGGCATACAAAATCATCATCCGCTGCGGGTTGGGTATTATTTTTACCACTTGCATGGCACGCCATTTCATTTTTGGGCCAGTTGTCCAAGCAAAAAATTAAAGCTGACATTATCATTTTTTAACAGTCCAAGAAACCACCAAAGTTGCGGCGTTTCTCCGAAAAAAGAATAATAAAAGTTTCCTGAAAGCTTTCCCCTGAACTGGCCTGCGAACTGTGGTCCACTGCGTCACAAATTACGTCTTGTGCTTTTCGACCTGTTACTTGGTGCTGCGAGGTACGGAGAAAGCCAACTCCTCTGATATATGAAATTTTTTTCATCGGAACCTCGGCTTAAGCTTTCTACCTCCACAGGGTTGTGACAAATTTGGGTTGCGTATTTTACGCACATGCCATTTGTCGTCTGTTTTCTTCGCTGTTAAGCTAGACGAAAATCTGAACAGCATGAACGCCATCGAACTGGTTACTGGCGCCGTTGCTGGGTGAAGGAACCGTTTTCAATGGAAGTAACTTTTCCAGATTTCCCGGAGAGTCATTTCAATCAAATATTGCTCAACGACATTATTTTTATTTTATTGTAGTAGCTGGGCTTCTTGCGGAATATTCTTGCGCTTACCTGAGCGACACAATTAGTACCTTTTTGAAAAAATATATGAAGAAATAAAACAACTAACAAGGGTGCATCAAAAGTGCATAGCTAGAAGTGGAGGTGTATATGTCGAGATCTTGTCGAGACCCCACCGGGCCACCATTCAGGATGACGGGGACCCGTTTGAGTTGGCGAACCGTCTCGCGGGCCCTGCTTAAGCCGGCGAAAACAGCGAAAAAGGTTGCGACTGGAATGCTATAAATCTTCTGTAGGCGTGTACAGCGAAGGATCCAGCCGACGACCCGTCACGAGGAGCGATACTTGGCCCGAGCGAGCCGGTAACGCTGGCAGGGATGCGGAACATTTCATAAAACTTTTTCGTCCTTCCGACACGATCCTTCCCAAGGAGTCACCGAAGAAGATTGGCTAGTGGATGATAATGAGCGTAATTATTTTTAAAACTGCTACGGCGAGCAGATTTGTTGGAGAGTATTGCTGATGTACCTCACCAGGACCGCACCGCGCTGGAGGGTCCTTTCGGTGTGTAAAGTGCGCTGGGTTCGAGGATGCTACACCGACAAATGCGTTTGTTTGTGCATACAGCAGGAGCAGCGACGCGCAAGTGGCATTTCTTACGACCCTCGGGCCGGGTTGGTGCTAAAATATTGTTCACCGGCAAACATTAACTAGCGCCAAAGGACCGCCAAAAGGGACAGTTACTCGACGCGAACTTCGCCGTGCGTCAATTACAGGGTTCAGCCGGCAAAACTTTCATCTTCTCTTCGGGGGGTGATGGCTATTTTGCCTCAGAAGGAACCTTTGGCCTGGGGAAAGTTTAAACGGCACTTTACGTTATGGCTCTTCACAATTGCTGCTGCTTTCGGTTTGTGGCTGAGTATCCTTTTTCGCGTCACACAGCAACTGAGTTGTTGGAACCACGAAATTCCACGCATTAGAAAACTTAAAGCTGTCTCAGAAACGGCCAGACATCCAAGCACCGTCTATTTGTAGAGCATTAATTTAAATATTTAGTTGAACATTGACACAACACACCTTGAAAGGTTGAGTATGTTAAAGTTGGCAAAATCAACCATGGAATGGAACCAAATCGGAAAGGCGATCAAATGAGTGTCGCGCAGGCACATGGTCCGTGTAGAGCAGGACATCAAATTTAGAACCTATGCGATGCGCATCGTCCGGCAGCGCTTCGTACTCCGCATAGCGTGCGGTGCTTGTTTACTACGCCGTCAACATCAATCACACAAATTAATGATGAACACTCCAGTGCGTCTTATGCAAACCGCAAACCGTGAAGTATAACGGGCCGTTTGCCAGGCCACGGTTGCCGGCGCATCAATGGATGCAAATCCGTGGCCCGGTTATTACAGTTATCTGGTGCGTGCATGCCCCGGGAATGGTTACGGAAGTTGCACCGCAGCATGCGCTGCTCGAATGTAGCAGTCAAGTGCCAGAGCGATTCACGGAGTAGGCGCTCGATGTTGCTCGATTTCTGCGATGCTCGCTCGGGGCTGTATTTGGTTTGATTTTGTTAATGTTCACATTTTACAGCAAATTTGTTTGCATAAATTAGCATTTGCTGCATCGCGTGCGGCGCGCGGTCAATGCAAATGAGTCCAACAAATTTATAAATGCGTCGCCCCAGACGTTAGTTGCTTTGCGATAATCTGGATGTTTGGATGTTTTGTGTTTACGAACCGGAGGTTACTTTCGAATTGATTTAAGGGATTTTGAATGTTTTTTCGTTGAAATTCTGAAGCCGACAACAAGCGCAAATGAACGGTGTTCATGCAAATGAACATCCAGATCCAGCGGAACTCATCCGTCGACTCGAACGATCAGGGTATGTATACGGCAATGCTCCTGCAACATGGATTGCACCGTCACTCTTGGGGTTATAAAGCCGATATCGTGTCCGAAGGATTCATGTTCGACCGAATGCAAATAAATAGCAAATGTTTTCCCTTGAGCAACCCAACCCATCGCCACGTCCGGGGAATCTTCTGGCAAATAACACACCGGCCCGAGCCGGACCTGTTGACTGATGAGGCTGGATCAGTGTTGTGCTACGGAACAGGTACACAACATTGTAGCGCCCCGGGGAGCGAGTGGAGAAAGATTGCAACGTTGTCCGGTCGATATTTACAATTTTATTACCTATGCTCTTCGATATTACTTTTCAACAGCTCTTCTAACACATTTTCTTCGGCCCCGATCGACACTATTATGGTAAACGAACTTCACCTGTAGACCGCGAGGTGTTGGAAAAGGAACGGCTGAAAGTCAACGGTGGAAGGCCCCTCCACATGATGTGACTTCTGGGAAATTATCGACTAAAACATGTGTCGATAATCATGCGAGAAGTGTAATTTGTTCGCTGCTCAGCGCGTAGCATAAACATGTTTATCATATTTACCGGCAACGAACGATGTCTCGCCGTTGTCTGCTGTAGACTAGGGTGGTCACGTGACATCTACATTACTCTGCGCCGGTTGAACTCGTGGCATGCTTAGGAAGCTAACAAAAGAACTTCCTCTGACATACGTATTGGGGCATGTGGTTGTAAGGATTGATGGATGGAGGTGCGGATTGTTTGTCGCCGGTTACTACGACCATTGTTTTACATCATCTGTGTTGCTCGATGATTAAGGACGTCCTGCTCCGATGAGATCATTACCAATGTGTAAATAAAACAAACCGAAAGTTTGACGGAAATCCTGGGCGCGCTTACACGCCAGTATAATTAACAGACTTGTCAACATCGTGGCCTCGAGCACAATGTTCTGTGGCGTTGTTGCGAGGGTAAATATGTTTTGGCGTGTTGCCGCCCAAAAGATCAAATCAGATACCTTGTCGGCTGCATGGTTGAACAGCCACTAGTTGTGTTTGCATGACAATTCAATTGGATTTGTTTATTAAATTTAAATAATTTAAAAAATCTAAGTAATGTCTGATTGGCATCTAACTAAGAAGGCCTGTGAAAGTCAAATGGAACCAATGAGTGGAAGTTGAGCCGTTTCAGATCTTTTGATGATTGAATATTTTAATTCACAGGGCCTCGGAAGGAGGTAAGCATCTAGTTTTTGGTCATCATTAGACAAGATGAACGAAGACGATTTTATTTTTTACGAAGGTATTATTAACAGCAAATGGATCTCTCCCACATTTGTTCACCGAAGAAACTGAATAATGGTCGCATGCTTCACTCATTCGCGTTTCTTATCATATATGCCTCTCGTGGTAAATGCTTATTCTATTGTAGGACATAATAAACCTATCATTAATCTCCTTTACAAAAAGTATCCCTTGCAATGGGTATTCCTGTCGTGAATAGTATCATCATATTCTAGGAAACTGGAACGAAATGACCTGATTCCGTACAATAATCGAGCTCGGAGCCGGATATCGGAGGCCTGCCAACAATCTCATTAGCATCGAACAATGATCTCTGGTTTCTTTCTTTGTCGGGACGCAATTAAATTATAATCCAGGTTAAGCAGGGCGTCCTTATATGCACTCGGATATGTAAGCCAATAATAGTTCATTTGCTAAGGCAAATCCATTTACGGTCGGAGAAATCTCGCACTCTCTCTCTCTCTCTTTCTTTTGCTTCCACTTCCACTTCGAGGACATGACAGGGACGCTCCGATACACATCCCGCTATCGGAGCGGGCTTAGTGTTCTACGGAGCATCGTGCACACAATAAGTTTGTTATTTCCGTGCTGGTTAAAAATGAAACCCATCTCAGATGTTCCTGAATTCCCTAAAAAAACCCAACGACGAAGATGCTGGAGGCTTTGCTTGATGCCTTGTATACTTTTACGTCATGCAGGTAAATTATGTACAGGAAGTAGCAAGTGGAAGACAGAAATCTACTCCCGGAACCCGTCTGGCTGCTTCAACGTGGCAACGTATGCAACGGTGCTTGAAAGTGCGCGTCGCCCTACGTACCGTTCATCGGTGGCGAGCAACGGAATTATGTTTTTCGGAAACTGGAGCGTGGAACTCACCGCAGGATTTCATCATCATCATCATCATCATCTCGCTTACCATCTTCCATTTTGAGCGGCTTCCATTGCCAGGATGGCACTCCGACCTTAATATGTCTACCATTTTTTTTATCTGAAAGCTAGGCATTACCAACCACCCCCTATGACCCGTGTGTTTCCCGTGAAGACCTTGATAGCCAACCAGTACTGGGTTGTTTGCTTCGAGTTTATCTGGATCGCTTTTGCATGGTCTCGCCTCATCAGTGGTTATATCAAGTGTAGTAGTTAATCAATTTAACAAAGCTATACGTATGAGTAAAATATTTTCATTTCTGCATAATTGTTTTTGCCTCGATGAATGTCGTACCCAAAAAGCATGTTGAGGAAAAGAAGGTAAGCATTGTTAGAATTCCGCCAGGTTCATATTCGCTAGTTGAAGAGGTTGAAAAACTCCGTTTAACCATCAACGTACACCACCGTCAGCGGTAGAACTGGATCAAATTTCAACGACAGAGGCTGAGATTTAGATGTGCAAAAACTCGAAAGTTTGAAACAGAACCAGCGCGATAACTCGCTTGAAATAAGCACCACGGAGCACCACGGAGCACCATGCAATATGGATTGATCTATGCCAATGGAAACGAGTTAAATCCTGTTGTCTTTCACGCTGGCTTTGCTAGGGGCAGCGGTTTTAGCGAAACGAAACCGAGTCCTCGATGAAGGTCTTTGAGTCTCGGGACCAACAAAAAAAAAACATCCATTCTCCTGTGAAAGCGAGTAGATAAAGTTTCCAAAAACCCCTCGTGGCTGAAAAAACTCACGCTGGAATTGAAAGTCAAATGGGGTGTGTACAAATAGTGCAGGAAGGGTGCTTCACTTTCGGCCCCGGTCGATTGGCCGAGCCAAACCAATTCCATCGCCCCTAGGCCGGAGAGAACCAATGGAAAGCAGTGGAAAAAATTAACCCACCCAGGTCTGGCCACCGGTGGGGGGTTTATAAAAGTTTCAGACAAATCATGATCATGCGGGATGAGTTTACTACGGGTTTTCCTTTTTTTCTACGGTTTTTGCTCCACTTTCTCCATATGTGTGCGTGACTCACACCGAAACGCAAACAAGAAGGAGGCTCGCTGTCGATGGGGTGGTCTGCTTGGATTTCGCTGCACGCGGCACGTTGTGTTGTGTCACGCAACGTATTAAGCTTCTGGTCAGTGCTGGGCTAGATTGGATTTTTTCCGGCTAGGCTCCACTGTCTACTGTCGCCTCGCAGTAGGCGCGCACTAAGCGTAGTACAATGTTCCGGAAGCCACTAATTCCGCATCTATCGATTTCAGCTCGTAAACCTCGGACAGCGCCGAGTCCTGCAACGGAACGGTGGTTTATTTGAACAAAGTCGGGACCCGAGCTGTCCGTCCGGGTGTTTTATCCCTTCGTTAGATACGCAAACCCGTTACGGGGAAGAGCTTAGCATTTTTAGCGGCCCTGGCGTGGGTGCAGTTCGGAGCGAAAAAATGAAATCCGAATAAAACGGCGGAAAAACCTGGCCCAATGAGAGGATCCATAGACTGCTCGACTGCTTCGATTACACGTTTGGGTAAGAGTTCTGGTACCGTACTAATCCTGCACGCCGGCGACCACCTTTTGCACACCACACTTCTTCATCTTTTCAAGCGTGCGTTTGTTGATGAAGCGACCGAAAGCGACTTTCCCGATCTTGGCGAGACAACAGTGTCCGGTCTCATTGAAAGCGTGCGAAAATCGGAAATATACATTTTTGTAAAATATACCAACATTATCCGCCGTTCGATTGACATCGAATTTCCTCGTTTTCCTCGTCACATATTCCTTTTCTATAACCGTGGCGCGTTGCCTGCGTTGCGCTGCCACCGGTCGAGATATGGGGCCAATTTATTCAACAATAAACGAGATAATATGCGTAATGACTATATATTTTGCAAGATACATAGATATGTATGAAACTGCTATGGCCAATCGTACCACACCGCGACGGAATTTCGATGTCCGTCGGAAACCCCCCTGGGCCCCATTTTTGGTCCGGACCCACAACCAACCCGGTCCAAACCGCCATTCATCGTCCGTTTGGCAGGTAATTTGGTGGCCATCACTACGCCTCCCCCTTTCACTCTCGCTCTCTCTCTTCTACCGATCCGGCCATCGCCTCCGCGCCTCAGTTGCGGTTTCGGCGCTTTTTTGCCACACAAAAACCTGGAATTGAACCTGCCACAGCTCAGCTTTGCCCGGTATACTGGGCATTTGTGTTTTCCCTTGTTTATGTATAAACCCCGTTTTTCTGTTGCTCGGGGCACACACTCGCCACATTATATCCGAGGCAAGGGGTCACCGTAGCAGCAAAGATCCGGGACCTTGGGGCGTAAGTTGGAGTTTTTTTCGGTTGCGGACACCGGACAGTGAACGCGAGGAGTTTAATGTCGTTTTAATATCGACAATAAATTTGCTCCGAAACCGTCCACCGGCACGCTCGGGCCATCGATGGCGGGTTGTTCGCTGTATGAATGAACGCCTTGGGACATTGTGCGTAAATAAACGAACCATCATCGAACCACGGGAGCTTGTTGATGAAGGTGAAACCGGCTCGGCCTCCGGCCGTTAGTCAATCGATTTGCAAATGCAATTCCACCAATACTATTTCTCTGGGTCGACGGCGTCTCCAGACTAAAGTCTTCGCTTGACTAACACCGTGCAACGCTACAAGCGTTAATAATTTAATCATGACGCACACAGAGTGCTTCCGGTTTTTATTGTCCTTTTGTGAGCGACGGGGATTCGTTCGGTTTTTTTCAAATCGTCTGCATACAAATTAAAAATTTCCTTTTGCATTCTGAAGCCCCAAAGACGCTCATCGCCAAAACCCGAAACCTTTTTGGTGTTTTTTGCGTCTTTTTATCTACCTCATTTCATCCGGTTGTCGGTTCGTAATTGATTCGACAGTCTCGACTTTCTGCCCTCGTTCACCCTAATCGCGAGGCGACCGTGGGGCTAAAAACTCCATCTTAATTAGTGACCAAAAAGTGTCCTCTGCGCGTCCTCTTTCGTTTGGGATCTTTGCGTTCCATTTCATAATTGTGAGTAGCCCGACATCCGTCTCTTCTCCCCGGAGGTTTCGACGGAAGATTCGGGTTTTGCTCTTTCTCCTCCGTTCGAAACCCCACTATTTATGCTGGGAGCAACGCGAAAGGAAAAAGAAACGCCATCCTTGAAGAGAAAAATTAAGATTTTTTCATTTCATTCCTTCTCCCCTGTACCTGTGACACTTTGACCAATACCGTCGCTTGGGCGGCCGGGTGTCGGTTGGCGGGATAAAATATTCAAATTCATTAGAATATCAAACAATTACATCAACTCAAAACACCTCTTGGCCACTGCTTAGGCCAGCACACTGGGAAGCGCACCCGAAATTAGCCACTCGGATGCTCTCGATGAGGGCGAGATTGTGCCCCTTTCTAGTACCAGGCATATTTGGCCAATTTCGAGTAGATTTGCCTCAAGATAGCTTCAAGCCGCAAAACTGGAAGCCTTACAGTGACGGTGAGGGCCAAAAAAGGGATAATAACCCTCGTTACAAGCAAATGGGTCTCATCGACAGCTATAAAAAAACCTCCCAAAGACTTGGTGCTGCCACCCGGTCACCACCGTGTCACCCGAAATCGGAAGTCGTATGTTGGCGGCACCGTCGACCGCGCTCGCGCTGACAGAGTATCGTTGGCCA
Source organism: Anopheles cruzii (assembly GCF_943734635.1). Taxonomy (NCBI): domain Eukaryota; kingdom Metazoa; phylum Arthropoda; class Insecta; order Diptera; family Culicidae; genus Anopheles; species Anopheles cruzii. The sequence continues at coordinate 87,169,403 of NC_069145.1, forward strand.
TTGTATTTCAACCAGTTCAACTGAAGTGGTAAAATTTATCTTGTCCGTGTAAAGCACCGGGCCGGAAGTTGCCGCTAGCCACGGTTTTCACGAAAATCGACCCACCACCATGGGCAGGCGGCAGGGTCGCGCGGGACACGGACGCGGCCGGGGGGAAGGCGTCTTGCGAGTAGAAGGACCGACCGACTGGGGCAAGTGAAGCCTGAGTGGAAAATAAATGGAAGATTTATTCATGAGCCCTCTCGCCGGTTTCGTCCGGTCCGGTGCGAAGAAAGCATTATTGTGCTCCGTTTAGAAGATCCTTCAGCGACGGAGACGGAGGCGACCTGGCCGGATGACGCTGGCCTGGCGGGCGGAATGCTTCGGATGCTTTCCGGTCGAGATTGAATCGAAAAATGCCAGTGAGTGTTTAACATTTGCGCCGTCGAAAGAAAATTGAGCGAAAGTAAGCCGGCCGCGGGATAATTGGGGCCGAAAATCGAAAGTTCTTGGAATTTGTTGGGCGAAATTCAACTATTGTACAAAATGTTAATCGTGGGTCCTTGGAGGAACCGAAAGAATGGACGTTTCTTGTCCATTCAATTAGACGCTGGCGCTGGCGCTACTGCATACGAACGAGGTTATGGAAACATGGTTCAGAGTGCGGTCCCGACACACTGCACTATCCGTGTGACGGCTGATTATTGGATTTCTATTCGGGGCTGCCAACAGCTTTCCGGATTTACTTCCGGTGCTCCGACATCCATTAGCCGTACCACCGCGTCGAGCCTCGCCGAGCCGCGACGGTGCGATGATGATGCAGCCGTCCGCCAATCGTCCCAAAGCTTTGCTCATTACGCCGGGATTGGAACGGAAAATGTCCGCCATCCGCTCGCCGCCTGGCGTATCGAATTAAATCGTACCGGACGCGTCGACGATGGGAAAACGATCCGGAAATGGCTGCTAAGTGTAGTGAATATTAATTACAAGAGAGAGATTAATGCACGACGCTTGAAGCCGGGGTGTGACTGACCGGAGTGGCGGAGCGCGGGGCTAATGTTCGGTTTGGGGTTGGAGAGTATGAAGACGTTCTCGCTGCGTACCCACTGTGAATGTGGATGTCGTTCAGGCGGGGTCGGTGTTGGGGATCAATCAATCAATTGGCAAGGCTCGTCAACGTGTGATTGCAGGACCCGCAGGGTGCGACTATGGGTTGCGCCGGGGTACGTCGTTTGTCGTGTGGTCGGGTAATGGATACATCTTCATTAACATAAGAAATGGTTGCCAATCGTTGGAGTGTCAACGTTAGCCTTAGCACTCTCCGTTTCCAGCTGAGCGTTGCTAGGCAACGGAAGCTCATCGTCCTTGAGCGTCGCTGTTCAAGGCATGGGCAAAGATTTAATTCCTGTTTCTGAAATCTGTTGTGAAACTCTGAAATCAGCCATCATTAGATCGTTCAACTTTGGCTTTCCCTGTTTTGGGGTGAACCAAAATCGACACACCGGGATGTTTAATGCCCTCATCACACCCCATAACTAGCTTCATTAAACCCGAAGCCGATGCCTCGGCCATAGTTGATGAAAATGGCCACGGCCGCTGCCGCAATATTTTATTGCTACGCACAAAGGTCGCGGCGCACGGTGTATGCAAATATTTGCACGGCGCGCTGCTTCATCATGGAGCAAAAATGTGAAAATAATTATGCGAGACTATTTATATACGATAAACACCAATAATTACTGCGTGCTGCGTTGTCGCCGGGGCGCACTGTGTCACCGCCGTGGCGCCATTTATTTTTGATGACACTAAGCGATGCATCACGACGCGCGCACGCACGCACCAAACGTTCGATCCGTGATTCTGTGCCGGTGGAGGCGCCTGGTGTCCGGTACGGTCAAGGGTTCCATAGACGCTTGACGTCCTATCCGCGTTCCCGGGTCGTTCGGGTTGTGATAGAATTGTCATGGTTCACGGTTTAAATGGGTGGCATTTTTTGGCACCGTAAGCGGTGGTTTGGACCCTCGTTGTGAAAACACTCGCTTTTGTTGTCCCACAACCATTGCCACAGGCGCGCGCCATCGATTCGATGACCCATGCCGAGCCTGGCGCCTGGAGTGGCTCGAATTCGAAAGCTTTACATTTGGTTGGGTCCAGAAATTAATTATTAATTTTGCAGATCATGACAGCTCGCGTCTGTCCGTGTTCCGGGCGTATCTGGTCGGAGGATAAGCCCCGATGGCACTCCGAATGCAACTGTCACAAAAATGAGCTGTTCCGTTACGGCCGGAACTGACTGGGTTGAGATATTGTATCTAATTGATTATTTTTTATCTCATTGCTGCCCCTGACAGCTCGATCCGGCCCGTTCCGTAGCTTCATCTGTGGCAAGCATGTCAGGCAACTCCCGAAAGGCCCCGCGCGCGCAGTGGCCATGTTTTAAAGGCATGCCGAGTCTTCTCGATCTCTCTTCCCCGTCATGTAGTTTCCGATTTCTTTGTTGGGAGTTTTCTATCCGGCTCCCGGTTCTAAGCCCGGGGGCAGGGAGAGGCGGGACGTCCTATTATGGTCGTCGGCTGCACTCGACCACCACTGGACGATAAAAGTAATTGAATTAATGTTTCAGTTCAATAAATCCATTTAGGAAATGAGATTGTACTTAATTTTAATTGGAAGAGCAGTTCGAATCACGTGACTAATTGGATCGGAAAGTCATAGATTATGGAGCGGTCCCGGCGTCAGTGTGGGCACCAGATGGCTTCCCCGTCCAGTCCGTTCCGCTTCAGCCGCGGCGATGGTTTCAGGAGCATTCGTCAGAAGGATTATACACGATGTCCGGTGTCGGTACCGGCCGGTCCCGGTCGGTGGACATGGTTTGGTATTTTTGATCACGCCACTTGATCGGTGATCCGGTTGAGGTAGCTTTTTGCGCCGTTACTCCCACCCTCCAGGTGGGGGTGCCCGGTGTCGATTGCAGATTTTCCTTTTATTGGCTTCCGACGGCCACAAGTTGTGGACTGAGCTGGCGACCAGCACAATATGAGGTGACGACGAGGCGCAAGACGTGACCGTTGAACGAACATAAAACATGCCTCGGTACGTGTGAAACAAATACCTGCAACTAATGGGTGCGATGAGTTTGCACTCCTTTTCGCATGCCCCGGTGAGTTCCGCCAGACACGGCGGCAAATTCACGCCTGCGAAACGAGCCAGAATCGGTTGCGGGGTAGAAATGAAAATTGAAAAATTATCATAACAGCTAAGGCGAAGCAATGTATGTGCGCGCGCTCGTACGTTAACTTTTTAATACAATTCTCATTTAATAAGCGCGCAAACTTACAACATTTCTCATTTTTCTTCCACGGCACCGCAACGTCTTCCCGGCGCTCTGCGACTGGTTCGTTGGCCTATCCCCGTGCCGGCCAGGATGGTGCTATTTTTCATCGTCCCTCCGCTGGCTGCCTCGCCGGCAGCCAGCCGCCGGCCGGTTCGGCACTGACTTTCCCAGTGGAGGTCGTAAATTATCACTTGCTCCGCAGCCGCAGTAGTTTTCGTGTGAGCACTGTTTCTCTCTCTCAAGACCCGCAAAGTTTTGTTGCTTGTATTCTAGTTTTTCTTCGTCGATATTTATGTGGCTACGTGGCGGGTGAAAGCGGAGAGTACAAGTTTCCCAATGGCCGGGCGACGAGATGATTCAGGATTACCCGGTGCGGGTCCTTGGCAGAATGTGCAGGCAAGTGTCTGCACATTCCAGCGGGATTTCGATGCGGCCCTTTAGGTGCCGTTTTGGGAGTAACTTGGGTGCTGCGTGGCGAAAATGCATATTTTACCATTACCACGTTTAACTGATAACATAAACGTTGTGGCGCTTTATCAACTTTTTTAGCACTCTTTGAACATTCGCGTCGCGTCTTTTATTTGTGATGATTTTTAAATAAATGCATAAATAACAAACAGAACGTGCAGACAGTGCAGACAACGCGTTCTTAATTGCAAAGGGTGCAAACGTGGCCACATCTTTCCTGTTCCGAGCGATGGAGCGCAAATTCTTGTCATGAGCATGTCGCACACTCTTACATGCTCGAAGCCATTTACGGCATTCCGTTCCATTTCAAGTGTCGTCTGAGTTACGGTTTGCGGACTGTTGGTTTTTTCACCGTTGGCCACACTCGTTTGATGCGTTTAGGTCGGCCCATCGGAAACTGCGTAGAATGGGCTCCAGAGTCCTATCGACGCGCGTTCATGGTGAACAATTTATGTTCCGCACCGCCCCGGACAGTCGTTACGCTTGTATGCATTTAACGCCACAAGAGATGGGCAACGATAAGAATGGATTATGATCTTCTCGGGAACCGATACAGGGCACTCGGCTACCTGCCATTGCTGTCTCTGGGGCAGTTTCGACTGAGTGAGAATGAATCGATCGCGCAGTAGTCGCAATGGATCGTTTTGGGAGAAAATATTTATGTACTCCACCATGTATGTGTCGACATCGATTTATTTTTACGCGTCCACCAGACACTGGAACTGGTCCCCCCCCGGGAAGACTGGTTTGTGAATGAATCACTCCAAACCACCGTGTACTGGAGGAGGTCATAGATTAGGGCGCTGAATGATTAGATCGAAAGAAGATTAATGTCTTTTTTGATAGCTTTTTTGGGATTTTATTACAAACTTTAAGCAGTAACTCCAGTAAAACATTCAGTAATGCACTTTAATTCGCTTCCGGGGCTTTGAAGAATGGTTTTCAATATAAAGTATCGCTTGCCATCGTTGATTCCATTTCCAAGGCGCCGTAGCACTGTAACAGGCGGTCACAACTGTTTCGGTACTGATCTTGCGTTGACGTTGGTCTGGCGTTATGCCGATCGTGTCCAGAAAGTAAAAAAAATAATTCATTTTATAGAACTGCACGTTGGCAAGAGTAGAAAAAGGATCAAATAAAAACCTCACCCAACGCCTTCGGTCCCTTTCGCTCGTACTCTCCGGTGCCATTCCCTCGCTCTTTCCGCCCAAGCGAAGGTTAGAAGATTTATCTACATTTAGTGAACTGTAAAAATTGAACTTTTTACGTCGAATCTAGATTTGTGGGTGACAGTTGGTTTTAACGAGATCTTTTTCTTTTTTTTTTTGTTTGGTTCGGTTGCCATGGTGACGCACGGTTTCGGTAGTTATTTTGCGTACCACCGTGACGGGCCATCGATCTGCTCGATAGCGGCGGCAGCATCTCCTCGGCCGGGCCGGCCGAGGAGGTCTTATCCAGCTGTCGACTACTCTGGGCCGGGCCGGTTTTTTGTGCCTCACGAATTGTTGGAATAATAAAATGTTTATGGGACTTTTCAGGGAACCACCCGCACTTCCGGGTGGGAGGAACTTAACTTTATTTTTTTTGTTTCCCTGTGCCCTTTTTTCTTGTCCCTCCCATTTCAGTTTCATTTCGAATGGCTTCTGGCTGGCGGCTGTTGTTGGGGTGCTCTTTGGTTCTTTTGAGGGCCCGGAGGCTGTCGATGGGGACCTTTGATTAGCAGTGAGTTATAGATTTAGAGCTTGATTTGTTTCCCCGGATCCGGGATTCGGGGTTTGGCAGGGGGCGCGCACTGGCACATAAAGCGTCAGAAAGTGCTGTGCGTCAGTTGCCCACGCCGGGCAAGTTCCAGCGGTGGAGTGTGTCATTCGAAACCATGCGTGTGCACCCTTTTTGGGCTATAAATTGTACCGTGAAATTGTTGGCCACATTGTTAAGTTTCGCACAAAAGAGGGCCCAAAATTGGGAAGCAGGGCTTGGGCTGGGCGCACAGCCCGGTAACCCGGTGTGGCTTAGGGTGGAGTGTTCGCCGAGGAATTGTTTTATTTTCTTTATAACATTATGCCCAGCCCAGTCTCTATCTGGACGGGATCCGGCAACAAGCTGTAAAAGGAAGGCATATTAAACACAACTCGTTGGTGCCATGCCTGCCTTCTGCGCAGTGCATCGCCATCGGTTAGCTTATTACCAACGTAATTCCCTCGTATGTGTCTGTGTGTGTGATGGTAACTTTGCCCAAAAATTTACATGCTTCTCTTTCGCCGCATCGCAACATAGCGATCGTTCTAAAGCCCGGGCGGTTTGTTGCAACTTTTTGCTCTGGTGCAGGTTCGTTGACGCACGTATGCTTTAATGTGCCACACCAGGACCTCGTGGCTGCATTATGGAGCAAAAGTTTGGCTGCCTTTCTTTTTACTTTTTCGGCTTTGTAAAAGTTTTCCTTTAAGCGCTAGAGACCCGCTCCGGAGCACCCCTGTTTAGCAGAGACGAAGTGTGAAATCCATTTATGCACACGACTTTTGACTTTAGTCATAAATTCTTGTACTATAAACAAAATGATGCCTTTTCCAAGCATCAACCGGTTTCCTATTTTCATTTTGTCAACAGCCATCACGAGAACATTCCTAAGTTCGGAATTATTACCGGTAGAAGGAGGGAGTGCCGTGCCGTTGAGCCGATATATTATTTTGCCGAATTCGAATCTTTGCAATTCGGAGGGCAGGTCGTTCATCACCATTGAGCGCTGTTGAAATGCACCGGAATGATAGCCTTTACTGGCCTACCCTCATGGACCCAGGGGTGTAAAGCTATTTCTGCACGGGGAAGAAGGTACAGGTCACCCCGCTAGTAGTGAGTCTGCGGTCTGAGCGGCGACGACGCACGATGCACGTGCGCCATGTGCTGGCAACTTAATTTATATAAAATTATTAATGATAACCTGCAACCGGAGCATAAATTTCACGTCTTACGCTGCTAGGATTTATTTCATGAAGGACGATTTTTAGTGTCCGATCATCATCATCATCATCGTGGCTGGTTTGCCCTTCACTGCAGCACACATACCGCCCGACACACATACTCGTGCACGAGTACCCTCCAGTATCGGAAAGGTATTGAAGCGTGGTCCACAGGCAAACGGGACGGTCCTTATCATCTCGACACTAACAGAGCGTTCGTGTATGTGTGTTTTAGTGCGCCCCACACACGTGGTTTGGCTGTCGCTCTAGCGCAGCGTGTGTGTATGTAGGTCGGCTACAATGTTATCGTTGGCTGGAGCGAGCTTCGAAAGCTCACTCAACCCGTTACTCGGAGGATGTTCCACCATTAAAATGACATTATACATCATAGCAAGCTCTGCGGGTCGAGCAAAACGGCAGCCGGTATCAAGTGACAGCATTTGTTCTCCACTCATACACCTTCATCAGCCGGAGGAACAGTAGGCGAGCTTGGGTTGGGTTGGGATCGGCGGGAGATACCGGGGACCCTTAGTTACCGGTGGTATTATTTATCGGGAATTTGTTATGCAAATTATCCATATCTACTCGGGGCGCGGGACGATGCACTTGCTGCTGCATCCTGGGCCGCACCTTGATAGTGTGCCCGGGAAGACGGAAGACATCACGCGGCGGGGGTTGTTTTAATGTTACGCTCTATGGCCTACCGTTGACCTTATCCAGAGACCACCAGTGGCGCGCGAGGGGCCACTGTGGAGAACCGTTGCGAATGGGACCCGGCGCTGGCCGGGTCTGGTGCGTGGCTGGTGGTTTCTCCCGTTCGCGTTAGGCAAACCGCACCGGCAGCCGTCTTATGGTATCGCTTTTAAGGTTAATGGAATACAATTTAAAGTAGTCTTTCGCTTCTCGTTTCTTGTTCGTGGCTTCGGTCCGGTGTTGAGGAAATGCCTCGGGATTTTAAACTGATTTCCTTTTCGCTCTCGAAAATGGGTTGCAAACTTATTTCAAACGGTGCGCCGGCGGCTTTTCAGAGTTAAGCACCCTAATACGAAGCTGTCTAAATCTCTTATATAGTTAAATTTTTGTACTAAAAATTTACCAATTAAATTATCGAAAAATTATCTACTAACGATCATCAATTTCTTTTGACTGTAAAGTTCGAAGGGCGTTTTCCATGGGTGTGCTGCAATCTAATGAATCTTGATGTCGCCGGCAGGTATTACACGTTGCTGTTCAAATAAATGATGGACTAATCACGTTGACCCGTTATGTGCTTGGCTTATTTGCTCTTACCTGGCTTCAGACGACCACGCCGTTCTACATCAAACAATAGGTGAAGAGTGTGCAAAAAATATTGTACTTACCATAATTTAATGCATAACCCAATGGTTGGTTTATGACGTCTGTAAATTTCGCTCACTATGAGACAAGACTCGTATCGATTCAATTTCTCATAACGTTCAAGGGTGAAGAAAGCATCACGAGTATCAAGAATTAATTCCATCAATTCTGTTGATGAGCATCTCGGTTCTCCAGTAAGGTGGTTTAGTGTCAAAGTTCACGCACCAGAACGGCGCTGTTTGAACTCCCAGGAGGACAGGGACCCTTCAATGCACACATACCACCACGGCTTGCATCTGCACCGAGATGATACGGTTGATCTAGGATAAAGTGTTTTACAACGGTGTCAGCAATCGAGAAACAAATCAAAACTCCCCAAGTGCTAATAAATTGTGTCCTAGAACTGTGGACACTACCCGTGGCGATGGCAGCTACATTCGCAGGCTGTTGATATCCTAGTAAAAACACAGTTATCTGTCCTTCCTTCAAGTGCCATTTTGCATTGGCATATTACAAATATTTTCTCTTCGAATAGCTATTGCAGTTTTTCTATAGTCATTAACACTCTTTAGCTTTAAAACTCATTTATTGACGGATTTTCAATTGTCATTTGAAAATTGCGATAGACTATGTAAGTTCTTTTTAATTTAGTAGTATTTCCAGCTTTTAACTCTCATTTGTGTAGGTTAATGCGAATTCGATCGATGGTAGGGAGGGTTCGTGGTAAAAATATATCCCACTAATGGCCACCGTCGGAAGATCAGAAATAATTTATTTTCATTTGCTCACTAATGCGTCTAGCACCGAGAAGAAAGGTGTACACATTAGGGATCTGAACACAATTTATGGCTCTTGCCGATGGCCAACTCGCAGTAGGCAAGCGCCTTCATTGGCTCCTTGACTTGCACACCCCGCGTTTCTGCCTGCCATGTAATGTCCTCCATCCACCAAAGACGAGTGTAACACGGCCACTCGATTATTGCATTAGTGCATGGGATGTCATTAATGTAGTAAATCATACCTTATGTCAATAATTTTGTGGTTTCGAAACGGTCATCATTTTGCATTCGATAGCATAGGTTAACGGTAAGGGCAAAGCTGCTGTTAAGCGGAAGGAAGGAAATTGAATCATGCTCAGCCTGAATCTGCACTTTGCCGCAAGAAGTTAGTTTGTGGTGGCGATAGTCGCGCTTTCGGCACTCAACATCCTGGAACAGAGATTCTGCACGTCTCCAGGGAAAGTGTTAGAAGTTGCTTCAAATACCCATGAGTTGATAGGCGTCTCGAAGGTTGTCGATGGATTGGGATGCGGCAATTAATTAATCATTGCCAATAGAGTAAAGAAGTTTAGCTTTAAATGTATGTTAACTGACAGACCATGTTTATTGAACTAATGAACTCACTATGCAAGCAATGTGAAAAAGTAGGTGAAAACTTTTACAATTTTAAAATATGATTAAAAAATCCAAATTGGGGACCCACGAAAAAGGGCTGCTAAAATAGTTAAATCGTCTTCCTCGATCCAAACACCCAACACCGCTCCCGTTCTGTCAGTCACAGAAAATTCAATTAAACCTTATACAGCGTGGGCTCACTTTCCGGCGCCACGGAAAACATGACCCCGACCGATCCGGCGGATAAGAAGCTACCAAAACGACAACCCACTGCCCATGTTGGACGAACTAGTAACAGGGCATGTAACATGAGCGTGCAAAAATTAGGCAGCAGAGTGAAACAAAAAAAATGAAGATACAACACTCTCCAAATAACGGTTCGTCAGTCTTAGGCACGTCGATGGACGGGAACGGAAGCCAATCGCTCCGGACGCATCACGAAGGATACGATGGCACATCGATTCCGTCCTGTGCCGACGTTGACTGGACCAGTGGGGCCAGTTCTCTAGGACATCGGGCTGCATCGAACGGACACGGCTCCGGCCGGAAAACGGTTTCCTAATGGTATCGGGATATGTTGCAATTGCGATGTGTGTAATGTTGTCCTGCCGCCGCCGTTCGGCGAGGGTTGCTTAACGATTCCGAAAAACGACTTGCATGGGACCCACCGATGGGCGACGCCAAGGCCCGTGCCGCGTCCGGGCCGGGGCTGTGCATGCAAAATTAATTGAATCGAATGTTTATGGGATTATTCGGTACACTAGTTCCGAGCAATCCAACATTCAGACGGCTATCCGGCCCGACCGAGAAGACCGGCTCCTGTACCACGTCGACCACGGTCCGATGCCCGTGTGATGCACCCGGGCTTAGCATGGGCCGCCAAAAAGGGCACGTGGCCGCGCGCTGGTCGCGGGGAGTTGCTGTCAAACCTTCGTTCAGGTTCGATTGACTTTGAAACGATCCGTTCAGAGACCGACCGATGTTTCCTTGAGTTACAATTGAATTTATGTACCCGCGTTTTCGGACCGCACCCGTTCGGTGGTGCACTGGGAATTAGACGGACGGAAGAAACGGTTTCCTGGAAGGCTGGTAATACCCACTTCTTAATTGAGCCAAAACCGAACCCGGGGCGTGTCTGTCGTGGGCATTTTCCGTTTGAATTTCTTTGAAACACTCTTACAAAGCTAGGTGCTCACTGGAACCCAACTCGCAGAGACCGGCGGCGAGCCGGAGTTAAGTATTGGAGAGCACACAAAACTTTGTCCACAAAATTTGGCAACCATTGTTTTCGCCTGTGGGGTCGTGTCCACAAAAGATACATAAAAAAACTTCAAAATAAGCGATTGAATTTCGCAGCAGCCCAAAATATACACATTTTTCGCGAAACGGAGTTTTTGGCCGAAACCGCCGGCAGACAATATTCATATTCTCACAGTAGGCCGTGCCGGTTGCTAGATTTGGCAAATATTTGATGACAAAGTTGGAACTCTTGATTGAATATTTACTTGCCGTTGACGCGAGGGTTCCCCGCAGGGACGATGGTGTGAAGCTGGCAAATGACCGCAGGTTGATTGCAGGCGTTGATGATGGCTCCCGGTTTGCGGCCATCAAACCGATAGCGTGGCTGCGCTCGTTATCAGAGGTTTCGGTTTTTCCGAGACCCGGATTCCTTCTGCAGCTAGCAAGTGTCTTCTTTTTCCACCAGGGGTATGGCCACAGCAGCGGAAGTAGAATGTCGCCTTTTCACCTGTGTGGTCGATTGGAGGGGGCGTTTCGCGTTGCCGTTCGTTGTCATGCCTACCGTAAGTGACAGGACAGGAGAAGGTGAGCCGGACAGATCAAGTAAAATAGATGTTCCGTAGCGACTAGCGGTAATTCCTAGGTAAACCGGTGAACATATTTTTAATTTATCATTATTAATTTTGGGATTTAATTTCCGAAGAAATATTTTTTATGTTTTATTTTCCCCCCGTCAAGTCATAATTTGAAAGACTTGCAGCCTGTGCGTATCCAAAGTTTCTGAGGGCGCTTTTTCAAAGGCACTGTCAGGGACAACGTAATAAACAGGCTAAGTCAACGGAACCGACGGAAACTACTACTTTCAATGGCACCTGACAACGGTAGTGTGAAAACCAATTGCCAGCTAAAGCATGGGACGGATCGCAAACGAGCCGAATTTTCAAGTGGACAAAAATAATATTGAACCCCAGAAGCGAGTGCCCTGGTTTGGAACAAAAGGCGGCAGTAGAAAGTGTGCGCCTTTTTGTGATGGTTACGCTGAATAAAAGTATCCACTCGGCCACTCAATAGCGCGGAATGGGGAAGTACTTGCGCTAAAATGTTTTCAATGTTTTTCCAATACACTCCCGGTTCGAGTGTCGGCCGAGCGGCCGGTAGATGTCGATGGACGATTTTCCTTTCCCGAGCATGACGCGTTATCTGGACGATTTATTTCACAAACCTGAACGCGTAATTGATGAATCGCTTGGGGAAAAAGCTTGGAGAATAATTTCCGCATTGGTAGAATGTCTCAAGAGCATAGCTCCACTAACCGAAACCCGGCTCGATTTTTTCGCAATATTCTTTGAGCACTTCCAAAGGATCCAAAGATGACGGTTTAGAGTGAAAGTAGTGTGACTATAAAGGCAAACCTGATAGAATGAAAAATCTTTCCTGGCACCGTTGCTGTAAGGGTTTTCACACTTCAACACCTGAGCTGTTACATTGTCCGCGGTGGAGTGCGAAGGATCGGGCTCTCGTGAACTGTATCCAATTTAGGGTTTTATCACATCGTCGTAGTACGGTGGCAGCGGTTCCAAGCTATATAAACTCTCCAGAGCGTCCTCATAAGGATGTGTTTAACGACTTGCCAGCGGAGAGAAAGGTGACACAAAAGAGAGTTTTAAAATGGGCATAGCAAAAGAAGAGGAAACCCGTATTGATGGTTGACAAGAAATAAGGCAAACCCAATGGCCGGTAAACGAAATTACACGACCGTTTCTCATAAAAGCGGATCAATGATCTCGCGGGCGGGGGGTTGAGTTCGATCCGGAAACCGGATGCGAACCGTGGTGGGCAGCAGAAATCAAGTTCTGCTTTCCGACTGCTGCCGGGTCATCCTTCCCGGAGTGTGACATAAAGTTTCGTGCTTTTTTGCGCTTCTTTCTCTCGAAGACCGGTCATTGCTGGTAAGCTTTACTTTCCCTACTTTGACCACGTCGCAGTATTATTTGTGCTCGCCCGTGTTCGCATTGCCCATGCACACCAAGCAACACCAAGCTTCGATGGCAATACCGTGGGTGGGCGTCCACCTTTGGCTGATTGGTAAACTGAAGAGTGTTCCCAAGATAGAGACAACTAGGATCCGGTACGTAGTATAACTGCTGGCTAAACGATGTGGCCGATTAGGCGGATGATGGCACAGAATGTGCCAAGCTTAACCTTAAATCGGATTTAGAATCGGCGCACATTAACCACAACCTTTTTATTGGAAATTCGAATAAAATAGACAGTGCATAACATTTCATTCGTGAAAAGAAACCATGGTGCGAATGTTACACAGTTTTGTTAGTGAATTGTTTGTGTTTTTTCATCTGGTTTTATTGAATTTTCAATCTTATTCTGATCAATCGAGGCGCCACTTGAGCGGTTTTGGTGACGGCACTGAACCCTTCTCTGAATATTGAACGCAGTAAAGCCTCAAGACGGTCGAAAGCCGTGCTGTGTGTAATTCGACCTTTCATCCAGGGCACGCCGGTAATCCGCCAGAAAGCATAATTCCTAATGTTGGGGTCAACCAAGAGGCGGCCACAAAATGAGGGATTTTAGTTACTAAAGGATCATCATCTTTACTACCTCACGCATGTCCATCAGCCAGCGGAAAGCCGGTAAATGGAACCGAGCCAGTGAATGGTAGTAGTGTCCCTCCCGAAAAAAGGTCTTGTGCCTTTAGAAAGACTGTCCGTAAAATGACGGTCCTGTTGAGGAGGACAGACAAGTCGGACTTTGGCCGGGGGGTCTAAAGGACAGTTGAAATGATGTGAAAACGACCGAATCGCAAGGGGTTACCAGATAATCATAATAGTGTGACTGGGTGGAATTTTTAACAAGCGGCCGTCGTTCGTTCAAAGCATTCGATATCACCATTCAGGTTCTCGGCTGAAGACGCTGTTATTCGTTGCTTTTTCCTAGAGTGGAATCGTAGTTTATTGCTTCCGTTTTTCGGAAATGTGGGACCACGAAAGGGACACGAGATTATTGTGCAAGAAAGAGTGGACCAATGAGCAAAGGTTTTTATGCAAAGTATTGATAAAGAAATACCGATAACTGCTAGAATGTAATAGCTTACCGCACTTTATTTGATTAGTGACCATATAAACAGGGGTCTTTAAGGCGCACGGTAAAACAGGTCACCTATCCAATCGGCGATACGCTTCGGCATAAGATTATTGGAGCTTCGGTTTTTCTAAATCCAACTACATTCTTCACTTACCTCAACCACCAACAACAACCGTTGCTATAATCCTCAACTGGTGACCTCTCTTCCGAGAACCTTCATTTATAAATTATTCATTAAAAAGGCGAATTTTGCTTGCCGCATACTCCAAGTTGAGTTGCATTGCAAACATTTTATTTTTCCTCCCTTGTTTAATCCCTGCCAATGCCTATTTGTAATGCAAACATCGCACCGAAAAAAGAAGTGAATTCCAGTTTTCGGAAGCTGTGAAGGATGCTCTTACCTTCGAAATATCGAACCAGATCATTTCGGATGATGGTTTTCATAGTTGGTACGCGAAAATGGTGGCGATCGTTTGGGGCTATGAAATAGTGAAGTGCGAGCTAATAATGACGAGAGAAGGTAGTATACGCTTAGCGTATAATTGCTTTATCCATGGGAAATCTTATCACGTAAATGGTTTCGGGGCCGTTAAAACCAATTAGATCATTTCTTGCGCGCTGCCAGATGCGCACACGGAGCACTATTTTCAATTAACTGGCGATTTATTATAACTGCATTAAACGCGCTTCCCGTGAGTGGAAGGCTCTTCTATTGCCTCGGCGAAGCAGAGTTTGTGGATTAGCGATCTGCTCCGGGTAACAAATCTCATCGAATCCTCCGATAAAGCATTAATCCATACGTGGCATGATTCCGCAAACAAGGTCCCGTTCACGAGTGGATCACGATTGGGATGCGGAAAGGATATTCACTAAAAAATTGTACCTCAATTCTCGTTGCACAAGTGCAAATTTTCTCATGGAAACGGGAGCTGCCGTCCAGCCAGCGAGCAGTCCAGCACGATGATGATGGTGGCCCCATTTTGCGAATGGGGAAAATCTCACGTACCAGCAACGTTCGTGTGCAACCTTAATATTGCCCTGCTGAAGGAAAGTTTATTTTTCATAATAATTGAAAACACGCATCTAATGGGGCGCGTCCGTTTGGCCGCCCTCTTTAGTTTGCTCGTGACCATGGATGTTGGTTGTTGATGCTATCAGCAGTGGGATATTTGATACGTGTTCCAAACATGTGTAGCATGTAGCGCCATCCACAAGCGTGGTACCGCTTTGTTTTATATTTTGCAATTTCTTTATCATCTACTACTTGATGAAGTTATACTTTACTATAAGTTTTTGTTACATTTTGATCATATAACTAACACATAAAGTGGGAACGCGGTAAGCTCGATGGGATAAGAGATCATTAGGTGGACCGTTGCAACTGTTTTGTGTTCTTTTGTTTCGGTATCATATGGCAATGTCAGGCATTGCCCAGGGGCACAACTGAACGGAAGTTAAATCTTATTATACCTCTCGCAATGCCGCTTTGTTTCAATTTCACCCCAAAAGACTGTAGCTGGAAGCCGAAGCCGGTAGTTGCTCCGGTAAGAAAGGTTCGCCCCGGTGGAAAGCTACTTTTGTTGGGGTAATTTCCCATGCCAACCGAACGTGAAAATGTTCCTCCAGTATGCGAGTAGCCGTGGCACCAATTAGTGGAAACGTTTGAAGGGACAAGACGGTACTGCTCACTGAAACGGAACCTTTGGTCTGTGACCTTTTGCACGCATGGTCCGTTACATCTCTGTCCAATCAGAAGCGAAACAAGCCGTTAAGCAAAACGCCCCCACTGAGCTTCGCATTCCGAGACGAGGATAGCATCAGTTCAAAGCAAACGTTTTGCCCTGCGAAAGCAAGCCTCCAACGACGTAACAGATTGCACCCAGAACACCAGCAGCCTTGCGCACACTTTCTGGACTGGACTGACCCGAGGGAGGAAGCTCTTGGCCACTCTGCTTCGACCATATTTTCAAGGAGACGTACAAAAATTATGCGACGGCAAAATATGTGTAACAGGGCGAATGAACACACGATTCCTGCTGCTGCCCTTTCCTCATCCTCACGGCGACATGCAGCTTTGGAGATGTTCCGAAGAAGAGTGACTAAAAAGCGTAGAAAAAACTCGTTGCAATCCTGCCGAGGGAAGATGGCCATCGTAGTTTGGTAGGGAAATGTTCGGCCCCGAAAACAAACCTGCAACGCTAATCTTGTACATGTGTCCTACTTCCGTGTCGTCCATGATACCAGTGATGAGTGTGTGTAACGGACCAGCGCATCCTGACCGGGGACGGGGCCGTGTTTCAGGGCACGGCTCCCAGAGGTTCAGGTTGCCGTAGCATCCATAATGCTTTTACCATAAAAGTCAGATTAGTGCCGTCTACTGCGTTTCACGGTGTTGTTGAAAGGGTGAGAGAGAGAGAGGAATAGAGAGAAAGTGGGCTAGAGAGATTGGTAGTGCGGTAGACACAAGAAACAGGATTTCCCTTTTTTGTATCTAGAAACATCTCGCCACTGCATGGCTGCAACGGACAGAAACGGAGTGAACGGATGGTAATATGCGCACAGCAGAGTCTAATTTATGTGTAACTAGCCAACGAATGGAGTAAGAAGGGACGTATTCTTGCCTGTTGCGAAAGTTGTCACACAGCAGAAGGCAGAAGTACGCACCAGCCAGTTGGAACGAAGGATCTTAGCAGCACAGCATTTACATAAAACCCGGTCTATGTCGTGGCAACAACTTTTCGGCTGACAATCGACACTCGAAAGCTGTTTAACCGATTTTCGGACTCATGTAAAACCATCTAGTTTATATTTGGCGACTGTTTGATGGCTCATTCGGGTGAACCATGTAAAAAATAGATATTTTGGTCTGTTTCATGTGCAATGGTTGCTATGTTTACTGTCACAATTCATCCAGTTATCCGTTACTAGATGATGGTCTGTCACCCAATTTTCATCTTAAATTTCGTTTGGCGAAAGTTTTCTTGTTCTCAATCACGGAGAATCCTGTGTTTGTTTTTTTTTTTGATGACCAGCTACAGATAATTGGTTTTCTGTGTAAGAATATTTCTTTTTTTTCCTCGTTTCCTGGACACACTTTCATTAAACCATCCCATTTCGTGGGGAAGGTAATAGTCTTCTATGCGTGTGTCTAGTCAAGCGAACCTACCTAAAGTCAAAGTCATCAAATTTTGGCGAAGCACATCCCGGGCATTACTTTGATAACCTATTTTTATAGGTATCCCTTGCGTTAACTAACATTAAACCATCGCACGAAGTTAAGCCATTCCGCGCGAAACGCACTTATTTTGCTGAGTCATAAAACCCATGCACACGACGACGACGACTGTTCGATATGTTCCAAGAGCATAGGCAGCCCCATTCTCTGCGGAGTCGTGTCCCGCTGTATGCAAACAGAAGACAAGAATAAAAAGAAAACCGCGCATACATGGTGGTCGAGAAAGTGTGGCGGGCGGCAGGATGGGATATAATCATATCCATTGCCGGTAATCGACGTCGTAATGCTGCAGATTGCCGAAGCTCTCCGGCGGCTAAATTTCGAACGGTTTTAACAACATTAAAGACACACGCTTTCTCTCTCTCTCTCTCGCTCTCTCCGTTGTTGCTGCCGGGTCGCACGGGTGTAGTTTGGTCCAAAATGATGACGATAATGATGATGATGGCGATGTTGACGATAATGATGACAATGTTATCTGTTGAAACTTTGCTCCGACGCGCCGTACCTTCGGACGGCTATGTTTCACTCATCCGGAAAACCATCCTGCCGCCGAGCTGCTCAGGGGGTCTTTCTCGACCTTTTGGCCACCTTAAAACAAGAGAAGGGAAATGATAAGAAGATCACGTAGTTCGAGAAATAATTTATACCAACGTCAGCGCTCAGAATGTCGAGCAAAAAAAGGAACTACCAACGCCGGGATGGATTTGCTGTTGCTGGCCCCCTAGGTACTTCGAGCCTCGAGACCGCTCGATCGGTTGGTGCACCGAGTTGAGAACGGCACCGGGCTCTACTGCACGATTTCTTCCTGTTTGGTATGCACATTCGATGCTCGCCGAAAAGTTGCACTGCCACAGGTCACAATAATGGGGCCGTGAAGTGACATGACCGGGCCAAAAGCGACGCCATTGTCGGTGGTTCTGCTGATGCTGCTGAAGTTGCTACCACCACCGAGGTTACTTTCGGTTGGTCTGAACTACTTTTGGGGCACGTACGCTGCATGTGAAAGCCTCGCGCCGGCCCTGCCCCGTACTTTTACGGAAAGCACTTTCGGGTTGTTTCGTGAAGCGAATGTGTTACAACGACCGTGTGCTCGAGAGCACCGCGCTGCACTTCATTTGAGTTCCATCAGTTCCGCTGTAAGATCGGACTAAGCGTACGCCCGCCGTAAGATCAGACGCAAGTGCATTTGCATCGTACCACCCTGTCGGTAGATAATCTGCATTAACCAGCGGAGCATATTCATTGACTTTCGATTTGATATGTTTTTGGAGAGAAAGGCTTCCGTTTTCGTTGACGATTGACCGACGGGCGGGAGTTGCCAAAAAGACATCATAATGCATTCGATCTTCGCCCAATCGTAAAATATCGGCCATACTTTCTTTTTCAAACCTTTCGGTGGCTCTTCCAGAAACCGATTGTTCTGCGAAGACTGCAGCTTCTTAGTATTCGACACATCAAACTCGCTTTCCAAAACTGGCCAGCCAGGCAACGAGCAGACCGTTCGCGTCGAACATTTCCCGAAGGCAACAACTTCATTCTACAACTTGTCCTATACCTCCCTGAAAAGGCATGCATTTTCGGATGCTTGAGCCGTCCAAAACGCGCTGGTTCAGCAGAGCGCCCCCTGGGTTACAATGTCTTCGACACCTGACCATATTTAGTGTTGCGTGGCGGCAATCGGCACGTTTCGTGAATTAGTTTCCCTCTGCTGCGGTAAGTTGGGCTCGTATGGGATTTTTGGACTGGACCCTGAAACTCTCATTGGCCAAAGTACTAATCCATGTTTTTGCGCTACGACCGACAGGACGAGGATAACTAAAAGTCTCACCGAAGCCCACTAGCGGTGCCGCTAGAAGAAGCGGCTTGGTTTGGCCTTTCGCAATCTTTGAAGCTTCTGAAGCTCTTTTTCGTGCATATAGTGAACTACTTTTCTCTTTATTTAGATTGTCACCATTTAAGTCCTGCGCAATGTAATCCCTTCGGGGCGTTCAACTTCTTCCACCTCGTGATAGAGTTCTTACCATTCAACACCAACATCTCTCGGCAGCATTGTAACCGTCTAGGTTGGGTGAGATAAATGTTCTGAAGACGATTATCATCACTGCGGCTCTCTCACCTGACACACGGTGGAGCTGGCTGCCGGCTCCCGGATGCTAATGGGAAAACAATTTTGCAAAATGATTAATGGTGCATACCCTTTACCCAAGAGGGTCGTCTCGATGGCGCGACCAACCACGAATGCATGCCTAGGAAAAACTCCTATAAAATGTTGGGACTGTGTAGTTGGACCCCCGGGGGGAAGATACGGCTACACCCGAGCGGGGCTGCTGAAAGGTGAGACTTTTTTCTTCCCTTCCTTAAATGGCCCCCCATTGCCTATATGTGCCCGGCTTAGATGTAAGCCCCCGTATCGGACGAAGGGCATGGAAGGAATTTAGTTGTCGTCACCGGCAGGTAAGATACCCAGCAACGACCAATTTAATGCGAACTGGTCCCCGGTTTTGCGTTGTTTTTTTGTGTTGGAAACGGATCACGGATATATTGTCCATTTGCTGTAAACTCAAACAGGGCTATCTATCATTTGGAGGGAAAGGCGAAGATCGGTTACCTCAAAAACCTAATTCCTGTACAATGTCTACAGTCACTTGCTGTCATCCGAAGGTGCCTCAGTCTGGGACATGTCGAGAGGTGAACTATTCGGTGAGCTTCCAGCCGAGCCAACCGGGATGAAATTAAGCATTTATTACGTAGAAAAATGGCCATCGGTAATCAAGTATAATGTGTCTCAAAGGAGAAGGGACCCATGGGGTTTCCCCATGCGTCATTGTCGGCCACCTAGCCTGACCGACCTCAGGGGAGGACAGCGAGAACGATAAGAATTCGAGTTTCGGGCTAAAGTATTTTTTTCATCTGCCCGGGCCATTGGGAATGCTTTGGCAATTGTTTGCTGGCAACCACGGAATAGTTAACATTAGCATTTATCGTTTGCGCCAGCTTTAATGATTACATACGATGTCCTTTGAGAAACGTTTCCAATATGCTGTGGGACGATGGGAAGCATTTTCCCTGTTGTGGTTAGCAATCTTTGAAGTGGTCGAGTTTGGTCCACATCGCGGAAGGCAGGGATTCTTTTGCTCAGAAATAACGAAACAAACATCACGTCATAATTACGCTTCTGACGCGGGTTGTTTTTGCACCGGCCCGGCCTTGCCACGACGGTCGGCGAAAAGTATGACCCGACGCAGGCCCGACAAACGAATGACAAACAACACGTCAATCTGGTCGAGATCTCTGGTTGCAGAAAAACATGAGCGACCAGCCCACGGTTACTACGATCTCCTCCGTCGTTTTGGAAGGAAAAGGAAAACCATTGCTACGAGACATTATCCTTCGGTCGCTTTGGCTGTGGGCACCCCGGGACGTGGAACAGGAAAGTTTTGTGTCCAACGGCTTGGTTCGTCCCGTTCTTTTTCTGCCTGTCCTTCCAGCTGATGTGGAAGAAAGGAGGGGTTTCGCCGGAAGTTGAAAAAACTTGAACATGTGGCGGTGAAGCGGAGCAAAACATGAAAAAAAATGTATACTCTTCCGCCTTACTTCGAGTGAGTAAAGAGGTCTGCGGTTAGTGTTGATTCCCGGTATCAGTTCTTCACGAATGACACCAACTGCTGACTTCTTGGTAGCGGACGCGGAGCCGAAAACTTCTCGCTTTCTTATTAGTTTCCAAACACTTGGGGCTTGTTGTTCTGCTGCAGGCGGGGTCTGCCTTTTGACCCATTTCTGGCTTCGACGGGCCCGAGTAGGCCGCATGAGTCGGAAAAAATACCGCCACGATATCGATGAAATATCCTTTGCGCAACTCCAAGGACAAAGTGGTGCTCTTCGGCCACCAAGGTGAAAGTTTTGTCAACGGACATCGTCGTTTGCCGGCCTCATGCCACCCGGATATCGTGTTGACCGAAGTGGCAGCAGTTGTGTTGTCCGCCCGGCTCGCATGATTTATTGTTTGCAAGTGGCATATTTTTCCAATCGCGCCATTTTATGGCACTTTCGTTCGTATCAAACTTCTCGCTGCGGACATGAGTTCCCGATTTCGACTTTGACTTCTGTCAATTACAGTTTAGAAATGTTTTCTTTCATTTCGAGCCTTTTTTGGCACGAAACATGAAATTAAATGCTAGGTGAAGCTACGTTTCACGAAACCTTTCGACACCTTTCCGATGTTTACACACCATTTTCATTGCAAATGTATTTCGGTCCATCATGTCCTCAGAATTGTTTGATCATCATTATTGAAGCCCTTTTGGACCTACTTCATCGACTGGACTGGACTGGAGCATAGTTTTCAACGTTTCAATGTGTGAAAGGTTAAAATAAAAAAACGTCGAACTCAATTTCTATTTGGGACCAGAGACATGCGAAAAGATACAATCTTTCTAGTGAATACAAATTCGGAATTCTGTGAAAAATCCTTCTGTGTGTTGCGCATAATTACTGCTCGGGTGGGTTGTGGCACGCTCATTGCAAACCATTGCTTTCGAAAAGTGTTTGTTGTAGTTTCCATCAGATAAAAATCTCGTTGGGCCCGTGGTACCGCAGTGGACATTATGAATATTACACATTCTTGGTAGATGGCGCAGGCACCATTGCGTTGTTGGTTCAGAAAACAACTTCTGCTCCGTTGACTTATATATAATCAATGCAGAAAAAGGTCTTCGACATACTGTGTAGCTGTATCGGTGCAGCCAACGAGACTGACGTGCCAATCTGTCGTCGGGCCAATTATAGGAAGCATATAGTAATTCCAATCATTTCACACCCGTGCGATACGGCAAACATGGAGCGCTCCGAGCCAATCGGTCGTTCGCTTCGACACTGAAGCCTTTTCGCCATGAAATCGATGGGCGACAAGCAAAGCCATTTAATTTCATCGGCGGTAATAACACTTGTACCTTGATTTGAACAGACGCACGTCTCTCCGTCTCGGGCTGAGCTCAAACATTGCACTCCGGTTTCTGATCCGGGGGCCTGTACCGCCATCGTAGAACTTTTCTTCGTCATCATCATCGTCATCATCGGTTCACCCAATATTTACATTCAATTATTTGGTTTTCCTTGCGTTGACTTTACATATTAAATATTTACGCTGCGTGCGGGTATAGCTGCGGGCTTCCAGCCGTTGATGCTAAGGGGTGTTAAGGAACGGCCGGAAGGCTCCTGTCATCACCTGAGATCGATCGATCAATAAGCGGACGTAGAAAAGGACGGTTTTTGAGATACTACAAAATGGCCACCGTCTACCGTCGGCTACCTTCGAAATAAGGTAACTGAAGGGGCTTGTTGGATGCCTTTTGGCAGGACAATTTGAAGTTACATTTAATTTTACACCAAAGTTTATTGTTCCACGTTAATAGTGCACTGTCACTGCAGTTCTTATAACTGCGCCCGGTGCTGCGCTCAAGGTGTGTGGTGCGGTGTTTTATCGTTTGGAATAAAAATAAACTTTGCCAATCGTTTTCAAATTGCGCGATGCAAGCACAACATAATCCGCCCACGGTGTCCGTGCCGAACGGAAATCAATTGTACCCGGGGCGCTCACGTTCGCGCAAGAGTCGGTTTTGGCCGTGCAAAAGTCATCAAAAGCAACCAATAAATCACTCTAGCAGGAGCGATAAAACCGTCGTGTCCTAGCGCTGTTCTCCGGCCTTTTATGGGCCGGAAATTCATCAAAACAAAGTGCAACACTACTAGCGTCCAGAACGTCATTTCCCCATCGCCTAGGTCGAATCGAATCTCGGCTCGTGGGCGATAAACCATCGGGCACCGGTCATTACACCGTCTTATGCGCCAGTCACAGAGGCCATCAAAATGGTCCCGGCTCGTCGCCGCGAATCAATATCGACGAAAGCGCACGGCGGAATGGAACGCACGTGGTGTGCGCAAAATCAATGCTCATTTAAGGCGTTCTGTGTTCGGCCCCGTTCGTCGCTGGCGCCGTCGTCGTCGTCGAGATCGGTGTCAACGGTTGACTGACACGGTGACACTTTCTCGTTATCTGTGGCCCCGTTTTTACAGCCTGTAATCGCGCCTACGAAAGTGGGATGGTGGCGATCATCATTAAACTTGTATCATGGCAGCGAGGCAGAAATCGGTCCGTTTAGGAAAATCTTGCCGTATCTAGGGACGCTTGACTCGCACTTTGGGAGGGCACTGTCGATGCGCTGTCGATGGCGTGTAACCATAAATTGATTTTTAATCAAACCGGAGCCGCGAGATACCGCTTATAACGACGGGATGATAGTGCCGGGCGCTTTGGAAGGATGTTCTAATGATTAGATCGAACGGGCGCTCGTAGCGCACCGTGAACGCGTGCGATCAACGGCGTGTACGGTGCATCGAGTTTGAGTGATTGGCAAGTGCACTTTCGATGCAACGCACCAGCGTACAAAAACGGCTTTACCAGCGTGCTTTATCGACATTTTAATGGATCTCAAATTGATATCGTTCCCGAAATTTCAAGCTTGATTACGTTCAAAAACGTGGGGAATATGAGTCGTTCAAAGAGCGGACAAAACACAATGGGCAGCGAAATCGGTAGTCCGACAGAGATAGCTCGAAAAACAACTTCAGTTCAACAGTTTGACAGATCAAACTTTTCCAACAACATTTGGGTGCCGGTTGTCACCTATGCCGAGTGGCCAAAAAGTAATGCGAGGAATGTGATGCGGAAATACACTTCGTTCGTTCGGAACTACGCGCTGAATTTGCAAAGTAAATCAAGCGCAGCAAATAGTTTTGCACGACACAGTTGGCGGTGGCAACGAAAGGCGTAACCATTGCAACCACATGAAATGCAGTCTCCAGAGAATGTGGGTAAAAGTCGATCAAGGAATCCGTGACCTCTCGTCGCCAGCACCTCTCCCGGCTATGGCCGCCCGGTCGCACCACATTGTTTCCGGTGTTGTCGAAACCAAAACTATTTTCCAACCACCAAATGCAAGCCTCAAATGGGTGTGTGTGAGGGTTACGAAATATACTCGAAGCTTTGCTGCCATTTAAAGCGACCATTTCGAGTGGTGCTACATTTCAAGGCAGCTCCTTTCGGTTTCGGAATCTGCATTCGTATGACCATCGGCAGAGGTGGGACCACATATGGGACCACAAAAAGTCGCGAGAGAATTTATTTCGATTTCATTTACTCGAAAATTCTCAAATCATAAACAGCGTATGGAATTTCGGTTTCGCGGCGACTCCCACAGTCGTTTGAACTTTATCAAAACCAACTTGGCTTGGTCTTTGGCTGCTATTCAGTGCTGTAGTGCACGGACTACTACAGCTCAGTGCTACGGGGAAATGATACAACCGGACCACGCATCCAAACAGGAAGAACCAATTCGGAATGAGTCAGCGATCGCGCCTACTATGACGGCGCGGAAACGGAGAACGCGACCTCGATAAACGGCAGGCAGATTGTATTGTAAACCGAGTAAGCACACGGAAACGCAACTAGGTCAGGTCAAGTGATGCCGGAAGCCCGGACACGGAAAACATACAAAGGGAAAGTTGGAAAACATTGGATAAGGCGTGAGAGAGTGGGATAGAAGTAATAAGAAATGCGTCAACTAAGGGGACGACCCAATTATTGTAAGTCTATATATATTAATAAAATTGACGGAACACCGTCGCGTGCTGATTGTTAAGTTGAAACCTTCGACGTTTAAACATCATTTTGAGTCTTAGGTTTGCCAGTCCGCCCGATCGTGAATTAGAAGTGAGTATTTTTCCACAGTGGAAAACTTGCAGGATCTCAGACCCCAGGGTAGGTCCGTGCAGTAGGACCATAAATAGAAAATATAAAGTCGAATGAAGTGGGTTCGTTGGAAAAAATGGTGAATTATTCGTTTCACACTGGTCGGAAATCTGGCGGGCTGGTAACAAATAAGAATATAAACCGTTTGTTTTAAGCGAAGAAAAGGTTTCTCGTTAAATGTGAAACTATTTGTAAATCACCCCAAAGCGCGGCTCCCAGCAATTGGTTCCGCTCCCGAAAGGCCAAGCGCCATTTCTTGGAAATGATTACGACAAAGAAAGCCAATTCTCTTTTCGAGCGTAAGGATGAAACTTTTTTCGGACACACCCTTTCTCGGTTTAGGGTGGGAAAAAGTTTAAATTAATATTTACGTCCCCGCGGGCGGTTGCCGGACCGCTGGCGGACACTTCCTTCCCCGGATCAAAGTCTGCCCCAGAGCCTTGGCTGTTGTTCGTGCTACATCGTTTGGAAGCTTTTTTACATACCCTCACACAGGCTCAAATTCGAACAACTCACAGCATTTTTGCCTTTCAGGCAGTTGATGCTCCAAAGCATGTGTAGGATTTGCGACTGTTACTGGAATTTTAGTATGCCGAATGAAAGCTTATCACAATCGACGTCATCCTTTTTCATCGTAGGTGGCAACGACCACGATAATATCGCTGTATGCTCCGCCGTAACATAATCGACGGACGTACCGGCGAGCCTACACAGTATATACATATTTGCTTAGCCTCGTCCATGGAGTGGCCAATCATCCTCCGGCGCGTGAGGCGGCTCTCTGTCCGGCTGGCTATCCGAAAGGCTTACATAAAACCGACCGCGATTCCGTCCGAGTTTTGTGGTCAGTTCCGTTTCCAGCCGCGCTATCCAGCTAGCCGCGGCCACGGCCACGGCAGCCGGACCGGTCGGCAAATAAAAGGTAACGAAGTAGTATTTTGATAATCCTCATCCATACGCGAGATTATGATCGGAGCGAGTCCGTAACGGCGGATGTTTCGACATGGTTTTGACCGCGATCTTGCGGCCGTGTGGTGGTCACGTGGCACAATGTTTGCTGTTCTTGTGTGTGGTTCACCATGTGGACCATATTTGGTTGGTTGGTTTGCATAATAACTCCGAATGGCATTATTTACGGTGATAAGTATGTTTTATCCGATAAAAATGCTTCTCCGATGACTTCGGAATCAAGGACAGGCCATGGCTCAGCTGCCATGTTCGATACGCAAGCCGTGCATTAAAGCACAAAGGCCGGCGTCATTGTTATGCGAAGAGGTAGATTTCCCAAAGTAATGAGAATAAAATTTGGGACAGAATGATTAGAACATTTCTCAAGCGTGTGCAGCAAACGGACTCAACTGTAAAAGGTAAATCAATCAAGATACTGTAAAAATATATTTTTCTAGTTCCCAACTTCACCCCCGGGGGCTGTGGCACGTTTCATGGATTTTGGAAAGAAAATTGAAGAAGTTTTTTCTGTTCTCAGTTTTTCCGGCGTAAAACCCTCGAAACCCCCGAAGCAACCGTAAAGCCAACTGCAACCGCCAGGCCCCGCCGGTGTTGACTGCGTCGTGGTCGTTAGCAAGGAGGGTGCGCCTGAGCGAAATAGTACAATAATTTAAGATGCATTTTGGCCACGATAAGGAGAAAATTTATGGTCGCTAGCGGAGGAACATTAATTTCGTATTCAGCCCGCCTCGACCGTCGGGAAAGTTTTCCGGGCCAGAACGACGATCCCGGCGGCGGCAACTGCGAGCGGGAAGTGGCTAGGTTTTCGGATGCGTTTGTCTTTTGCTTGTATGGAGCACGGACCGGGTGGACAGGCGAATTGCAGAGATGGATGCTTAATTTGACTCACGGACTACACGAACCGCCGAGGAACGGATTTTTTGCCAGTCTATGAGTCGTCGTCTACAGAGCAACGAATAAGAGAGCGAGACGCTAGTAGAGGGAACTTCATCTTCGCTAGATAAACCTGTTTTCATGTGCCGTAAGTGAGAACTGCATTTATTTGTCGGAACATTCGATTGGAGGCCCTGTGGTACCCGGGATGACAGTGCGATTTCGAAAACCATCCCCTACCGACAAAGTCCGCCACGGGATAGCGTGTACCGTGGAAACGGTCCGACCGTTCAACCTATTGTAGTAGCGAGAGCCAACTCGGCGACATGGTGTCCACCTGTAAGGACGTTTAAAATTAAAACCGAAATTGATTACGAAATAGAAGAAAAATTTATACAAATTAATTACATTTTGCTGTACATTAAGATTTGCAAAGTTTCTCCCTGTCTTCAAGGGATGTCTTCACCATCGCCGTCGCTTGGAAAGTGATTAATCTCGAGCAAAGTACTTGGAGCCTTCATTCCACGCCTTAGCAAGCCTGGCGAATTCTGAGACATCTATCTTTGCCCGCATCGCTCTTGGAGCAGAAAGTAGGACGATGAGCGAGTCTGTCCGCGATGTCGGTCGGTGTTGCTACCGTTGCTAAGTTGTGTGCAGCATTTTCCGCTTGGCTGATGCATTTGGCACTTCAACGCGAATTAAGACGACACCCGACGCAATTGCCGCGTGACCGAAGGGCTGCGTTTTGAGTTGTGCCCGAAAGTCCGCGTACGGAAGCGCGCTTCCTGCCAGTGGCGGTTTCGAATTGCGTTTCCTCAGCCCGGCGGGCACCGGCTTCCGGAACAGACAAAAAATACCAGCGTCCGTGTCACCGATGGCAATTTCGTTTGCGGAACGAGTGGCACAGTCTGTTGGCGACAACTTTGTCGGTTGTGCAGGACCGATGTAACTAAGTTACCAAACCACTAAAGACGGATAGAATTCGGAGCTGCTCTTTGCTTTGCATATTTATGTGTGTCTTTGATGGCGGTAGCAAAGTGACAGTTTTGCACTAATTTGGAACGAACGAAGGGATTGGAACCGGTGCTGGGTCTCTATTCGTTTTGCGTTGAAATCGTCTATTGAATTACGGTCCACGGAACATCGCAGACGAGCAGACAGAAGTGCATCGCAATGGACAACCCTTTCGGATGTACTGAGACTATTTTGATTTCATCATTCATAAATGCATACTTTCACGTCCTTCCGAATAAGAACATTGCGATATTTTGAGTTCCTTGATACAATAATTTCTTTTGTGTGAATGAAATCCATTGAAATAGAACTGTTATTTTATCATGAAGATCTCGTTAAAATGCAGTACGTAATTCGTACGCATCAAAGAAAATTCCTTGTTCTGTTAATGGATTTGCACGTTGCGCCAAAGCCATTACGCTGCGTTTCTTGTCATCAATTACGGGTTGTGCCCCTCTGTTACTCGGGCATCCAAAAACCTGCCAAGAACCATCAACGCGACAACAAAATGACGGACGGTGTAACGATGGCCATCAAGGTGTTTGTTCATGGCCGAAGAGTTGTGGTTGGTTTGGAGGTACGGTTTAGCAAACCTCAAAAGCACCATGCAAAGGTAACCAGCCAATCCATTGGACGCCCGGTGACCCTTCGTTACGCTGTGCAGCGACTGCTTCGATGCACCTTAGCGGCTTAACATCACGTTATCAATTAAATCCAATCGACGTAACGATCTGGACAAAGGAGATATTTTAGATCACCAACTAGGACTTGCTCCTGTGCGGTGGCGTCACACCGTCCGGTCCGCAAAAAAGGATCAGAAACGCTGAGCCTGGCAACTCACATCCCGTGACGGTCGGGGATTGTAGAGAGAAAACGGAATACGCGACAACGGAAAGCCGTACTCGACAAACGAAAAGATGTAATCTCCTCGAAATCATTCTAACGATATCCGCCGGTGCTCCGGTGGTGCTGATGAAGCTAACTCTGTCGAAGCGAATCCTTCCCGCAGCCAGCCCGTCTTACCACTGTGTGCTCGTTAGTATGGGACTTACACCACTTGTTTCTGCCCTCGTTCTCGGTACTGGGCAGCACCGGTGTTACGATGGCGGATTTTCTATGAAAGTGGCCCCGCACTGGGGCAGCAGTTCCAGTCTTTCTTTCATCCTGGAAATTGATAAACCCTTGTCCGATGGTTTGCGCTGGCGAAAAATGAAATTTAAATTAAATTTTAGCCTTTCCCGTGCTAAGGAGTTTTTACATGTGAACACAAACACCTTTCTCGTCGCATGTTTCACTTCAAATTAGGCGCCTGTCCTGGTTGGAATCTGTTTGAATCGGGAGAGTCGCCGAATGTCACCCGCTGGTCATACCGTAACCGTGCCCCTTTTAACACCCTCTTGAACTTTAACCTTTTATTAAATAAGTCCATTGTACCAGAGACAGTGCATAAGCTTCGCAGCATAAGTCTCATAATTCAGGTCCGCTGCCATAGCAAATTGAATATTTCTGCTGACAAAATTTAGCTTTTGCCCAGAAGGTGTTGCCAAACACTTACCAAAACCGCACGTATTATATTAGCAACCCGGGAACCACCGTGGTCGCTGCCAGGGACGATGATTTTGTTGATGGCGACGATGATGATGATGGAAAGCGGTAACAGTGAGCAGCTGTCTCGAAGCGCCGCGTGAGCTGTGCCTGAAAAATGTGCTAACTTTTAAATCAAATTATTTCGTAGATAAATTATTGCTACCATCGTGCGCTGGGGATGACGGTGTGAACGTGGAAAATTTTCAACCGATCGAAAATAATTACTCCCACCCGATCTCTGGAAGAAGTCCTTGGAGCGTGTGCATACCGTGGGTGTGTGTGTGTGTGTGCCTTCGGGGTCGGTTGTGTAGGCGAACGAATGAGAGTATTGTATCGGGTTTAGGCGGAAACTTTTACGCCTGTCAGCGGCTGGTTTGGCTGGATTAGGTAAAAGATTAATAGTAGTTCATCTCGTCAGTTCGAGTCGGTTAAGTGATTGCCTGGCACGAAGTGGCCCGGAACGGGTGGAAAACATGCTCTGGGGAAAGGCTATATGGCCTACGGGATGGTTGGGGTCATGAACTTCATTTGTTGAGTACAGTGGGAGTTTCTGGGTTGTACGAAAAGGTCATGGTTTTAACTTTAAATTTGCGTTAACCGACCCAGAAATGTCTTTCATAAACGTTTAATGAAAATTACACGAAAATCTTAATTTCATTTCTATTCATAACAATCGATTATACAAAATAATGGTGTTGGGTATGTTCTGACTCACATCACAAAGCGGTGCGTGATCATTGACCGCTTAGCATAGGACCAGGAAACCAATCAGAAAAAAATCCACGGTTCCCTCATCTAACAAGTTAGCAGCTAGCTGAGGGGAAAATGCTTTTAGTGTGATTAATTAACTTTATTATCGATAGAATTCGCAGATGGTGCCATGTGGACATCTACGGCGTCGGCGGGGTTTGTCGACACCCGCGGGAGGTGTTTGTGACACTTTTTGTTTCGCTTGATTTACGACGACGGTGGAACAGACACTGCCACGACGTGGTTGATCGTTGAGGTGACTGTTACGTGCGCCAAATCGGTGTTTGAAGCTTTCTGAAACACGTTTAGGAATACTTATGGAATGTTTATAAGCTACTTGCGAATTTATGACCACTTTGACTAGAGAACAATGCACTTATTAGGCATACAAAAAAGTGATTAGAAATTCTGAGCTGCATCAACAGGTCTAGTGCATGGACCGGTCAATCAGTGATTTGATCAAAGTAGGTGCCAATAGCTTTCACTCAACGCAAGATGCAATCATGGTTGGTTGGTTCATACGAACAAATTAAAGCCATCTTCAAATCAAGCTCGGAGACAACGGTGACTTGGCCAGAGTAGAGTAGAGTGGGCCATGACAACAACATCAAATTATTTCCTTGCCTACAACGGGCACTTTGCGAGAAGCCGTAAATCAAAGTATTTTTTGTGCATTTTTTCGCTTGTCTGATCAGTACGGAACATCTGAATTCGCTTTACATATTGATAGTAATATTCATATCAATGCGGGTCAATCGTTTGAATGTTAATTTACGTGCCGGAATTGTTATTTTCCTCTCCAAGTTGATACGGAAAGCAATGGCAGGCTCCATGTAATTTGATACGAACTCATTCTGCTTTGCTTTCAGTTCGGCACCGGAAATGGGCTTGTTTTACAGCTCGCTGAAACAAACGCATAATTTTTCTCGTTTTCCGTTTTGGTGATCTGATGACGCGAAGCAGATTGCAATCTCAATATTATCATGCGCCTGTGCCAACCGTGACTTTTCTGTGAAAATTTCGTAATTGTGCAATTTGTTGCCGAAGAAAACTACTGACAAAGAATGCATTCAGTTTTTTTTAAATATTTTTGAAACCATTTTACATTGACCGTGGCTGCATTAAAGGATGTTGTGGCCACTGGCACCTCATTCTAGCAGCTGCTTGCCACTAGCAAAATTCATTATCACTTCTTTTATCACGTGCTGGGCTTACACTGCGGACACGCGGTGAAAACGTCTCACTTCTGTGTCACATGTGGCCACACCAGGGACCCCGAGGGAAATTTTGCTCGTTACTCCAAACACTCCCCACCGAAACTGGTCGCAGATGCTGAGGCTGATGAAGATGATGAACAGCGACGGTATGTCGCTCTCGGGTGGCTTACAGCGTGAGATGCGATTTTTCGGAGTGATTTTCTTTTTTCGCCCGTCACTGCCAGCCGTCATGTGGGGCGCAACCAGATGCTCGATGCTGTTGCTGCTGCTGTCCATTTTCGATTATTCTTTATGGACATCTAATGAACTTCTGGATGTGGCATGTGCAGAAGATGCACATTCGCTGAGAGCTCGGGAGCAGAGCTTTGGACGTACTTTTTGATTTGTCAATCCCCGAAAGGAAATGAAATGTGACCAGTGCGCGAGGATATCGTTTTTTCGTTCTTCTCTTTGGGAACCCATCTGCTTTGGCTCCCGTTACAGCGCTCCATTACCGTTGCTTCTGTGACGTAATAAAAAAAAACGAAGAATAAAGTCCACGTGACGACGACGAAGAGCCATATGACAGACAATTTGACCACGAGACCACCGGACCAGACACAAGGCAGTATAGCGTGCACACTGCATCCTTGGCTCCATTGCGTCCCGTTTGGGGAGCGACAAATTATGGAACGATAAAAGTGGCCAGTTATGAGTGGAACTAGCCGCCATACAGCGTTGGACGATCGTCGTAAGTTCATTATGTTGTGCACTTGTTGGTTCGTCTGGGTCTGAAGGAACCCCATGGCAGTTACTGAATTACATAGTTACACTAGCTTCTCCCGTTCGTAAATGGCGATGCTTGTCGATGTGAAGTGCCAAAATTGAAGCAAAGGAGCCTGTGTAATCTTCGCATGCTGGAAATTGAAACATCGGCTCCATACGTGGTGTGTTCGATGTTTGTGTGTCGAGACCATTGGGGAGCATCAGAGAAAGGTAAATCATAGTGTTACATATGTTTCTGGCGGCAGATTGAAGAGCTGAACAACCCTTTACCGATTGTAGACAACACAAACATAACATAAATATTAATTGTAGGGGCCTTTGCAAAGCAAATCTTTTGTCGTTACGTAGCAGCATCACTCATCTTTCGCTGGAAACTCGGCCTGTTAACATTTTCTGTGTATCTTTAAGGTCGAAGGTCGAGGATGGAAGATCTTCCTCTCTCTCTCACTCTCTGTTACTTTTTCTCTCTTACACTCCCTTTCTCACGCTCTCCTTATTGGTTATGGCGCGATGAAGCGACATTTCTTCATATATTTTTTCTGATCAGCAGGTTATGCCCAGATAATGACCAACCGTCTATAAAGCGACGACGATTGCAACCATTGCGTTCTCACGGTAGCGCCCCGACTGGTGATGATGGTGCGTTTCACACTTTTGGTGTGTTCAAACTAGGACACACGGATTTATTGTGTGTTTATGTGGTAAATCCGTTTCAGTTGGACTACATTGCCGGCAACGAATCGGGCCAACGACGTTTAAGACGCGCCACAGCGTCAAAGAACTATACCCCGCGCTCTGCCCGTTGGCCGGACCGCAGGTGCTTGAATGCTGAGCGGCGCTCCAAGACGCAGCATAAATCACATGAAAAAGGATGACATTTATTATCCTCGATGATAAATGTTTATTGAGTATTAAGTGTGAAAGTTTTGTGTTTCACTGGCGATGATCCGGTGCCGAAAGGCATGTTTGCCTGTGAGTGGTTTGTGTGTTTAGACCGCATGGCGTGGCGTGTAAGTGGATCATGGAACGTGAATTGGTTCGTGAAAATACGGGGTCATGAAATCACAAAATGTCGCCGGGCAAAAAGCTGTACGCAGCCGTTGTATACGTTGGACTATATGGAGTGTTCTCAAATGCAATTAACGATATTTGTTCAGCTATCGTCCATCGTGATGAGAGGAAATGGAGATTTGGTTGGCCGCAAGATTTGTTGACTTTCACTTAACTAAACTGCACTCAATGCAACGCGCTGTGCAGGCGGTGCCGGTGGTGGCATCAAGTGCTGTCGTGTGGCCGTTTTAAGGGGACGGATGAATAAATGAACAACCGCGTGTGAATGTTTTTATTCATCTAGCGCCGAATTCGGAGTGGAAACATTGGGGCCCATGGTCTCATGAGCGAACAGCATCAACGCGTGGTCACCATCGCCATTGCATCGTTATCGGGTCCGTGGCGTTCTCGCGATGCACATTATTCAAATCAGGCTCACTACTAATTAAGTATCACGTATTCAAATCCTCTTTTTAGGAGTCAGCTCCGTGCCTATCATCGACTTGCATACTGAATGCGACTTGCGAGCCCCAAATGAAGTAACATCATTATTTGGTAGGTTATTGAGCAGCAGATTGAATCGATTTGCGCCCCATTTCGGGGCAGGCAGTCGACGAGAGCCGGGGTACGTCCGCCGGGGGTGCTGGGGTTTTGTGTTGATTTCATTTCAATCGACCACAATCGGGTTGCATTTTTGGGAAGCACAAATTCACGCAGCAACGATGCGCCACAACAGATAAAACAGAATTTGGCTGAAATTCGTGGAATTTATCAAATGAGTGCCCGACTGAACTTCACTTAATGACTGGTAGGAAATGACCATCGCAAAGTTAACTCTCGTGACGAGCGCCTGGTGTGTTGAAGATTTTTCTGCGCGATGTGTGTTTTGATTTTTTGCCTTCCTGTTTGCGTAAATCCTTTCAAAAATCCATTCTAAATTGTGCCATTCAAACAGTGACGCCAATCGGCGCTTCTGGACAACGCAAAGAACAACGGGACCCAGCGTGTCCCAGCTTTACGGGGCGCAGGCTGTATTGCAGCCGTGATAACGACCATCGATGTGTTTGCTTGTGGACTACCGTCCCTGGCTGACCGGTCGTGTTTCGTTAGCGTGCGGCATATTCTAACTTAATTAGTTTTGCGCTGCATGGCTCCGGTGGAGGCGCCCGGTGGCTCTGTTGGTTGTTCCCTGATGAACCGGTCGAGTGCGAGGAAAAAGCTGGAAGGCTGGAATCCCGGTGAAAAATGAGAGTCTTCCGGCACCACGTGTGTAGGCTTAGCCATCGAAGCAAACGAAATCGGAAAAACAATTTTAGTTGTTTGGCTACAACTCGGCGCTTTCTTTTTATGCTTTTGTAAACACTGCTCATTGGTGTCAGTTGACCTTTTTCGCATTTTACACCGAACTCCGGTGGAGGAGCGTGAGGCGATCTGTTCGACGGTGGGGCTCACTTTTGTTACGTGCATTCCATGCTTGAATGTTTGCATTTTTGTGTGCTCTGGTGTGTTTGTATTTCCCTCGAATTCCCTCGTACGGGACCCGTGCTTCGGGGGTCTGTGATTTTAGAGTCCAAAACTGTTTCCAAAAAGTGCTAGCCAGCGCTCGCTGTTTGCTTGCTTGCAAACAGATCAGCTTCAGCGCAAGAGCGACTACAAGTAAATTGACATTTTTCGGCCAGTTAGGCTGCCGCAACCCGAGGGCACTCGCACGCCGTGTCGTGCCATCGAATCCCTCACAATGGACTTCAAAAATACCAAGACGCCAACTTTCGGAGCCAGCAAGATCCACAAAGAGCCGAAAGCTGTTTGCGCTAAACGTCGTAATTACGACACAAACAACTTTACGACAGCTTGCATGTGGCCATGCAGGAACGGAACTGGAATGGCCTGTTCTTAATCTGTACTTTTTATGTTTTTGTTTTATTTGATCACATAGCGAACTTAAATATGGACCGCATAAAAGTCAAATAAAAATTAAATTTTGCGACTTCCCGAGTCAATCGGACCTTGTCGACGGTCATACTGACGGCCAAATGGCCATACTGTGCTTGTGTTGAGAAAAAAATCATTTATTAATTTAACATGTTGACATTTCAATATCATTTCAATCATTTTAGTTATGATTCTTTCGTCGTTGTGTTTTTATCCGTTAAAAATGGGCAAATAAAGTTAACTCACTGCCAGGCCAAACGATCCACGTGTTTACTAGGGGCAAGGAACTGTATACAGATACAATCGTTAGTGAATTTATGCCTGGTACAAGTCACGAAAGATTTCGTTCGACACCACTTTTCACTGCCTTTGAGAAGTGTCATTCAGCTTACCCTATTTATTTGCACCTAATGCCAAGGCGTCATAAGTATGGCAGCTTTTTTATTTGTTCCGGTAAAAGTTTGCGCCATATTGTCGCGGAACCGTAATCAGGACACCATTTTGGATTGTTATTTTGGGGGTTTTTGTCTGCCAGCGTTCAGCGAAAGGGAACCATCCGGAAGGGGAAGGATCATAAATTGTTTGCGTCCCCAATTTGGATAGGCGGGAGAGTTAACTACGAAAGTCTTTTCCGGCGACTCGGGTTCGGGGCAGTGGTCAACCGACCGTCCTTCCAACAACCCCTGCAGTAGTAAGTTTTGATTGTTGCGGTCACCGAACGGGGCACCGTTCCGGAGAGTTGCGTCTGTTACGCAGATCTGTGCTCCTCCTCGTTTCCAGGTGTGCAAAGGTGTAGAAAAACAATGCGGGGAATTCGGCCCTCAAGAAGGGCAAAAACAGGAATGCCACCTGACAGGAGCGCCATCGTAAAAGCCGCCAAGCATCGTTCTTTATCCGGCCCTTCTCGACGTTCTAGGAGCTTTGAGCGACGGTCGGTGCTGTAGGCCTAAATATTTCGGAACGGAACGAAACGAAACCCTCAATCTAGGGGCATCGTAGGTTCGCCTAGTGGCCGTAATGGTCTGCGTGAGGCAACCGAATCACAACGGGTGTCATTAATACTTTTTCAATTACGACACTTTTTTTATGTAAATCCTACGACAAATTAAATAAAAACACGCAAAATTAATTCCCGCTCGTGTCGTAGCATCTGAAATGAGTATTTCGACGGTCCTGACGAGCCGGACGGGCTTAGCGCTTGACGTAGCGATCCGCTCCTCCGCCAGTTCCGTCCGGCGACCGAGCCGATTCGATTGGCCCCCATCGAAAGCGAGTGAGGACGCGGAACAGCGTCTTCGCACGCCCGCCCGTCCGAAACCGAGCTGCCACGGGGAATTATGCTCTTTTATTACCATTTGACCGCCGAGCATTATACCGAGAGGGGGAAGTTGCTCATGGTTAAACAAAAACTTCCCCAAGTCTCTTTTGTGGTCGAACCGCGCCGTGCGACGGTGACGGAGGGCCACCAGGAGTGGCTAGTCAAACTGTGCGAAGTGTTTTTTTCCGCCCCGTGATACACCTTGCCTCTTTTTTACTCTGCTAACCGCCCTCGGCGGTTGCCACCGGGTTTGCGAAAAAGCAAAACCTTGAGGACGATAAAGTGAATGAAACAAGGAGAAACACGTTATGAAAATCTCATCATCTTTCATTGGCAAATGGAGCATTTCATCGTTTCGGATAGTAATGTTTAAACTTGTTTGAAGCGTTTTAGTACAATACTTTATTATGAAATCTTTATTAAGCAATGTTTTATGAGGTAGAAGTTAAATCTTCAATCACATCTTGTTGAGGAAGAAAACGAATTACAAATACTTACATTGCATATTAAGATTTTCTACGATCGTGCCAGACCGGAACCCGTGGGTTAGTGGTGCAATAATAGAGGATGTAAGTGAAATGAGGGAGGATTCCTGCCGCAAGCCAAGAGCACCGTGAAGGGAGGTGCCCTTCGCGGTACGTAGACCTCCAAAATAAACTTTTCTCGCGTTCGGCGCGGCCCAAAATCGTGACTGTTCATTAATTAGCTACGGACGTAATAAAAACCATTCGTAAAATGGCACGGAAGAGTGCAATAAATAACAAAAAAAAATGTGTCTCACGAACCCGGCCGCGAGATCGTTGGACGCAAAACCACGCAACGAGAGGTGTACCTTAGACCGGATCCCGGAAGACCCGTAGTCGGGGACCCATTGGAGCGTGAGCAACGAGTTCGTTGTTTCAAGTGACCTTTTTAGCGTTTCATGCACAATCTAGCAATTGCCTCATGCCGGATTGCGGATGAGGAGAAGCTATGCAAATAGCGAGCTAAACATAACTCTCGACGCCCTTGCGTACATCGAGGTCGAAACCTGCCCTTTTCGACGCAATGTACACAGAGCGCGTCCAGAGGCTTGAGAAATGGCCACTCTTCGAATGAAGAATACACAATTATCTTGACCCACGGTGCACCGGGCGCGCGTGTTTTGCCAGAGTCAACATTGGTTTGAACAATTTAATTAACCGTAACTTATGTGGGTTTGCGTCCTAATGGCTTAATTTGTGCACTTCTCACCACGCCACGAATTAAGATAATGGAGCCTACCGTGAGATGCATTGTTTCCGTGGCCCTTCCTTCCCGTTCCTGATCGTGTATAGATTGAACAGTTTCAGCTTTTAAATTTGAAGTTTCCCAGCTACCGGATGTGCCATGCAGTACTGGCCATACGTGCATCAGGAAAGAGCATTTTTCATGCAACGCGTCCGTCCGCCTGGACCACTCTTGGCAGGCACACCGTGTCAAGTGTGTGTGTGCGAAGAAGTTTTATGGCCAACCTTTGACTTGCCGTTATAATTTACAAAAATAATGGGAACACTAGGACGTGCCTGGCATGGACCGTCCGACTATGCCACCACCATGCCGATAAGGCATATCGCGCATTTCCTAATTAAAAGCTGCCTCTACCGCGAACGTACATTCAGTCGCAAGTTTCGCCGCGTTTACCACACGCATAAAAAACCCCACGAGCCGCGAGGTTGTCTTTGAAGCAGGTAAAAAATGTCCCTCGAAAGACGGCTAAAAAGCCGAAACGCGGAAATGTATGTGCCTTATGAAATCGTATCTGAAAAGGCATATGTTAAGGGCTTAGCGTTTCCGTGCACACGACACGACATGGAGCGTTATGTTGACCGTCTGGGAACCTTGCTCTGGATTTGCATTTTTTTGTTTGTAGCAGGGTTTTGGACATTTCACGCATCTTCTACAACAGCAAAAATGGGCCAGTGGTTTGATGTTTTCGAGAAACTACCATGCCTTATGGTCCTACTCGAAGTCTAACACAGTACTCATTAATTTTCTTTGAACGATAGATGCAGGTTTGAAAATAGTTATCTCGAGGTGGAACTGCAAAAATGAAAAAAATAAACTATTATCTTCTATTATGACCCATGGCCGAGAATAATGGACGTTCTTACGCTGCCATTCGAATGCTATCCCGATCGCTAGAGGAGAAAGGATACCAAGGATAGATGTAAGAAGAACAATGAATCATGCCGTTCCGGGCAAAACTTGGCACATGGAGCGATTTTTAATTACTTAGAAAATGTTTCGAATTATGTGCAAGATGAAACATTAATCTCGTGTGTTGTATCCGGTAATGAGTCAAACCGAGCCACCGTAAGAAAGGATACGATCGACTTCGAGACAACGTAATTGTTAGCTCAGTACTTCACGGCAGAGATCGCTGAAACCAGCAGCTACCAGAAGGCTTCATCCTTGACGTCAACGCTTGTCTTCATCCTTATCGTCCTAGATGAAAACTCCCGTTTCTTTCGTTCTGTTCATGCGCGCGCGTTTGGTGAGCCATTAAAGTTAATGTATTGAAAATAATGTAGCTGCACTTAAGTGCATCTGCACCCGGTCCTTTCGGGTAGATGGCTTTCGATTAGAGACAATTTACACCGGTGTGACGAAGAAAAAACGTTGTCTACGGAAGGAAGCTTGTGATTAAAAATTAATTGTTTGCAATGCACTCGATGTTTAAACGTCATTTTATCGCTCCACCATCGACTGTAACGGTCACCGCTAGCGCAGCTATCACCAGTTTATCTTATCACCACTTGGCAAAGCGGCGTTCGTCGTCGTGTTATTGAAACGAATTTTCGAAAATACGGTTTCGGCGGGCGCTGGACGGTGCTTACCTCGGAGACAGCTCGCGTCGATAGTACCCAACAGTGCCATGTGCTTTAAAAGTGTCGTAATTCTCACCCGTGCCGCAGCGCCGCGGTCTGCTTGAAATAAGCCATCACCAGGATAAGAGAAAGACATTTTTTCAAGAAATGGCTTCATTGGTTCAAGATCGGGAGTAGAGCTCCGACTCTAAGTACGGAAAGAAAATCCTTCAAAGTGTGTTTATTTTTCCCCTTCGCAAAATTTGGGGCGAAAAGGAAAAAGGCACAGCCGGCGGATAACCTCCCGCAGTGATGGGGTATAAAAAGCCAGACAACAAATCATAAATTTTATTGCGACCCTACCGTTGTGCCATTGTTCTTTCTGTGCTTCTTTTCGAAAGAGGTGTTTTTCTGTCCCCGTGCGGCCTTTCTTTCGGTTGGGGTTTCGTCTCAATTGATGAACAGTATTCCCACGAGCGAGCGAAAACACATTGAAATGGCACCAAGGGGCTGAGGGACCTTCGGCAATGCGAAACATTATGATGAGCAGCTTCATAATAAGCAGAAAAGCACACAAACTCCATTACACACACCCTTCACACACACACACACGTGTAAGAATATAGTGAACGATACATTTTTTTTCACCGGTCCGGGCCTTCCGTTTCATCTGCTCCACAACGAGCTCTGCCCGAGTTCAGCTGGACTTGGCCCTGAATTTGTCGGCAGCATTCGGTAAGGATCGAGAGGAACCGATTTGTTCGCTCGTGCAATGGTTTAGTTTTATCACCATGAACCGGCCACGTCCCCGGTGGTTCACTTGGCTTCCTTGAGCGGTCGAGTGGACTCTCGCTGTCTTTTCTTGGCATGTGGGGAAGGGGGCATAAAAATAATGACCTCTGGCGGTGGTGACTGGCTGCCAGCAGAATCGCTTACGCCTGCAGTACACTTCCCACACACTCCTTGTGGGGGGAGTCTGGAAGATGCAGGTCGTCGCTCGGAAATTGATTTCTACCACCGACCGACACCGACCAACCGCGGATGCTGTAGGGAAATGGTGCTGCAGACGGCAAGCATGTGTGCGAG
The DNA here is from genome assembly GCF_943734635.1 of Anopheles cruzii. Taxonomy (NCBI): domain Eukaryota; kingdom Metazoa; phylum Arthropoda; class Insecta; order Diptera; family Culicidae; genus Anopheles; species Anopheles cruzii. The sequence continues at coordinate 87,209,642 of NC_069145.1, forward strand.
GGCAAACATAAGTTCAGCCCAAGTAGCTTTTTATCAAGTCGAGGAGGAAAAAAGACATGCTTTGAAGATAAACCACAACGCATGTAAATCAATTTATCGTTCCCCCGTGGTTTGCTTCGTAAGGAAAGAGAAAGGCACTCGCCTTCACGAAGCATTATAATTAAAGTATGCCGTGCACTTTAAAGATTTTTAATGACGTTTCGAGAAGAAGCTGACGCTCGTTTGACAGGAAACGGCTCCGCTAGGCATGCTTTGGGTTGCAATATCACGCAAGTCGTTATTTCTTTTAAAGCGTTCGGAGGCATGAGGGTGAGTTTTGTGTAAAAGTGTGCTAAAATTGGTTTGTAATTCCAAAACTAATTTCGAGAGTTGGGAAAGCTACTCGTACGCTTCGATGCCGAAAGTTCCTTTCGGGTTCCGATGACTTGTGCGGCTAGCAGCCAGGGCAGCCATGCGGTGTAATTATTCACTCATTGCCCAGTCCGAAACGAAGTGCTAGGAACTTTCGTCCCGTCGTGTGCCACTCGAGATTAATGAAGCAACGGTAGTAGCCGGTAGAACAAGATTTCTGGGACGTTAAACGCATGTGCTCTGGTCGCTGGAAGTTCTGCATCGATTGCTCCCGTGCAATTTATCTCCCTGTACGTACGAGAACCTCAACCGGTGTATTCCGTTCCAAGTAAAATCCGCATCTTTTGCTTATGTAAAATAACGGTACCACAAAAGCGAACTTCGAAGTCAGCAGCATCATGGTCGGGCAATAATTAATCCTCACGCCATAACGGCTCATCAAACTGTTAAGGGTGCTTAGGGACGGCAACTCAAGAACCACCGTCCGGCGTGGCCATCCTGTGTGTGTGTGTGTGTACTTGTTGCGGAACTTGGCCACAGATTATTCCGGTGTTCCTCTCTGCACACCGCCATTTCGCCGCAAGCAAGCGTCCGAACGTGTCGTCAATTTCACAAACACCAGAACATGTCCGACTGGGCGTAGGCCTATTCGAGGCCATCCCGTGGCACGGTCTGCCACTTGCGAGATGGACCATTATTTTATTCATTATCGTAATGGTTTATGGTTATACATGGCAAATTAGCATAGATTAGGGAATTGGGAGCAATAATGTTCATAACAATAACAGCGGCAATCACTTTATGGCCCCTTCGCCAAACCATTCAAAGTGCGGCAGTGCGTTTCTCGTGGACGCGCGATTGACGCACCGTTTCGGGTTTTGCATCGTAGCCGGGCTGGACATCGGGGGCGCACCGTCAGGCACCGCGACAGGAAGCACAGGTCAAGCTGTCCACCCGGAATTGGCTTGAATTAGAATTGGATTCTTATCTCTTGTTGCCCATTTTAGTTCACTGTTTTGCTGGAAAATGCCTATAACTTACTTACATATCTTGTAAAACTATCTATTATAGTTAGTGAAACGAAATATTTCAATAGTCTTTTTTCTCCATCTCCTGCCGGTTATGATACTTTTCAATGCCTATAGCCAACACTGAAGTAAGTGAATACCACGAATGCGAAAGTCCACCAGAAGCGATCCGTGGTAATGTGGAAAACTTTAAATTGAAAAATCACCCGTCCTGAATCCACTTTGCCGGTCAATTTCGGTCGAGACCCGGTGACACTGTGATGCAAGGGCAGCGCTCAAGAATTTTGTATTCGACCATTGATGGGTTCCATCCGAAGAAATGGGACGAGCGTTGTTTGGAGCAGAAACGTGACGCTTAGCGCAATTTGCGAGAGTCAGGTTGAAGGATCTACGGGGGTTTCCATCTTTAAGTGATTCGGATCACTCTGACGCCTGCCCTGTTTATCAATTAAGCAAACTTTATCCAAGACTCGACGCTGTGGACGGCCGCCGCTGGTACCGGATGACCTTAGACGACGCTGATACTTGTCTTGGTTTGCATGTTCTTATTTTTCCGTCACGCAAACCCCAGAAGTGCATCGTGAGCGCCGCATCCTGTCCCAGTGAAGGAGTAAAGTCAAACGAGTTACTAACCGCTGCCCCGATTTGGATGAAACAGTTAAGATGGTCAGCTGAAGGGTTAGCAGGAGTGGCGGTCGGGAAATTGTTCTCACAATACTTCCCACCAACCACCGCGTACCATCAAGCGGTCACCTGATTGGATTGCAATAAAGCTTAATAAGTTTTGAAGGTGACTTTTGAGATTTTTCTCCTCTGCCCAGATAAGCCACCGTTGTGGAAATTTCGTCTTTGGTTGTTGCTGACGATAAACAGCGTTGTGCGAAAGAAATTGGAAACGGTCGCGATGCGGTGCGTGCGTGGCTTGTCTTTCGTTTCGGAAACTCCTAACAGTCTGAAAGGTAAGGACATGGCAAAAGTTCGTAACCTCTCCGGAAAACTAGTATGAATGGAACCGCAGAAAATTAAACATGAACTCGCAGCTTAGCTGGGTCGCAACTCAAACCTCATGGCGTGGAGGCCCTCTGACCGCAGGGGAATTACAGAAACTGTCACTTTGTGTTGTGTGTCTCGTTCCGAAAAGGTTTACCCTCAAAGCTTTAGTTGATTGTTATCAGAGTTCTGAGAAGATGGCAGAAACTATATGGTGACGCTGTAAATGGGTGCCACAAGTTGATGTCTACATTAGAACGGGTACTCTTGACTACGGAGTTATTACTTTGCACGGTATTGCATCACGTGCCCACTTTTAAACAAAGGCCCTCGTCCAACTTGCTTGTGCATGTGCTTTCCGCTGAACACTGACTGCGGAACAGAACGCAGACTAAAGCTCTAAGTCAGTCTGCGGTGGATGTTGCATGACGTGCGAAAGCATAATTAAATGAGGCATCAGTGCCTCAGTCCGACGAAAGCGTCAACAAACGGCCGGTGTCTTCCGGACCGAGCGGACCGGGCCGGGGAAATATAGTCTCCGGAAGCGCTCGCCGTCGTCGTCGCGCTTTTGACAGCGCAATTTTGCTTTCCACTTAAGCGATGAAAGGATTTAACTTAAGCGTGACAGTTCACGATCGATGGGACGGGTCGAAGAAGGTTAAAAAATACTGGCTTTAAACACTAGCAAACAGAGTTATCGAGAGCTGAAGAGCTGATTCTCCGCAGAATACGTTCCACAGACGATGCTACGGTTTACTGAACGTGGCGTAAAAATGGCGTCAGCTCGGAATGGGTTGGGTTGTGAACATTCTTTAGAACTTTGTGCATTACGGGCCAGGCGGTCCTTGCCTGTATATTACATACGCTGCGTGCTGCCACACTAAGCTACTTTCACTTCCTATAATCATTGTTTCGAGCACTTATCGCAATCCGTGTCTCAGTATTTCGGACACAAGAATGGGTACTTGGCCTACACAATGCCATTTTTCCCCCCTTGCCGTTTGCTCGAAGCTAATGAGCAAATGTTTACCTTCATTTGCTGGCAAGGATTTACATTTTCTCAACCTGTCCCGAAGGCTTTTGACGCGGGTCAGGAGACGGACTCGCGCTAATTAGGGCATGCTCGACCAACGCTCGTCGTGCTACGCTTCGGTGCTGCCTGCATAAAGAATAAGGGCAACTAAAAAACACCCGAAACCCAAAAGTCCACACCCGCCGTGGTCATATTGAATAGTTTGTGGTGGTTGTTTATTATGCTAATTATGATCAGCATTGGAGCGCATGCTGGCGGTGGTGGTTGAATCCGAGGGCTGGTTAAATTGCTCATAAAAATAGCATTCCATGTGTTGTCGGTGAACTTCGCGTGGCCACTACACTGGAAACTGACCATTATTCTGCAGCTAAAGCATTTGCACAAAACGCGAGCGAAAAAAAATGTTACGGAAAACGCTCGGTACCGGCTCTGGCGTCGGCTTGCGTGGCCTCACTGTAAATGCAGTGGCATCGTTACAAAACTTCGAAACTCCAGACTTCCCTCTCTCTCGGGAGCTCGCTCTTTCTTTCCGTGTCTCTTTCTCGGTCAGAATTCGAATATTGCATACATGAAGCAAAGGGAAACGAAAACACAAAATAAAAAGTATAGTAAAATTGCTAGAAAAATGCGCAAATAATGGAAGCAAATAATGGACAAACTGCGCAGCGAACTGAAGGTGCAACGATGGGGGACGGCTCGCTAGGTGGCCATGGCTCGGAAAACTTCCTGCTGCAGCAAAAGCAGCTGGGACCCCGAAGCCCAACCCAAGAGATGCTGCCTTTTGTGGGTGTCCCGTTCATGGCGCTTCTTTCTTATTGTCACCGTGCGTTGGAGGGGATGGCCCACTACTAAGCTCCGTTAGCCGTCATCCTTAGCGGATATTGCGGTACTTGAGCGGTACTCATCCTCTCCGTGTTCAACCCGTGCCTCTTGGGTCAGCCGTTAAGTTTCCATTTTTCCCCATCGATACGCTTGCATTTGTTGCAGACCACCGTGGGCACGATGCAGTCGACGTTCTCCAGTGGTGTTGATAAATTTCGCCGTTGCAACCAACAATGGCGCAAAAGAGTTTCTTATTTTCCTTAAAAAACGCTTTTGTCACATTTCACGCTTGCTGCAGAGACAGAACGCGCCTCTTTAGGCGAGAATGATCTTAGAGGGACACCGCATGGCACAGGATTAGAGAGTTTCAAGTTGCTTTGGGGATGCTTTGAGACCATTGCGGTGCCAATTGGCAAAGTGAATATCTTACGCAATTTACTATTTACTGCACGAGCAGATTCTTTTCAAATATGTACAAAAACTTATACCAGTTTATTTTTTACTTTGCGCTCATCCAACAACTAATTGCTGCACGATTCTTCTTAACGCTTAAATACTGGACAAACGATAACTTATGACCAGGGCAGAGATGAAGCTATCGCTTACAGTTAATTGAACCATGACTTTGGATAACGTTTTTTCCCCATCTGCCTATTTCCATTCCATTGCGTCTCGGAAAGTTTTTGTGGCGATAACGTTGTCATGTGTTAATAGGATGATAATCTTTTAAGCTCGTAGCATTATAATTAACACGCACTGCTTCACTGCTTCTGAACCGGGCTCTTAGAGAAAATGTGGAAAAAACACTTCATCACCAGCGTACCAGCGGCTCAAGTGGCGTCGTTCATGTTCAGCGCTTCGATGTCCTTCTGCAGGAACGCATGCAGCTGCCGGACACCAGGCTTGGAAGGCTTGACCCCTGCCACAGGCCCTCGCAAGCTGCTGGCTTCGCTATCGCTAGCATCGTCGCCCTTTATCGGAATGAGCAAATCGTGTTGACCCTTTGCAAATTGCTCTATGCAGCACGACGAGTAAATGTACGACACGCCACGGTGACACTTAGGGGCAGATCCTTGCGCTAACGGCGACATCCGCCTGCTCTATAAACATCTCATTCGATATCGGGTGAGGGTTGGAGCTAAAAAATGGACCAGTATCCCATGGTCTAAAGAAAAAAGTGAATTAATTTCCCGGCATTTCGGTGCTAAGCCGGTGGCGGAGAGGGAAAATTACACACACGAAACATAAACTACCCATTTGGTCGTCACAACCATCGCTGCTACGGCGGACGAATATGCATATTTAACGGATGGTATTTAATCTGCTTCCGCCAAACTAGACTAACATGCGCTAGACTTCAATGAACCTTTCGGCAACTGAAAAGGTTTAAACGAAACAAGCGGCTAATGTTGGATTAAAAATAGAAATAAGTTACGAAAGGCGTATTTTTTTATTAATTTCACTGCATATAGTTTGCGTCCCATCTTGTATATTCACTTTTTCCCAATAATCTCTCCATGATTGCCAAATGTTGTCCGTTTCACGCACTGTTTCGTCGGATGGCCAGATTTGGTATTAAATTAAATGAGTCATTCGGATGAGTGATAAAGTAGATTGATGCTCCCCTCGGCAGCCAGAGGTGTCATAGCAACCGGAAACGGCAATCCGTCACAAACCGAAGGCTACTTGCATTCGGACAGAGAACCGGTTGGATGGAAATGTTGTGCATCGCTGTTCACCTGTCAGGCCGACAACTACTAGATGACTGTTGCTTGCGTTCCCTGTTTCTCTCTTTTTCTATCGCGATGGAAAATTGCAGTGCAACGAGCAAGGCATGCCGTTTTGTGAACGATAATCCGCTGCTGGGCTGCAATGGAGGGCCGATGGTGCAAAAAACAAGCTCCTGTCAGAGAGAGAGGGGCTTGCTTGTTTACCGTATAGCAGCCGATGCACTTGTCAACGGTGTTGTAGATTGCTTAGTTATTTAGTTGGGAATACAATGTCAGCATCAGCATCGTCAGCTATCATCAAGTGTGCTTCGGGGAAGAAAGATAACATACAAATAACCAACAATCTAATTCGAAGAAAGTAAGAAATTCCGGTTTGAACAAAAATACCCACAATAAACAAGCTTTATGATCAGACTCTCTTGTCAGTATTTTGACATTGTTTGTCTGAGCTGAGTACCACAATTTCACTTTTGACCTTATAAAACAGGAATAGTTACGATATTTCTACCTGTTTGTGGTTTCTTTTAAGCAACCCAACATTGTAACACAGCTTCGAGTGTTCAGGGTGCTACACTAGAACGGAGTCGGGAAATACGAATAGTTCTAGAACCTGGTACATGGTTGACTGTGTGAAGTGTGAAAAATTACCCCTCCGTCCGAAGATTCCAGCATTTCATCCATCTCAACACTGCTGTCTCATTGCAGGTGCTGTCCGTTTGTGTCAGCGTGTTGTGTTAATGTGTCAAGGCAACGGTGAAACGAGGCGGTTGCAAGTAGCGAAGTGTGTTGCTGTCCAGGTGGTCGCCAGTCCGTTCGAATCAGCTCACTTTACGCCAAACCCTGGGCAGGCAAGCGTGAATGGTTCGGACAGTGACAAAACGTCATCAAATCACGCTCTGGAAACGGCGGCATCACCGTGGGCTGGCGGAAAGGTCGACCAGCTGGTGGCCTAGATTTACTGTCCCATAAGAGACAGGGTGCGGAGCCCACTCGAAACCCACTCGGGCCGGGTTGCTCCTGTAGCTGTCTGGTAGACTATTTCCGCAATGTTGAAACTTTGACAAAATCGATTAGTATCTGCGAACCGTAAGCGTTAACGTGCTTGTGAAGGCGTGTGCAACACCTCACTTCTTTTGAATTATATTTTTCGCCTAACTCTATGGTTCTTTACTTATTATTTTGTTGAAACAAATAGAATAAAGCATCGATTCGGTTCGTGCAAATATGCGTCATTTTTACCGATTCCATCTGTCATTGGTGCAAGGTTGAAAATAATGCTTCAATGTTGACCCCCAATGTTGGTGAAATCCGTTCAAAGTAACGACTTGCTCTTGAGTATTCAAGATCATCAAGAACCTTATCCATAACTCTACGGCCGGCTAAGGGTTTAGGCCCTGCGAAAAGGGAAAGTATCCGGCCATCGCCATTGGTCATCGTTAAAGACGGGCACAAAACAAGTGCGATGGAGGCGCCTGGTTAGTTATGGTATGATTTGTGAAGCTTGACTGAACCTCTAAAATTGAGCCAATATGTTCGAAAAAAGTAATATTGCGAAAACAAACTTTATGATGATTGGACGACTATAACCTGCAATATTTAATAAACTCATCAGCGGGATATCATCGATTGCTACTTCCGTCTCGTTAATAAGTATTTCGTGAGCCATTCCTGCTGTGCTTTTTCTTAATACCCGTGGGGTTTTCAAAATTGCAACGATTCATTCGTCTGAAAAAAAAAAACCGAGAGCCATTCAGTACTTTGATGTTGCGCCATCTGATGATTTTTTGCCTCGCTGCTCACATAATGAACCAGAGGTTCTGGATAGTGGTCAATCGTTGCGAAAAATCACAGGAAGGACGAATTGAATCAAGATTGTTTCGAGCACGCAACCGCTCGCATTTTTCTTCACGTCCATTCACAAGACTACAGCGACCGCAGTTGGGCACGTAACGCGTTTTACGACACACACAGGAAAGTGAGGGAAAAAATAGCTTTCTACGGGTGCCGGTGCTAAATCGAATCCCCTACCGAAGAATCGAGCCACGTCCTCTGGAGGGAAATCCATTCCGTTTTGGCCGTCGATTTGAATCGCTGAAGATGTTCCTGTACCGGCGGAACCCGGCCGCTGGTTGGACCGTAGCGCCAGTAAATCATGCTCACGTGCGCGGGAAGCTCAAAACGCAAGGTCAACGAATTTCCTCGTAAAACGATTAACTGTCCCGGCAGAGGAACAGGCTTGGAGGTTCGGCAAGCGTTCAGCAACGGACGCTTCCTTGTGAATCCTGCGTTGAAAGGAGCGATTTGGGTCCAACAAAGCAGAAACGAAACAGCCAGCACACGGAGGTGACCGCTCGCAAAAAAGAGAAGCAAAATAGCATGTGAACTGCGAAAATGTTTGCAATGGCTGCCGGCCCGCCAGCGGCCATCCTCCTCATTGACTGCGGATTTGGTTTTGGTCGTAAATCTTCAAATGATGGCCGCCGCCGACTTCGCCTTTTCTGAAAGGCGTCCATCTCGGCGGAACAAGTAATCGTTCCCAGCAGCAGAAATGGTCGAGGATGAAAATATCCACCGTCCCCCCCCTAGGGAAGGATGATGTAGATTCTTATTTTCTCATTTAGAAACCATCTCACAACAATGGCGCGACCGACGCTGTGGTTGCTCACACCGCCGTGTAGCATCTAAGTAGACTTTGCTAGTTTGCTTGCTGCTCCGATTCGGTCGCCAGCCTGCCCTCGCCCGCCTTCACAACGTCCATCTCAGCACCCATAGACTTGCCGTTTTTTTGCGTCCTCTTTTCATCGTCACTCCACATTAAAATTGAGCCAAAGCATCGACCGAAAAGAAGCGAAAAAACCCGACCCAAATGGAAGGAACAACAGAGTTGGAGGAATAACAGTGAAGCAGATTGCCACCTTCTAGTGGTTCGGAGCTTGCACGAAGCCTATCGCGTTACAAAAGCGGTCTTGCGGTGTACACACGCACACATGCAGACACGCGTAGAGGCTCCCGGTGTGCCACCTAGCATTGCCATTCGTACCGAGGGCCGGACGTGGAGGGAAATAAATCATCTTATCATCACGATTCATCTTCCGCGTCCGGCTCAGTGACAGATAGACAGCCACGAGCGTCCCAAGAAGGCGGTCTGAGGCGCGCCGACCCGGTGGTGTGGTGGCCCACTAGCGTCGGCAAATCGTCAAGTGTATCCTTTTCAGGAGAGAATCTCGATTCTAGAAGGCGGGTGCTAATGTTTCGCCCTACCGGGAGCGCACACGCTTTATGCTACGATGTGGCGCACTTTAGCCACGCGATTTGTGCAACAATAGCCCACCGTTACCGATCCTGAGGTACTGAGTCTTTCGAGTGGGATACATGAGCTCCCTAGGGGCGATTTGAGGCGAATCCAGGTGCAAAATAAATTGTTTACGAACTTTATATAAAATTGCTACACTCGAAATCAAAACCGTGACAGCTTACGATAATCAACCTTCTATTTTAATAGTAAAAAGTCGATCTAGTTAGGATGGCTTTCGATGAATGCTTCTATTTTTCTAATTCATTTACCGAAAGTTTCATTGATCGGCAATGATTGTTCGTTCAAGTTTCGCAGCTCCGTTCAGTTCATGGACGAATTAGTTTCACGTTTTCAAGAGCTTGCCACGAACACGATATTTATCGGATTTGCGCATATATTTGAATAATATGCTACCATTCGCCTAATCCTAAATGGACTGGTGCCCGCACCATGCCTACCGTGCCTCATCGAAACCGTTCTCAAAGTTTACCATAATGATATGTGCAATCAATTGGGTTGCGGACAGCAATCACCAATTTGGCCAAATAATACCGCGAACAGCGAACAGAGCGACATTTTTTCCTACTTTCGCAACAGAAGGAACGGCCAGCGAGCGAGGCAGGATCGTTTGATCGAATACACATCATAATTGGATACGCATTCGGTGGCTGACCAATGATATTCATCCGAATGTAAATAATTGCGGATAACCTACTGCGGAACCAGGGTGCGCGGGTGGCGGGGGCCGTTCGCTGAAGCAATTGCCAGCCAACTCAACGCGCGATTTCAACGAGGGCCGAGCGCGTGTAAAATCTAATTAAAACTTAACCAACAACGCCTAGGTGGGCAATAAATCATTATTATCGCATTACATTTCGCCGGGGTTCTGCAGTAATGCGTGCAGAACAGGAAGTAGCAATCTTGTGCAGGCAGGGGTCAACTGTCACCATCGTTGAGCCTGAGTTCCGGGGAATGTTTGCTGCTTCATGGTTTCCGGCTCACTACTTGTCGCAAGAAGAATAAAAATCTGAATCTAGGTAATGCGAATTGAAGGGCGGATGACAAGCTGCCGGCAAAATCGATACAAAAAGATGTGTTGTAGTCTTTTGGTCAGGTTCATGAGAAACTGTGGCAATATGAGCAAAAGTTCTTGCCCGTGCCCCAAGCACCCAAGGCAGAAGGAGAACCGAAAGCGCCAGCCTGTTCTAGTGAACTAATACGATTTTGATTAACAAAGTTTAATAACTTTTCCGCCAAGCACTGTCAGCAAAATTTCCGGGGATCATTTCCTTCGGGAGTGTGCACCGTGCAAAAGATGGATTTGTTTTTCTCCGTGTCGCCGCCGCCCGGCGGAACTCACCTCCGAACCTAGTCGATCAACGCACACGTTAACCGCGCGCCCGGTTTAATCGGTTGTTGACAAGTTTTCGGTGGTACTTTGCGGAGAATGGGAACCCATGTCGTCTAATGTCTTTTTTGGAGTAACAAAATATAAATTTTCTTTCCCCACCATTAACCCCATCAGGCAGATGATCAATGGCACTATGCGGCGGGACGAAAGGTGATCCCACCTTTTTGGGGGCGACAAGGAGAAGCCCCTTGGCTAACCCCAACCCAAGGCTAAGTGGAAATTTATAAACAAAAAAGGATCAGCTTTATCTATTTTTAATTGGGTTTAGATCTCCCTTCGTCGGGCGGTGACCGGCTTCCGTTGGGTTGATTAGTTTTCAGTGTTACAGTTAACTATATCGACAGCGGAAAGACGGCCACGGCCGGGTTGCACTGCTGCTGGTGAGGGTTATTGTTTTACGGCCGCTAGAGGTCGTAATCCATCGACGACGGTATCCTTTCTGACGGGGCGATTACAAATTAGTTTGCTAAAGTTCTGGCCCAGCCAACCGTAGTATAAAGTGAAATTTAATCATTTCGCTGCCATATTTCCATTTCACAACAGTCGCTGTGTATGTGTTCCAGTCCAAACACAGCAATAATGGCGCTGTTGATGGCGGGTAACAACGAAATCTCTTCTCCTCGAGGACAATATTACAACACAACAAGCGCTAAGTAGTTCCGGGTCCCGGTCAGAAGCCCGTAAAACTAGATTATGTCTGTCACGTACGCCTAATCTCCTCAAATGAACAAAATACAGTTTGATATTTCACGTCGACTTTGGTGCATTCGGGTGCGGAGGGCGCAAAAGCGCGACCCGAAGCAACACGTCCCGGGATACAGAAAACGGATTGCTACACCCGGAACAGACGGAACCCTTTCTGTCTGCCAGCCATTGCAGCCACGGCGGGGGCAGACGAAATGCGGTTAAAAAAATGAAACACCTTCTCGGTTGACGGAGGATGTCGCGGTCTCGCTGGACCTTCAAAGCTCCCGGCTAAGCTGAAGGGATTTGGCCCTATCATCCTTTTTCACCAATCTTAAACCAACTACGCGCTGCGGGAAGATTGGGTTCTGCTTTTCACGGAAGCCAGTTTGTCGGTGAGGGATAATTCGTGGCGGTAGCGTCCGTTTCGTTTTGTGGTGGGTTTTCGAATGTGGCCAAGGCGGAGAGTTGGGTCACCGCGCTTGTGGCGTGCGTTCTAATCCGTCCGCGTTTCTCTGGCATGAGCGTTTTATTTTACACAACATTTATACGGCACGGCAACATTAATTCGGTAGCCCGTTGAACCGTTTTCGGGTCGGAACACAGATCGTGTTTCGATAGGGTTTTGTTTGAGTGACACTAAACAGCTGTAAAAGTTGCTTCCTTTCCGTATCGATCAACTCCGTCCGATTCATCTGGTGCAACGAAAGATGAACAGCTTTTTTTCGCCTCACTCACGGACAATGTGTTACTTTCCTTCAAAAGAAGGAGCCAGCCAAAAGATCCATACCCGCGCCAGCTTCGCTCGCCCTCATTAGAACAATCAATTTCTGTGTATCGACCGAACCGTCGAGGTTGTTACAAGGCAAAAGTGTAGCCCCGAAAGCTAAAATCAGGAGCTCGTTGTGCGACCTCGAAGTGTGGCACCGGAAACCCGGGAAGCAAAAGGGAATCAGCGAAAGGGAAACATCGGAAACGACCGTTCCCGTTTCGCCAGCGACGGAGAAAAATGGTGGAAAAACATTTTCGTAGTTTCAAAGTTTCGCTTTCTTTCTTTTCGTTCGGCCCCTTTTCATAACTGTAATAAATGTTTTGTTGTAGAACATTAGTAATACCTCTCTATTATGTTCCGCCGAGCACGGCGGGACACCCGGGGGGCGAGGCGCCGGAAAAACGGGAGACAATTGCACGTTGCGGGATCGGAGCGATTTTCTTCGCATCCTGTCGAGTCTTCGGGATGCCAAGAGTCGGCAAGCCTTCCATCCCACTCCGTCGGGAAGGAATCGAGACCATCGAGGATAGTGGAAGCTGCTTGATGGAGTGTTTGGTTTGAATTCTCGGGATGGGGGAGACGGCTGGGGAGGGGGGAGCGCCGACGGGACAAATCCTTGAGCAGGAAACGAAACTTTCGTCATATTTTATCGGTTGAATGGGGCGCCGAATGAGAGAGAGAGAGCCACGATTGGTGACCACCAGCACACCCTGGGAAGGACACCCCAGAGCTGGACACAATCACGTAAGAAACTTTCACCCAACCCTGGGTCCACAGAGCGCAGGGGTTCGACACCACAGTTTCCGCAAGGGCAGTGGAACTTGCGGGATAAATGAATGCTGGCGGCAGCTGAAAACTGTGTCGGGGAGCAGCACCAGCAGCAGCAGGAATGGAAGAAAAATGGAAAGCACTTCGTTTCATAATTGAACATATGTTTCCTGTACTTATGATGTTACCTAATGTGCTGTGTACGTGAAAAATGGACGTTTACGAGCAACTTTTGTGCTATTTGTAAGCGACATTAGCGTTTTCCGTTTGGATCAAGGCCATGCGAAAGGTGCGCGGTACAAAAGAAACCATTTTGTTGTCACTCATAAAACGAAATATTTTTAACGCCTTCAAACGCCCTGTCGTCACGCTATCACCTTTTGTGTCGATAATGTTTCGAAGCCTCTCTCTCACTCTCTCTCGCCCTCTAGCTGTCCCTAATCGCCAAAGTAATTTTAATAAGTGTCTCTCAAATTATCAGTGTGCTGAAAAGTTCGAATTCTCTGCACCTTCCCAGAGCCCTGAGTGCTTGGGAAATGCGTGCGTTCGTTCGGCGCAGCTTGCGGCCAGTGATGGGCGATAAAATTGAAATCGGCAAAATGCGGAAAAACAATAAAAATCCCCACAGCACACTAACGAGCGCACTAACTGGGCGTTCGTCCATGCCCCAAAAGCCGAGATTCGCTAGCTCGAATCGCGCGAATCCCGCGAATCGTTAATCATCCGTCAGGCGCCTCCAACCCGGCAAAGATTATGGTGGTAATAATTATTAAATTTGTGAAACATCGTAATCCTTATCTCTGGCCAGCCTGGCGCCCGCGAATGGAAACCCGTTGGCGCCCTCGATCCGAAACGGGTTGATATTATTTTTCGTAATTATAAGCACAGCCGTTCCGCGGCGGCCGCGGCTAGTTGGCGAAGAAATCATTAGGACTCGTCGGTGGCTCGCGGTCCCCGACCGCTCTACAGTTTTTTGGTGCGCCGCGAGGATATCTTGATTTTGATTGAAGGGTGCTAATTACCAATGGTACCCTCCGGGCCCCGGGGGTTTCGGTGCGGGATCCAGGCGTAAAAAGAACCGCAGCATCAGAACCGTGCCTGGCAGCAATTAGTCTAATTGCAGGATATTAGGAGCCAACTGCAGCTTGAAGCGGTCCGAAATTGATCGGTGTGCGTAAAGTGTAACACTTCGACAGCGCATTAATTGCGGATTATGGGCCCGGTGCCGTACGGGAGCGGAAGTGGAACGTGAGGCGGAACTTGACTATGAGCGAACGGATCTCGCGGGGATGCACTTTCCGGGTATTGAGAGGTAGATTGTCCATAAATGTAATGTTTCGCTCTCGCCGACATCGACTCGGCATGATGCGCACCCGTCCAATTCAACGATGCACTCGAAACAGGTAACAATGCCATGGCTAGTTCGGCGAATGGTATAATCATATTTCGGAAGATGCCTTTGAAATTACAATTTATTCAGCAGCTAACGGACCGGCGGCGGAATAATGTTGATGCTTGCAGGTGTTTGCAATGTAAAGTGCGGCCAACGACGCGCTCGATAAGGGACTTTGATGTTCTATTAGTCTCGCCGTATCGTTAAATCGTTAAAGGCGTGCGCCAGAATTGGCCGCACTTGTCGATTTCGGTGGCAAAAACCAATAAAATCGTTTCAATCGGTCTACCCCTTCGGTCTGTTGTGTTTCCGGTACATGAGTCGTTACGATGGCGTGTGTTAACTTTTACGCAGATCCATCGGAACGGTTGCTCCAGTTTTTGTCGCAAAATCGCCGTCCCGATCGGCCGGTTGACGTGGGGTGAACAATTAAAAGCTTGTCGGCTGGCGGTGACGCGTAAGTGAAAAACCAATTTTGCGCCGCGTAATTTTCATCGAAAGCTTCCGTGTGCGGCGTTCGGCGGCGCCCGTGAATACCCAACCAACAGCTGCGCGTTTATTAGAAGTGGCTAAAGTGGCGGTAATTGATCGCGTCACTTAACACTGAGCCAGAGGTACCACCACCGCCACCACCGACACCACCGTGCCCATGGCCGCTCTCAGGGTGTTTGTGTCGTTTTCGTGTGATGTTGCCGCGCCGTTCGGGTTCCCCTAGCGATAACATATTCAGTATCTCATAACTGGGTGGCCCGGGAACCGGTGTGCCCGAAATAAAGTACCATTAAAGAGACTTCTCGGTAAACTAATTAATACCACCGAAAGAACCATTCGCTTTGAAGTCGGAGCGCCGCATTCGACAGCACCGGGCCAGACCGTGCCGGAATGTGCCAATTTTAGCTGAAAACACCGTCGTCCGCTCGGGTGGACGAAATGGGTAGATGCTTTTTTCTGTGTTTTTAACGAAATTATGATGCAAATTGAATTATTCTCTCACCACCAACGCTGACTAAATGAAATGATGTACGCATGTCATCGGGAATCACTTACTTCCGCGCGCACACACACTACTACCCCGGTGCCGGTGACAGGCTGTTACTGAAACTCCTGTTCCGGTTCCGGTTCCGATTTCCGGGCCGGGCTAAATTGTTGGGAAAATGTGTTGGAAACCGTTTTTATTTTTGCGCAAGGTTTGGAACAAAGTTTGCATATTTTTGAATCGAATTAACACGCGGTACGATGCGTCCATTTCGTCTGTCTCAATCTCTCCCTAGGGGCTTAGAGAAAATACTACGAAGAAAGTTTGCTAACCGAACGTCTCTCAACGTCTGTCCGCTCGTCTTATATACAATTCGACGTTTGGCAATTTCAGAACGTCGCGGGCTCTACGCCAAGGCATCAGATGCCACGAGACGTGAAGCCATTAGTGTGTTAGACTTGAAAGTAATTTTCGCTGAAGGGTGAAAATGTCCGCTTCCAAGAACGCCACGCCATCTTCGGGGCCACTTAAAACCGGGTCTTTCTTCCCCGGTGGCTGGTGTATCTGATCTTGTCATTCTTCAATGTCACACCGAGTTGTCAGCAAACTGACGAGTCTCACAGGCAACTACTCTGCATTTCCCGGGGACCAGCCAGCCGGTGTGTCCTGCCAGTCCTTCGAAGAACCCCATTCACAGGGCCCAGTCGACACGCGGTGGCGCTGGTTTCGATCTTCGTATTCTGCTGTACATGCCCGCCATTAATGCTTTACTTCGTTTTGCTAATAGATCGGTTGGTGAGTGTTTGAAAAGTAAATTATCACACACACATCACACAGGGTTTTCGGGCGAGAAACTTGCCAACCATCACTCAGGATGACGCCTGCTTTCATCCGCCGGGCCAATGGACGGCCGGACGGCTAGAAACACGGCATCTCTAATAAAGCATAATGAAGAAGTCATCCGTCTGACAACTAACTGACGGACTGTTTCGCTAAACGATTATGCTGCTTGCGCCCGGAATGATGAACACCGCCGCTGACATCGGGCCACCGTTTGATGGGAACGCTGGCGATGAACGCAGAACGCCATTTGGGCAGAAGTTGGATAATACAGTTACACACGTGCACACGGGGACCACCGTCGGGCTACGTGTTGGCCAATTAAGAGACCGGTGCAGTTTGCAGTAAATTCGTTTTACCGTCCGGTTCGACGGAACCAATTTTCGGCTAATCGCGTTTCAAACACTGGCCGAATGAGCGAATGAGTGTTTTTGGGGTAAAAATTAGCATAGACCACACGGTCGGTGCGGTCACATCGTGCGAAACCAGATGACGGCTTGCGTGACACACTTTCCGGTTTGTCATCGTTGGCCTTTATTGTTGCTTTTATATTTCACTCATCATCGGCTCCGAACGCGTTTCAAGTTTTCAATAATCCACCGGAGGTGGTCTTCGACCTTAATGAAAAGGATAGAGCCACAACCGTGTTGCAGAGGTATGTTGGAAGGCACTTCGGCAGCTTTTATCGGAGAGGAAAGGCTTTAAAACTGCCACACGCGTACGATTCGTGCAATCGGTGTCAGCTACTGGCAACATGAATATTCATTCGCCGCTCTTTACATGAATTCCGTCGGTTTTCATCATGTTTCGTGCCTTGTGGCCCACGGTCAGCGGTCAATTACGAGCAGCAAGTAAGAGCTCTTGAGGGCCCCCACACGCATATACCAATTAAAGAAGGTGGCAGAAAATTGTGCGTTCATTTGAGCAATGACACGCTATAATTCATGCTTTAACGAGCGGGCATAAAGCGAGGTACTTCTAGCTTAGCTCGTCGGAGGCTTTTAATACATAAATTCATTAATGAGTATTTTACAACTTCACAAGACGACTATTTGTGGTAAATTTAACCAATCATTCCATCGGATAGGTTGCTAAAGTTGATAGGTTGTTTGGAAAAAAAAATCGAAATCACGACGTTCTATTTAATATCTATCCGTGTACGTCACATTTTCTAGGGGTTTCGTCTCTAGGGTCGTCTTATCTCCTGTTTGAATCTCTCATCGTGTTGAATAGCACATTTTACGCTTTGAAAATCGGAAAATATGATTTATTTTATCAGTCTGCCATCACCGCTCTACGCCACATGAACGCGGCCAGCGGCAGCGTTGTAAGGATCATTAAGGTACGGGTTTTAAAAACCTCTCCTAAGACCGAAGCATTCCATCACCTAGGATGGCCACGCACTCGACGAGCCTAAAACAAAAACACAGCAATGGGCCACATCGTACATGTTGCCTCCGGTAAATTGCTTTCGAGAGGATAAAGTAAACTGTAGAGCCCGATTGGTTGCGGCCAGACAGCCCACGTGAGTCCGAAGAGTTTATTTTTTCAGTTCTTCTTAATATGTTCCTACAACTTTTTACCGGATCGGGCGATGGGACGGAAAACGGGATTAGCTTTTGTTTGGCAAACGGGAGGTCTACTAGGCCAGATGGCCGGTTTCATCAGTTTTCTACCCAGTTCCAACACACCATGCATCATTACCAGCTGGAGAGCCTTTCATTCTTCGGGAAGAAAAGCATCGATTTGTTTGGTTACACTTTTTTGTGCAAGAACCTGAAAAGGACTTCTTTTCAATCACTGCCACGGGCGCCTAGAAGACTTTGGATGCCAGGAGTGCTTTAAAGACCCGTATGGAGTGTGATAGGTGAGCGATTATTGCGCAAACTTATTACTTTTTTTCCACAATGGGTGCTGCGTATGTGGGAGCCCCGGCGCCTGAGGACACCTTGGGCGTCATTGACGTGAGATTCGTCTTCCACCTGGCGACACTATCTCGGGCTAATAGGTGATTAACTTGGGCTGCATCTTCTTTGGTACGGTGATACACACATGGAACCGTAAGAAAAGCCCTTGCATTTGCTTAAGGACTGCTTTCATGGTAAAACTATGCGCCTAGAACACGGATTCCATTGATGTGACACGATGTGTTGGCGTAAACGGCGTGTGCGGTGTAATAAGCAAAACGATTAGCCCGCAGGAAAGATGGTTCTAGATGGTGCTGGGCGCGTTTGAACACGTTGTCTACGGGGTGATACACTTAAATTAGTAAGCACTGAAAATGTGTGTGATTACAACGTGTATGACGCCATCTATTATGAATATTTTATAAGAAAATATTACTTTAATTTGAAAATGCGCTCCATTTTGAGAACAGTGATTTTTCCATTGCCTCACGGCCTACTTCTTCAATTTTCACTCTACTGTTGCGAAAAGAGAATCAATGACAGGAGTAGACTTGTTTTTGTAGCTGCTATATTTCGTCGTAGTAGGCTTAATGCCAACTGAAAGAGAACGCTTTTTCGGCACTGGCTTATGGTTGCAGGTCTAATCAACTATGAAACTGATGGCAAAAAGACCAACCGAAGTGAATGTCCATCCGCAGAAACTAAGAAATTGATTCACTCCGTCGATAGGTCCGCCTGTACAAAGCCGACAACGTCTGGTTACTGCTTCCGTTACTAGAGTACAGTATGCCACCGTTGTAAAAAGTAGTCAACGGAGCTTTGAAACAAAATTTTTGCCCGAGATGACGTCGAGTGAGATGCTAACTACACACCAACATCATCATATCGCTCACCAGTTGGTCGACGAGGACGAGAATGATGTCCGGATTGAATCCGGTCTCGCTCCTTCTCCTGCTATCGTGTTTCCCGAGGGCCGAAAACCGAATCTGGAATTTCAAAGTGGTCCAAACCAGTCCTTTCGGTTGGGCTGGCCACTTCAATTTGAGATTGAGATTTCGAATCTGCTTGCAGGGCCTCTACCATTCAGAATACTAGGGACAGAGCAGCAAGCTGGCAGTGAGGGGCCACTGAGAATCTACTTCCATGTGAGCTGCATACATAATTCATCAAACATGCAAGGGCTTCGAGAGACATGTGCGACAACAGAGGCATTAGCGTTACAAAATATCCATCTTTTCCCCTAGGAAGAGGGCACCGAAAGAGCCGCCGGTGAACCCGGAACACATTCACCGAGTCGGCTGCGTTGCTGGCCGCCAATGGGTATGGTCAGCCGTGGCCTCTAGGTCGCGCAGTTGTAGAATTCTAATCGCTGATTCGAACGAGAAGTTTTGCGTGTTGCGCTACCCTTGATGGGGAGAAAATCGGAACTCAAAAAGCAAAAACTTCTCGACCATCAGACGGACGGTGATCATTTTTTGTGCTGCAACATCTGACTGGCCGAGCAATCTGCATTCAAAACCCGAAGCACGGTTCACATTTGGTCCCGTATTTCGGACTGCCTGGGGCCAGGCGCTTGTGGCGGTCATCAGCAATCAGCACTCCGCACTCCGGGCAACGGGAGTAGATTTTAGATGATCTTTTTCGTTTTTAAGGTCCTTCAGACTGGAGTGCTGCACTAAATGCCCCTTTCTTGGCACAGCGAAACGGGAGCGACTCTGATTCAGTCACTCCGTTGGCAGCCCTTTTAGCGGGAAGGGCCACTAATTTTGTCCCTAATGGAATTACAATGCAAATGTGTCCGTGTGTACCACCTCCGGGCAGATCCGGACGACAAATGCCATCCTGTGGAACATATGGATAGAGTTTAGGCAAACTGCTGTTCAAGCTAGTGTGTGACTATTTTAAAATGAAATCTTACTTTTCGTTTGATTCGTTCGAATAGATTGTCGTTTTTAGCTGAAAAACTCCATTTATTCATTCATTTATTACAGACAGTGACAAACGGTTTTCATGCAAATCAAAGCAATAGCTCGTTCAGGAGGCTCTCCTACCTTTAACCAAAAAAGCCACTCAACTGTGAGAAACCAAACTCCGGGACCAAACTTTATATCATAGCTAATCCATCCGAGTTTAGGCCGATTGTGTGGTACCGTTTGCAGCCGCGCTCGACGGGGGGTGCTACATAATTCATAACTTCATCACACGACCTAAAGTAACTTTAGCTGTCCCAAAGTTTTTGCCGCCTCCGTTCGCAGCGCAACAAATGAGATGCAACAACTTCCTGATCGCCCCGGAAACGGAAGCCGTGCTGCAGCGACATAAAAGTGAACGTTTTGCTGCATACATTTACGGAAACGAATCGTATAAATGCTACAATTAAAGCAGCTTAAGGCCAACACTTGATCAAGTTTTCAAATCGGGCTCCGCCTTTTGCTCACAGAACGGTTCGTTCTTCGGGCCAGCTCCGTTGGCGATAACGAGGATTCTTTTCCGTTTCCTTCCGATTTCTTGCCATGGCAAAGGATCGAGTTTTCCGGTGGGCCAAGCGCTACACCGAGCCCGACCAACGAGAGCCCATTGCCAAGTTCACGCCTGGGTAGTCAGCTTTTCCCTTTTGCTACCCATCTAGCCGTTTTGTGTAATGAATGGAAAATAATACGTAATAATTATCTTAATATGCAATAAAAAGCAAGCATCGAGCGAAAGCGTACACCGTGACGAAGGACATACTGTGACTGAGTCGCGAAGAAACCGGAGAACGCTCGACGAAAGGCAAGGATATGATTGCTCTCTGCTCCGATGCCATTGGCAAGGTTGAGGGATCCAACACAAGGGTGCCTAATGAAAGAACTTTTTGCAGTATATGCTGGATGGAGATGACGATGGAATGGAAACATAAAAACCATCAACACTCCTGCATCGGGGCGAGCAACTGAGGGAACAGGTCAGTTTAAATTAATTTCTACCTTTAGCCGCATCGTTCTTGCCAATCTAATGATAGCAGTGATGATGACGGTGCAAATGAAGCCTTATTTGATGCGTTAACATCGATCTGCTTCAGGTGACCTATTATTTCCTAATCGATCTACATCCTCCTTGTGCTTGAAATAAACGGCAGTTTACGATGCCTATACTTGTCTCACAGTGTGTCAGGTCTACGACTCATTTCTGAAGGTGTCTATCATGTTTAGTAAATATCCTGTCGCTGATGCATATACTTGAATAACACAAACTTAAGGTAAGTTCTTTGCTTTTGGACACCAAAATGTCCACAAATCACGATAAAATCATAAAGCATTATTGTTTAGCTAGTAATGCAAACGAATGTTTACTCGAGCATCAGGTCAACACAAAACATCACATTTAAGTTAATTCGAATCAGCATAATATGAGTTGGCTGTAATTTGGCGTATTGAACACCAATAGAACATGCTAATGACAAGCACTAGTGGGAAGTGGGTATATAAAATCGACCACCATCACTTAGCTATAGGAAACCTTCGTATTAAAGTGATAAGCACTTAGCAGCCATATCTCATGAATATGAATACGATGTGGATGAGGAACCCAATGGTTTACGATGTAGGTTCAACCCGTAGTTCGATGCGGAATCCGCTAGCTACGATGCCCCAAAAAGGTGAATTCCCGTGATGCTCGTCTTCTATTTATATCGATGGAAATTTATGACACCAGGCTCCAAAGAAAGGCAGAGAGGTTATTTTCTTTTTGTTTGTATGTGTGGGGCAGTCTCTTCGTAGATGCTGTAGCGAATAAAATGTCCTGTATTATTTCAATACACGACAGCCCCAACGGTAAAGCGTTACGTCTTTAAAAATATTCGAACCAATAACGGATGGGAAGGTGAACAAATATCTATGGATACGTACGCAAGTTATTATTGTTGGTGATGGGCGCGAATCAGCCAGCCGTTCCACAATTAATCATAAACAAAACACTGAGGATCAAGGATAATCTCCTGTCGCTGGAATAACAGTCGCACTTGAGGGTAAAAAGCCAAATCAATTACTCTTGTTCGCAACCCACCATTGTACAAAGAACGCCAAAGACGACAGAAAATGTAAACGGACGAAAAGGATTCCTCTAAGCTTGATTTTCCTTCATGACCGTTGAGACCGATTAAAACAGAGTGAGAATACAGATTCTTTAAAGACTGTGTGCTTTTGGACCACCCTAGAGTAAAGCTGTCATGAAAAGAACCACAGAAATAACCAACAAAAAAGTGAAAAGTTGCCATAGAAAAAAACAGGCGTTTAATATACGCGCACAAATTTTAAATTTTTGGTTTACCCTCAGTAGAGCGCTGGTGCTAAAAAGATACCAAAGGTTGTCGCCCCCTCTGAAATGTGATAAACTGCCCTGGTTCAGAGCAATTGTTGATCAGTGGAGTGTTCAAAATAAAACGAAGAATTCATGTTGTGATAGTTTTTGCTTCGTTCCGATGTCTGCAAATACTTTTATAACGCCCCGATTACGAATATGATGCCAGATGAATGGCTATTCACATAATTCGGCCCCCGGTATGGCCGGGAGCTTCGATAGCAATCGTTGTCCATAGTCGACTGTTTCCATATGGGAGAACAACAGTCACAGATGAGCGGAAAGCGTTATCCACAACGAGGAACGAAAGATTTGCACTTTTTGTGTGGCATACTTTTAATATTTGTAATTTCATCAATACCGCGTCGGCCGGATCTGAAAATATACAAACTCCGGCCACAGGCAAACGCGCCGGGAGCAAAAGGTTGATAAACATTTTCGACCCATCCGGACGAGGAAGAGGAAGCCGAAGGGGCGTTCTCTATCCACCCCTCCACTCGGTTGTTCCACTGGTTCATGGCAGCTCACCGGATCCCACAGTGGATGGCGGATTTCATTTTACATGCACATCCCATGCGAAAAACTTTGTCATACCCAATGAAGTTTGGATAGCGTAACGTGATATAACTCAATTGTAGCCGCATCCTGCCCGCTCGAAACATGGAGAGCCACCGCTGGTTGGAAATCAACGGCGTTAGAAAAACTCCGTGCTGCAGGAAGCTACGAAAGGCAGCGAAAAATCGGAAACTGTAAAAAAAAGACGAGACAAACTTCGCCTCTGGAACCGAACCGAAAGTCAATTGCGCCAACCATTCATCCCGGCAAGGCAAAGAAGGATTTTCGGGGCCGTTCAAATGAGAGGGCACAAAATTGGTCGTACTAGTGCGGGCCCGCGAAGGGGGAACTCTAAACTGTCTTGGGACGACGGAACACCGGCAGTGTGGCCGGTGGCGTGATTGGTGCAGTTGACACTGACAGGACCGGCACAGGGAAGAGGCGAAGAAAGAAAACTCGAAATTGAATCTTTTCCGACATCATGCTTTAAAATCTAATCGTGCATGTAATCAAATTTAATAATCTCCTCTGTCCGTCGGTTACGCTTGCGGCCAAGATTTATGGTTTCCAAATTGAGCGCGATGCGGAGTAGGTGATTTGAGGCGATTGGAGGCAACATATTTTACCGAGATTAAATAAAATTTTGTGAGAGAAAGTAGAAAGTAGTAGTTTAGCCGTTTTCCTATGTCTCTACTGGCAAACGAAAGGTGCCAATTGGAAGCGCAGAGCTACAATGTACATTAGGCGAAAGATTGTCATTTTTAAACGTAAAAGTGAACACGCAAATGAACAGCGCATAAAACAGGAGCATCACACAGCGTATGTTGTGTGGCACAACTGGGGCACCGCCACGATTGTGGACCAAATGTCATACTGAGGCGTCCAACTCTGGTGCTCACTCACCTCAACCATTGGCTCAAAGCACGCCATATGCCGCCGCGTACTGCTAGCTCATCCGAATGGCGGCGGTGGTGTCGCTCAAAAGCTACTGCCGCACACGTCCCGCGGTTGCTACATTCGAATCGCTTCCTGCTATGCCCGTGGGAGGCCCCTGGGAGGCGGACGACAACAAACTCGGTGTGAGCGCATTCGGTGTGTGTTCGTAATTTTGTTGTTTGCTAAAATATTCATGAAAAACTGTCGGTTTTAATACGATAGTGAATATTTTATAAAGTTTTTCCGTATTCTTATCACCGGCCACCCGAAGCGGACTGGCGCACCTCTTCGTCTCTACGTCTAGTGTGCTGTGGGCAAAAAACCCTTCTTTAATAGTCGGCTGTACCATTTGCCATTTTGTTCAGCGAATTCACCTGGCCCCGGGTGGCGAGGTGGTGAGTTTCTGGTGAGTTTCATGAAAAGCGAGTTCTGCCAGTTCGTGTGGCAAATGTGGTTGCTTTCCGGTACTGCTAGGGCCACAGGAAAACAGCCACCAACCATCACAGCTCGTTGCCAGTGCGGACGTCCTAGCGTGTGTGTGTGTGAATGAAAGAAAGAGGGTACGGTTGACCTTTTGCGAGCTTCACACATCTGCTCAGACCGGGCCCTGGGGCTTACTTTTCAACCAGCCGTCCGTCCGTGTTCCTTTTTCTTTCCGTTCGAGGCCACCGGAATTTTCTTCGCATTTTCCGGCAAAAGACCAAGAAGAACCTACGAGTGCCGTGGATGGCTGACGACAATGATGGTGACATTCACGCATCCTTTACGCTTCGTGCAGATGCAAGAGGGGAGCTGTCGCTATATTGTGGGAATCGTTTATTGAATCGGTAACTATTGTTTTGCATTTTTTAGGTCAAACAATATGCCAAAGAAAACAAAAATTCAGCGTGGTATGGAAGGCGTTATATCAAAGGCACAACTACAACGCCAACTGCGATACGTTGCTTGGTCGACGTCGTGAAGGGATCTTAGTAAGCGGTTTTCGAAGTTGAATGATCAAACGAATGAAATCGAGAAAGTCGGTGTCGGCAAACAACCGGAACTGGCTTCAAACGGGATGGATATCGGTTTCTATTCTCTGCGGTTTCGGTAAATTTTTTAAACACCTCCCACGGTGATGGCTATTGTTGTGAAGATTTAGCTACCGTCTTTTGCTTCCGTTTTATTTTTCAGAGCATAATTTCAGAAAGAAAGTACCGTGTTTGTCCTATTACTTTTTCCACCCTGCCCACAAAGCCCACAAAGTCTCCACCTGTTCCATGATTACCTTCAACTTGTTCGCACTAATTAACTCAATGCCACCGTAAGCATAGATCACCGTGGGATGGTCCATGTTGTCCCATTTTTCAACCTAATAGACTCGATAGAGGGGGCCGACTTCAACATCATAACCACAACAAGTGGCTTGGGGGGGGAAACGGAAAGATGGTGTGCGTAAAGGTCAGCCCGGGGCGTCAG
Source organism: Anopheles cruzii (assembly GCF_943734635.1). Lineage (NCBI taxonomy): Eukaryota > Metazoa > Arthropoda > Insecta > Diptera > Culicidae > Anopheles > Anopheles cruzii. The sequence continues at coordinate 87,234,929 of NC_069145.1, forward strand.
AGAGAGAGAGAGCGAAAGTACTCGTTTACGCACTCGTTTCGTCCCCTTAATCACTTGTTCATTTCATTTGACCTCTCCTCGCCGGGAACGAGCGCCGCTGTACGAATTCTTTCGCCTCTTTCCCTTTTGGGGCGACCGGCAATCTAGGTAAGGGCCAATTTTGTGCTAAATTCATTCTTTATTCATTGCCACAACCACAACCATCTGCTATCCGGGAGGCTCCTCAGGATGACTGGTTTCACCCGCACTGCGGAACTACTCTGCGGTAGACTTCGGCTCCGCCGGCCATGTCGACCGCCATCAGGTGACCACTAATCCCGCGGTGGTGGTGGTGGGCGAGGTAACTATTGTGTCAAGTGTGTACGAGTTCTCCCGACCCGACGAGTGATTGATATCCTGCGATAGTAACTGCGTGATAAGACGCATTAAATATTTATAGCACACATCGACAACACACACACACACACACACACACACACACACACAACATTCGACAAAGTGGGTGCAATACGCGGACCCAGAAATCATGTCGGTTGTCCGAATGAATTTGCTTCTTTTGACGAAACTCAGGGACATAGGTTTTTCCCCTCTTGTTCCACTGGAAACACTGATTTGCTATTAGCCGAATACCGACATTACTTGACCAACCCTGCCCACGAGCAACGCTTCATTAGCCATGTTCTTTTGTTTTACTTTTTTCTTGGAAATAGGAACTACACACGCGCCAATCGCTTTGCGTTTGGAAATTGTTTTCCCGGAAGCTTCTGGTTCTAATCGAGAATGTTTAAGTAGTTGCCTGCTGGGGCGTCCGCATGTAATCGAGCCAGCGAGTTATCGATACACTTTCCTCCGTTAAACTTTGAGCCATTTTGTAAAGCATGTTAAAGTCGCCATTACGGCTAGGCTTTCTTCGTTAGCCCCTTTCCGAGAAAACTGGATTGCTTTTATTTTATCGATTTTTGCCCAGCGAAACGAATGCATTTGCTTATCTTCATTCATGGCTTCATTATTTCTCACGATTCACAAATCGACGCAAAACCGGCTGTATGTTCCGACGGCTGTCGGAAGCTCTACCATCGACCGGCACGGCTGTCTTTTGGAATGTTTATTCAAAATTTTACGCTCATCTCGCGAATCTATGCTCGCATCAGAGCCTCCGGAATGTGTCTTGTAGCGTAGCGATGAAAATCAACGATTAGGGGTAGGCTGGAGTCCTCGGTGCTAGAACGGCCGGATAACACTCGACGATTCCTGCTGCTCATCAGCATCCGTCAGCAAACGCTTCATTACGCGCACAAGATCGGTGCGTCGCGGCTAAACGCCTCAAAGATTTCGTTTTTTATTGCTTTTGACTTTTATCGTATCGCATAAGCCATAACTTTTGGTCGTAGCGTCTTGAGTGAAAGTGGCAGCAGCTTTCAATATTATGATCCGTGCGTCACACGCGGCAATGAAGAACGACATTAGCGTTTTATCGTTTGCTTGATGGAGCAAACCAGAATAATATTTTGTCAGATCGACGGCCGCCTAACCTCGTTGAGTTTGTGTAAGCTTTGTTCGCTCTGCGTCCCGCGTGTTTGTTCCCAATTCCTGGTATTTTTATCCCCCTGCGATAGGAGACAAAACTAAAAATTGACCAAAATTAGGCGTAGTTTTTCTTGTGTTGATCGAAAGGTCAAGCGGGCATAGCAAAACCCGACGGTACACCTATTTGCGTGGTCCTATAGCAACGTCCTTGAGTGACGCATAGCGTTTTTGTGGCTGTGTTCGAAGTGAGCTTCGTGGTTGGATTATAGCGAAACGGTTTTTAATTAAAACTGTAAAATAATATGCGCCCGTTGCTCACCGTGTGAAACGAAGTGCTCAGAAACTGCTGGTGAAACTACCGAAATATGTACCACATGCGTAACCAGAGACAGTGAGAGACCAAAGAATAGAGAATTTTTCATCACCCAATATTTCTGAATGAAACCGTCAAAAACTGGGTCACCCTTTGGGACCAGCAATAGCAAAAGCCACATACGAACAGCCAAATATAATTGCCTAAAAAACCGAAAACCCTGTTCCCAGGATTGAAATCGGATCCTTCGTGGATTCTGCCAAGGAAGGTCATGCGGATGGCGTGTGACTGCGGTTCTGATTTTCCCGCTGGTTAGCCAATAATCAATGAACTATTATTTATACGTTTCACCTGATGGTTATTTTGTTGCTTCGTAGTTTCATTCGATCCGCCAAGTCCAATTGGATTTGTTGTGTGGCGAAATTTTCACCGGAAAATGCCGCTCGCAGCAACAAGGTTCCTCTATTGGCCAGAAAGCATATCTGCAGGAGACTGTGGGGTGTACTTTTATTTTCATTAACATTTCAGGCCAGCAAAGCCATTATTTGCAGTTCACCATTTGTGCATGCCATGGCAACGGTGCATCCGAATAATCGGTGCTCAGTAGCGGCTGGATGAGAACATAGGTTGCTGTTTCTGAATTCATGTTGAGGAGACTCGCAAGCAAAGAGTTTTTAAGCTTATAGATGAAAACATTGAATTAATTATTCTCATTGTGTGGTCGAAAATTGGGTATCAAGGAAAAAATGGCTTCCATGGACCAAAAATATGGAGCTTATTAGCTAAGCTTGTTGCCGTCAGTATGTTCGATTGGTTTAAAAGCCGATTCCATAGCCGAGCTGAAATGTTTATTGCACTACTGGTTTTGGTTGGCGCAAAGCAAGCCATGAAAACCACGATGATCAAATACAAACCCGCTGAGCCCTTCCGAGCTGCTTATGCTCTCACAAGCGGTGCTGGGTTGTCTGAAAAATCAAAAGTAAAGTTCTGACTTCCCCTGGCTGGCCCTCAGAGGCAATTTTAACCGGAATCCTTGAGGCAAAAACTCCGACAAGCAGCTTTCAAAGGGCTCTCGCCAACCCTGTAACGCATTGTGGTGCAGAAAGGCATTCATGCGAAGGTGCATCAGAGCAACCGCCATCGAAATGCCGTGGTCGCCGAAGAGTTCGGTAGCCCGACGTTCGTGCGGCCACGGGACGAATGTTCCATGGAAGTAAATTTTCATAATCGTATTTTACTAAACTTGTTTTTTCGATTTAAGTTTTGCAACCATTCCTCGGCGTTTTTTCATTCTCATTTTCGCTTTCTTTCGCACCACGGCAGCGTGTAAACCTTGTGTGAGTGCTTCGCCAAGAGTCGTGCCGCACGATGGATGATGGCAAAACCGGAGCCCTTATCTCCTATGTAACTTTCTGCATTTTCTGCGAACAATCTGGTTTCTTTATTTGATTTCTTTTTTGCGCTGCGCGACAATCATTCGCAAAGTTTGCCCGCCCAATTTGGACACGATTGCAGCGAAGCACGATACGGAGAAAGATAAACAGCTTGTTAATCATTTCAGGCTTTCCATTTCCGGCTCTCATTTCCATTCGTCTGTGATAGCTCTGCTTGGAGACTGAATTTTTCTAACACAGTAGAAGATGAAGATTGCTCATCGTGGCACTTGAATTCTTTTCTGTATCTTTGTTTCTCGCTTTTCGAACGATAGCCCCCGGGAGGGAATCGCGAATGCTACCGTCATTCCGATCTGTTCAGTTATCAATTATTAAGTTAACGGATCGCAATTAAAAGAATTGTTGTAACAAACACTTTTTCTCACAAACACAACAGAACTACGTCGTCAATTTGTATGTCTGCCCTTAGTACACATAAATCCAGCATATATTACCTTCATCCTAATGTTTCTTTGACGAGTGGAATCGCACCACAAATCTAACCACACCCCGAAATTGCTTGCACCAACTTGCCTTCGAAAAAGTGCATGTATTGCAGAGTTGGCTCTTGTTTCACGAAGAAGGAAAAACTCTCCATCGCTCACGGCTCGCTCGCTATCCGAGGCTTCCAACAAGGATGCCAACGGTGGTGGATGCACTGTTTACAACTTTACCATATAAATTGCACATACGTAAAATGTAAATACACATCTTGGAACACAACACATACAGAGAAGGAACCCTTCTGGTTCCCTTCTTGCGCCAGTTTTGTCACTCGTTTCGTCACCAATCGTTCGACCGTCGGGCACATTCGCAATCGTGCCGTTCGTTACCACTTGACGCTCGCCGACGAAGAATCCGACTATTCCATAACGTCACCAAGTCTCTCCTGACGAACCCTCCAGGCTACAGCATGTGAGTGTGTGTTTCTTTTTTGTTTGTGAAGTGCGTCAGCCATACGCACCCGTTCCCGACCACCCTACGCCAAGCATAAGAGCCTTATGCTTGGTGCATAAAATTGCGGTGGACAAACATCTTCCCATCGTAAAGCATAGTTTGTTTTCCGATACAGCGAAGAATACGTAAACGACGAAGAGCGGCCCGCTTCAGTTCCTCGCTCCGAAAGTGCACCAAACACGGCCTAATGGGACGATGGCGAAATGATAAAAGAAAAAAGCCGTAAAGCAGGTGTTTCGATCCGTGGGAGAGGAAGTGTCAGTAAATAAAATAGCAAACACGACGAACTCGGCCCCAGACCAGCCGACCGACCGCAGAATGAGACCGCGCTCGCCCCCTTTCCCTGCAAAGGAAAACCACAGCGGAAAATCCTTTACGCATTTTTCCACTAAACACACTCTACGCTGAATGAAAACAAATGCGTTCGAAGAACGTATGTTTCACGGATGGCCGCACCGTTGCCGACGCGTGCTTCACGTCGTCGAGGATCGTTCTCGACGACGACGACGCGAGATAAAAGAAAAATAAACATGGATGAAAGGTTTTGCTGGCATTCGCATAAATACGTTGCATTGGTAGCCAGTTGATTAAAACGATATGAAAGGCATCCCATATTTTCCCGCAAACGCAAATACCGAGCAGGATTTACGGGTCGATCGCTGATTCAAACGGAAATGATGGGTGTGGAAAGCACTGCGCATTCGGTTGATCATAAACTAGGGCAAAAGATGGCAAACGCGTGCCTTTTTTACAACAGTTATTTGGATTTTTTTTATTGTAACACATTGTTGCTCTAAAGAAGCTTTTGCATGGTTTCCGACTGCTCCAAGCCAATTTTCATAACATTCTTAATTTTGATATGTTATTTGGTTCCGGAGGGTCCTCTTTGGAATACAGCAAATTAGAACAAAGGCATTCGTCGGCTCTCAAGTGGATTGCCAGGTAATTTAAATTTTAACATTCATTCACGTTCGAATGCTTCTTTCTTTCTCAGCTCAGTTTGTCCGGAACTCAGCAGGAGATAGATCAGCGCCTCTAACGACGTGTGCTGTGACAAACTCTTACGCATGTGACGGATTACCATAGGACATAAACATTGTCACACAGACTCGTTGGTTGCGGTGCACAGGACACTGCATGATATCGTCGCATCCGTTCGCCCTTCTCCCGCGTCACGCAGCGCCACACCAGTAAATCTCCCAACTCCGGAGCTTATCAGCTCCATCTACGTCGGTACGATACGCCCGTTTCGAGTGGCGCCACAGTCCGGCGCCTCTCCGGCCATAACTTATGCTGCAGCGAATCATAAAATCTTTATTTACCTCCCCGAGCCCGTCCGTGTAGGCTCGACGTCCAGGCTCGCTTTGGGTGCTTGGTTTGTCTTATCTCTTCGACCGACCGACCAACTGATGCCTGCTCTCCGGTCACAAAACGGGACCGTGACCGGGAGAAACCCCTCTTAACGCGCTGTACTACTTTCCCATAACATCTGAATCCGGAATGAGGACCTGTAATCCTTGTTGGGTTCCAATGTTGCGGAGAGGACGCCAGGGTTGGTGAAGTGCCTTGGAGTCCTCAGCTTCTTATCCTTGGACCGTGGTGAGGAAGCAAAAGCTGCCCATTATTCTGGAATCCCCCCCCATTTCCCAGAGGGGGTGCACCGGAAACCGGCGAACGCACAGGCCGGCCCCGGGAAGGTATCCGTTTCTGCACATATTTATGATGATGTAATATTATCGACAATTATTGTTATGACTCGTAAAACGTCCCAAATTCAATTTCCAATAAATTTTCACATTCACTACGGAGCCACTACGGGGTGGTTGAAGTATCTCGACCAGGGACGACGCTAGAGACTGGACACCCTAACCTTCTCTATTAGATCGTTGGGGATATGAGTGTGCGGGGAGCTACCTCGCAAGATGCGTCTCCCGCACTGGTTTGCTGTGCCCGATGCGTTGTGCTCGTTATCGATTGACCAGTTATGGGGGAGAGGGCCTGAATTTAGTTTCGGCCCCTATAGCAATACAATACGATGCCGATGAGTATTCGATACGACTTCGATTATGACCTGTCTGTTGGGCAGACTGGGGCGGCCAACTTCCGATCCAATTCCGACAAACATATAAAGGAACGATTGGGCGAACACCGGACCGAAATCCTTGGTCTGGAATGCGAAACGAATCTAGGCATGACTGCTGCAACGGTGTGCGGGCGATAGAGATGTTCGAAAGGCTAAAGTTTTATGAGCTTCTCGGACTCAAGCCCCGGCAGTCGACAATGAAATACCTTGTTTTACGTACGTTATGTAAATTCCAACAGAAGGAGTTTAAGCTGTTCGAAGCCTGAAATCCGATTTTCCATCGCTTACGCAACACCATGATAGGGCCGGTTTGAACAAGATGCTCATAACGATTGGTCGAAATGTTGAAAAGATGTACTCATCTTATGCCTTATGTTGGCTGACTTGCTTGCTGGTTGCATGATTTTGTTTTCTTTCGAGTGAACCGTCAATCATTGTCAGGATGTTCGTTGGTGTCAATGTTTGCTAGATTGGTTCACTCTTCTTTTCCATCGAAATTACTCCGGTAAGTGGCCAAGCACCATGCTTGGCGCTGAAACTTAGTTTTTTAAGCTTCTTAAACATACATCGTTGCATTTTAGGATTGTTCCGTGAGCCACACGGGAAAACTGAACAAAGTCTCGTAGTGAATGTAAAATCAGTAAAAAACCACAGAAAAACCACTTGGATGCATTTTTGTAGTTCGCCACCGTTTTTTTTTTTATCTGCGCGGCCATTGATTGCCATGCTTCGGTGCTTCTGATTTCCCCCAAGAAATAGCGCGAAACATCGGTTACATCGTGTCGGATCATCGGGTCCGTCCGGTTTGTCGGTGTCCATCCCGGCTTCCGGTTGCCTAACAACTTTTGGCCAGTCTGTTTGCCGACAATCAACAACTCCCGGAAACCTGATTACTAGTTGCTATTTTTCTTTTCCATTTCATTACGTTACAATTCGCGCTGGAGCTCCCTCGCTCCCAGCCCGAGGGCGCCGACGAAGATCGAAGTTGTGGTTTGCGGCCCGTAGGGCTCTTTCTGCGTTAGGTGAACGTTCTGTGGAAAGATGCAGCACTTCCGCAGTCGTCCGACGGTTGGATTGCGTGTGTAAAATGAGCTAAAGGCACCATCCCAGAGGCAGCTAATCCCGGCAGAGGAATGTAAATAACCCCCGGGGCCAGAGTGGTCGAAACTCATGAACATGCTTCCGTGGCCGCGGTCTAATTCAATCTACTAATTTGTACGGAAAATAATAAAATATTAAATAAAAACGCTGTCTAAACAAACTTCAGCCGGTTGTTGGCCTCACAGCTCAGTTGGGCGAGCTGGGCAGGAGTCTGCGTAAAAGTCCCTGCCGAGTCCCCGGATCTGGACTCTGGAGCTCCATCTGTTCGGTAGCAGCCCCAGAGAGAGACACGTTCCAGAGTGCGGACTCCCCGCAGAAAAGAAAAACAGAACTTTCCTGCCGGTGGACCTACTCTCGCAACACCGAGAAATGGACGTAAATGTTGCCGAAAAATTAAGCATCGCGCGGCCAAATGGCAACATCAGAGGCGATGAAACAATGGAAACTAACAACAGAGCGAGAGGGGAGAGTTCTGTTTCCTGTCCGTGCCGCTTTTTCCTTGTTCATCACGGCGAGATGCAAATCGAAACGGAAATGTATGGAGGCGCGCGCTCCGTTCAGTGGAAAAGGACAACAATAATTTGCATATTTTTACCAACGCTTGCGCTGCCTTTTGCCATCTGCATTGAACGCGCGACCACTCGCTCCGGAAGTCCTACCAAGACCGGGTCGGCCTGCGGGAGTCGGTGGCTGTTTTCCTGATAACAATTACGGTGCGGAATAAATGAATTGGTAATTTTAATAATTATAGCATTTTCTACCAACAAAACCGAACAAGCGATGGACAAGTAAAGAAACACCAAAACGGCGGGCCAGTAAACAAGGAAACAGGAAAGGGCGATTGCTCCTCCACGAACTTTTGACCAGCATTTCAGATTTATTGTGACAGAGAGACAGAAAGAGAGAGAGAGAGAGAGAGGTCGCCTCGTCCCGAAAGTGAGTTCAGAAGGGATGGTTGGATTAGTTTGCATGCGACGAAGGGTTCGGATTCGGAGATGAGATAAATCAAATGTTTAGAATCGCTGGTCCGGTTTGGGGTGGTGACGGAAAAAAGGAAAAGGGACCAAGTCAAACAAAGGACAGGCTGGCGTTGCGCTGGGGCAACAACAAGTGCACAGGCCGGTTGAGCCTGCGAGTCCAAGAAAAGTCGAAATGAATCGAGCATTTCAAGTCACCCATGTACCGTCCGTTCACTCGCTTACAAAAGTGCTGATTGCATATTCATTTTTCCGGAAACGTGATTGAGATTTCCGAGGAAGCTTTGCCGAGGGCCAACAGGAACCGAGTGGTTATGAGGCAAGGTAGTTATAGAACTGTTTCGTTGGTTTTTGCCAGTGCAATCAGCAAAACTTTCCGGAGCGCCGACCGTTATTGTTTGAAGATGGAGATTAGGTGAGTAATCGAAATGATTTGCGGGAGACCTTTTGATGGAAACGGGTCTTGGTCTGGAAAACGGATCACTCTATTTACCATCTCTGCGAGATTGAGTTGGTGGAAAAGTGTCTCTTCGTTTGTTATTGAACTTGTCGTGGGAATGAATGGCAAGTTGGGACATTTTCACGTGCTGTGAAAAGAAGAATCTTGCTTTTAACAAAATTGGTAACATCTCAACGAAGAACTCAGATTCATCGGTGGTACATTTAATTAATTCCATCAAATGTCAGTTCGTGTGACACGCTGGCTCTTAACGAAGAAACAAGGAGGTGATTGGCACTGGAACCTTTCGATTGATGTCTCTTATTAAACGATATGAATTCGTGCATGCGTTGGGTGTGACTTTTGGCTACGATTACCCGCCGATGAATTGCATCACGAAACATTGAAATTCAAAGCGATTAAATGCCTGACACCAGGCACGCCGCAGGTAGAATCTCCGTGCTCAACGGTGCATTGAAATGCATCAAGTTACAAAAGGCTTAATTGAAAAGGAATGCGCTCCCGATCCACTTCCGGTATGTTTTCCTCCCACAGCGGGGAGCATCAATCAATCAATCTTAAATCTCTCTGCTTCTCTCTCTTTTTCACCAACACACAGGGAGACAGTGCCTGGCGCCCGCTCTCGATGCTCGTAATCCGTCGCCAGGCAAAGGTTAAAGGCCACATGATATAATTAATACTTGCACCGGCAATCCCCTCGTTGAAATGAATTTTATTCATAAATCTCACCACCGCCAAATGAATGCACCGCAAAAAAGCGGAGCGGAGTGAAAAGCCGACCTCAGCTCCCGTTTGACCCCACCGGGTCCGGACGGTTGGTGAGAAAATGCAACTTGGATAAATTGTGATTCCCGGTCATGCCTCGGAGCGCTTGTTTTTCGGCGGTTGTTTTTGAGACGACACGCATTAAACACCGTTTTCCCGTTGGGCATCTCCCGCGCACGGCCTGCCGACGGAACGGTGGGCGAAAAGAGAATGACCTCCACCGTAGCATATCCTGCCACAATCGATCAAAAATGATGAGCCAGAGAGGACGCACGGATCAGCGGACGGTCCACAATTACGCGGCCCGGCACATATGCATATTGGATGGTGTCGAATTTTCATTTTGCATCAGTAGGAAATTGATATTTGATGATTTATCACTCATCGGTCGGAAGGCCACAGCCACCGCTATCGTCCCCACGGAAGTCACAGTGTTTGCTGAAGATGGAACGATAAATCTGACCCTCTAGTGGAACTCTGGTTTTTTTTTTCAGCAACTCCCGCAACCGTCTGATTTTAGACCTTAAAGTAACACACTCTACACGTGGCTCGCTTTCGTGCTTATATCAATCAAGGGCGGAAGCCACTCTTACGGCACGGCTGACAATTTGACATTCCAACGGAACGGTGATGATGAATTAAAATTACCCTTTCACAGCAAAGGACACCATCGATTTTCGGCTCCCGGGTTCCCGTTTGCCACCTGCAGGACCTCCGTTATCCGTTCCAGCTGTAGCTGTACAGTATTTACCTCGAAACCGAAAAGGGCCTCCCATCTGTGGGAACACCGACAACACGGGTCGACACGTCGTTACCAAAACATGCTCACACTGCGCCCTCATGGCCACGCACAATTTGAATCAATCTTCTTTTTTCTGTTCGGGTTGTTTATTTAGTGCCGGCACGAAAGCCCCGCAGTACAACCGTCGTTTTTCCGTCATCGAATCAGCAAAAGCCCCTCTAGCCCGTGGCGTCGTTGTTGGCAGCGAGTTTGCGTAATGCTTGGTCTGCAGTGGACCAAACGGTTTGCGTGCCCGATCGACGGTCCGTGACCGATGAAAATGCAATGATTCCAAGGGTAAAATCCATATTTTTAGGTTCGAGAGACGATTTTGGAGAAAAATATGCCGACCCGAGAAGATATTTCTTAGACGTTGGCTTACAGTCTAACGTCTAAATGTTATATCCCATGACCTCCTTTTCTTGGACCTCCTCATCCTTTAGCCCCTGTGTCGTTGTTCCACATAAACGGTGTGCAATGTAGGCAATTGAAATATTAACACTTGTATCGTGTAAATGAGTTTTTATACATTTTAATAATGAATTCGAAAAGCGGAACCTCATTAGCTCACACACACGCACGCAAGAAACAAATTCACCCAACGGTTGCTTTGTTTGCGACAGGCACATTATTGTGCAGTATTATAGCATTGCAATGCTGAGCGATTTCAAACCGCTTATACCTCTTTATTTATGCACTGTGTGTATGTGTGTTGGGCAAAAAACCAGGTCCCATAAGAATCACCGTCCAGCGAACGGAACGCCGCTCGAAGGACAATTCTTTTTTGTGGAAATATTTTCTGCCGCAAACGACTCTTGGCCGTCGTGAAGGCCTCGCGTGCATGCGAAACAAACTGTCACAAAAAGCACAGCCTACTAACACCATTAGACTTCAGAAAGAGGAAATCCTCAATGCATACTTTATACTGCCACCTAACACACGACGAATGGTATACCGGTGATGAGTGTAAATAAAATAAAATAAATTCAAAAAACAATCTCAATCGAAATCAAATCAAGTTGAAACGTCAGAAAAATTTGAGATGAAAACCAAGTTTTAAAAATAATGACTGTTTTCAAATTTGTACATAGTTCATGCTTAAATTCCTGCCTTTGGTACCCTTGGGACAATAAAGTCCTCAGTCTGATTCTTGAAAGCACAACATGCAATGTTACTGGTTCCGGTGGATTGACCCTGAAAGTAGCTTGAAGTGAAGAGCGAAATAAGCTGTGAAAAGAGTACGTTTTTCTCTACACCAGCAACATCAAAAACTGATTAGTTATTGATTTTTTCAAGGATTTGTCCTCCGACCGGCGTTGTCGTTTCCGGTGGTCAGCAGCAAACTTTTAGCAATGTCACCGGCGAGGCCAAGTTTTGGGGAAAAACATGCTACTGCGCTTCTGCGATAGCCACTATCACACAGCGGCGAGCCATTTTACGTATCTCTCCTCCAGAGAGGTGCGTATAAATAAATTACGACTTATTAAAATATTGATTATAAATTAAATTAAAATAATTTCGACCGATAGGCGAAGGGCTGTGCCACTTGAGAACGCAGAACGCTGTGCTTCGCAGTGGCCCGGCATGACCTGGCCCGGGCCAGACCATCATCATCATGTGCTCTGCTTTGCCTTGTCACATGCGTATCGATCGGTCAGCAAAGCTGATTGACAGCACCCGAATGAGCTCCGGCACACAGCACACCCGAGGGGGGTGCTGGGGCATGGTACCCCAATGACAGGGCGTATAACAATGACCGAAAGGGGAAAATCCTGGTAAAGCCGTTCTGCTGTGCCGTTCGAGCTAGCATGGATGTGCGGACGGTACTACGGGTAAGGTAAAATCATAAATAAGAGTAATAACAATACAATAAATAAATAATTAATTAATTATTCAGTGATTGCACGCACCCTACCGCTGCTGGCGTGAAACAGGCCCCACAGGGCTTGTCGACCCTAACGTAAGCAAGTACCACCGTTGCCGGTGTGCGTAGCTCAGGCTGGCAGACACACCAACGGCTCTCAGGGTGAGTCGAGTTGAGCGAGAGTAGTGGTGTGCAGATTCACGAAATGCAGATTCAGACCTAATTTACAGCTCGCCAGCTAGCCAGCCAGTCCGAGGGCCGCGCATCGTACAACGCAAACATATGTAATGCAACCGATCCGGCGGGACACGTAGTTTTGGCGAACGGCGATCTGACTGCGCGGAACAAAACGCATAATTGTAATAATCGTATAACTGCCACTGCACCCGTGCGGACGTTCGGTTCAGTACCGATCCAATAATTGATAATTTCATGCATATTGATTGGAAAGTGTGTAACGGGCTTGGGCATTTCAAGCAACGGACGCTGACGGACTTAACTGTATTCGTCGCACTGATCCATCGCACTGACATTGCATTGCATCTGGCGCCAAACAACAACCATGAAAGCCGATCATATTCCAGAGCGCTGGGAAGGATTCGGTGTAACTCGTTAGTAGCTGTTATCAAACGATGGCTCCCATCTCCCAATTAGAATAAACTGATTACCGTTTAGTGGGCCAACAAATTTGGTAATTTCAAGTAATTTTTAACCGAATGATTAGTGCAATTGAACGATAATCAAAGAAGGCGAACTCAGGTTCGATGCAATACAACGTCGAAACACTTATTCTGCTTCAGTGAACTCAATTGAACAACTTCGACTTAAGTGGTGAAAGGAGTTGCAAAACGAACGAAAATAGCTCCACAGCGAAAAGGGTTCAGCGAAGGGTTTTGCCGTTAAACCGGAGAAAGGTTTTCCGTTCCGTTTCGAACGAGAACAATGTGTTGTGCTGCCGTGCGGAGGGCTCTTTCGGGAGGGCGAAACAACGAAGAAGCAAACTCACGTATTTCGCTGTCGGTTAAGGTCGAGCAAGGTGAATACCGTCGACCTAAGATGCGAGCACGGTCCGGAGCACGTCCAAATGAGGCCCAAACTAGGTAGAAAAAATCGCCACTTGAAATGAGCAAAAAAGAGGCTAAATAGGACGATCTTTACGATAAAGGGAAGCCCTCGTTGGCCAACGGGAGCGAAACGGGTATCTTTCTTCAAAATCATCATATTCTAGTGGCACTGGGACATCACTTTAAAGCCTAATATGTTCGGTGGTCTCATCGCCTTGCGGGACCGGTTACAGTGAACTCGGAGCTCGTTGTTTGATTTTGTTGCGGGTTGAAATAGGCCACTGACACACAAGTGCCACTAGCGGTGGGCAGTTCATTCAACTTCGTGGCGTTTCATGCGGCTGAGTTTAGTTCTCTGATTTGTTCTCCCCTTCCCCATGCCGGATTCGGTTTATGCTTTCGGCGCTTCGGTGGGGGCCGGATCTGCTCCGCAAGGCAGTCATCGACCGCCGTGGGAGTTGTGCGGTGCCTCCGTACATCCGAGCGACCGAAGGGTAGCCGATCGATTTTCCCCGCAAAGGGCGGCGCACGTGCCAGATGAAGGCCGCCGGCATTTGAATGTGCCAGTCACACGCACACCGTCACCGTTGGGGTGTGATACACCAAACCTTGTCATTAGGTGTCGCCGTAATCCTCTCGCATTCGCCGTTCCACGGCCATTGCGCAACCGATGTGTCCCGGTGCCGAAACACTCGCAGGCTCAGGTGATGAAAGACGAGGAATTTTCAGCACCTGACCCGGCGACGGCTGGCTGACTGGCGCACGCATTATGCTAAATACCTAATTCTCCGATGACATCAGCCACCGTACCGTAGCTAGCCGAATCGGTGTCACTCGCTGCTTTCTGATTCTAGGCAAAGAGAGAGACAGAGAGAAAAGGTGGAGGGCAACATCGCATCCGACGCCCCGGAGATGATCGTACAACACAGCGTACCGTTGTCTTCGTAGACTCGACCTAATACCTGGGACGGCTTAGGGTGCCATATACGCACTTCCTTTTTTCTTTCCTATTCCGTAAAGTGGAACTAGTTTCACCGGAAAGAACAGCCAGCGCCAACATACTTTTTGTGGGCCCCAACTGAAGAAGCGCTGCTCACCCTCATCCCACGAAAGTAAAAATAATCCGCTTTCTCGGGAGGAAAGTGCCAGCTTCCGAGCTCGGATAGCTTCCGAGCAGGCAGCACAATACACGACCAACTAGACACTCCAAGTGGCGCACGGAAAACCCCACGAAAGGACCGAGCCTTTCGCCGTGCCCTCACGTCATGACCTTCGAACCTCGTTCACCTTTCGGCGCCTTTGCGAATCCGTGGTCCCTGAGCGGTGCCCTGATGATGGCTGACGATGTGCATTTCTGGAATTTTTCGACACCGTTTTCGTATGGTTTTGCCGTGCGCTCTCGTCTTCTTTGGTTGCTGGGAGCTGTAAATTGAAATATTTCAAAACTACTAATTCCTATGTATGTCAAGTTGAGGAAGATGTTCGGCTAGTTGCTGGCACGGTCTGTGGCCACACCTTACGGAATTCACAAAGCACACGAAATACAGAAAGTAAATTTCAGTCCCAAATAATACTCCGTTTGGCAGATTCATAAAAACGGAGGCAACCATCATCCAACGTCTCCTGCGATGCGTGAGCTTCTACTGTATAGGGAGTCGCTCATCGCCGCCACCTGCGATCGATAATTGCCGGGGATCTTATTACAGCCGCGTTTCTTCATACTCTTTGCACAGCGGACGATCCAGATAATCGTCTTGCACGCTGTATCAAGGATAAATTAACTTACGTCTTCGGTGTCTATACGGGGCGACGAGCTGATGCTGATTTTCTGCAGGATTAAGGAAAACAACCCCAAGATTCCGGAGATCTCGGGTCGGAAAGTTCTCCGCGGGTCGATCTGATTTGATTTGCGTAATTCCTTCCTTCCGGCCTGATGGCCTCTGACGGGGTTGGCATAAGAAAACTGGTCAGCGTAGCAAAGCCTACCCCTTGTGGGCTGGCGGCCAACGGTGCGCCACTAGGCGGCTCCATTTTTCCCCTTCTCCTGCGCTAGCAAATTGAAAGTTATGAATGTTTCCCAATACCAATGGCAATATGGCGGCGATAAAAAAAGAGTTTGAGACGCGTTAGCTGCCATTCAAATCAAATTTTTAAACGCGAACGCCCAGCGGGAAACCAACATAGCCAAACCGGGCTGTCGCACGGTGCTGCCGTTGCTTAAAAGGCAATTCTATTCGCTTACGACAAGGCTTGAACGGAGGAAGAAAAAGCAGCTAGGGAAGTCTGCAGATCAAAGGAATTTTATTCGGTTTGCCAGCTTAAAAACCATCAGAGCAAGAGAGCGAGAGAGAGAGAGACAGAGATGGGAAAGATACAACCCGGTGCCAGCCGTTCGTCGGAGAGAATGTTAAGGAGGATGTAAAGCAGCAGCGCAGTGTCGTGTGGCGTTGGTTAGGTTAGGTCAGAAAAGTGGTCACAGCGTCCTCGTCGGAAAGGGGGTGAGTACGACGCGGGGTTACAGGGTTGAAATTCTTTGGTCTTAAGATTTTTAGAGCCACCATCATCACTCTCGGCGGTTCTCGGGACACGGGCCTAGCAGAAACGGGCAGCCGCCCCCGGGGAGCACTTTTGCTTACAAAATTTTCGCTCTTTCCGAGGCCACGGCGGGAAGCGGGAGCCATTATCGTGCGCTCGTGAGAATTTGTTCGAGTGTGTTTGTTTTTGGGCCGAGATGATGGAACGGCGCAGCGACGTACGCGCGGAGCTGAAGAAGGTTTGTGGAAGCCAACGGAACAGTCTTGCGAACCTTTCATTCTCACCTGGCCTATTCTGAAATCAACTTTTTCACTACATCCCACAGCGTGGGTCTCTCACTCCAATCGCAGCCCTAAGGAGCCCCGTCGCTGTTGAGGCCGTTGCTGGAAGCATCATCGACCAGGTGCTGCCTTCGGGACGTGACTGAGAAGTTAAGGTGCTTGGTTTCGAACGGAGAAACGCCCGACCCGGGCCCACCTGGCGATGACCTGGGCGCCCTTCTCAAAGGAAAGCATGCGGTAAACTGAAATACTCACGATGACACAGGGTGTAACAGTCACGTCACGGGAAAAATGGATTTCTCTCCGTTTCCTTTTCCTCCGTGCGGGTTCCGGTAACCGGCAGGGTGGGTCGCCTTCGGTACGCCCGCAACACACTATTCTAATGCCAAGAATACGCGCTTAAATAATGTATTATTTCATTCATCATTTATTTCAGGGTACCATCGGCGGTGAAATCTTCGAGCGCGGCCCGATGGCGTTTTGATTTTTCTTCACTTCTTCGAATCGGTCTCCCGCTCGCTCACACGCATCCCATCACTCTTTTGACCTTGAGCGGCTCTGTGGTTCGCCCGACCGACCGGCAGGCCGGCAGGAACACCATAACCGAGGGAACCACTTTCTCCACACCATTTGGGCCGCTTTGCCGGGGGTGACCGCTACTTCAGGCACGCGTGTCACGGTTGCTTTCCGAAGCCATTTTTTCCCATTTTAGCGGAAAAGCGGGCCGCTCGACTACTCGGCCGGAAGGGGGCAACACCGCAGCCGAACCTCTGCCCTGGACGACCGTTGAATACTAAGCAGCAGATCCCTGCCTGTCCCCCTGTCTCTTAACTGGCGACCGACGAGGCAACCATCGCGCAACGTTCCATATGTCAAATAATGTAAGGTTTTCCGTTTCCTCGACCCTCGTTTTACATTTTCGGCCGAAACTGATTTTTAAACGATCATAAAAACTAACGTTTTCCTCTTTCTGGTTCCGGCAGATCAGACGAGTGCGGGATCAGGACGGGCGTGGCGATCTGGGGACACCTCGATTCAATCGTTCAAGAATTAAAATTCTTCGTCCGATGTCCGGGGGCGACACATCCGAGGTTTACATCCGACACGATTGGACGCGACCGAGGCAACGAATAATTAAGTAACGATTCTGTGAAAAGCGCCCCCAAAGCGATGGACGACATGACCGAAAGCGTGTTCGACCGCGTTCGACGGCCAGGAGAGATAACATCAATTACAACCCACACCGGGCCCGACAGGATTGGATTAAACATTAAATGCCCCGTTAGCGGTATTGGCCGCTCCCGGCCACATGCGGAGCGTAATCGGGCGTAATCATATTTGCATCCATTTAGCGAATCGTTACAAAATGACCTGCTCGCTTGGAGACGACAAAATGGTAATCTTTCGATCCGATTTGATCTGCACAGGGAGACACGGGGACCGGCGTTCAAAGAATAGATCGATGAAGACAAACGCAAATTGCCAATTGGGGTTAACGGGGACGCTGGGCCTCCCTGGGTGCCGCGGTCCTTCGCACCCTATTCGCAAAAGAGGCAACACATGCGGCAACACATTATCTACGCTAAGCAATTCTCGTTACCGCAGCCGCAGCACACACACACACACACCTTCCCCGTAAAGCATCGTTTTGTGGGCGAATTTTATGAGCTTCTCGTCTAAACTCCTCTCTCAGGTGGAGGGCATTAAGGATTGAAGGGCGCGAAGGGCACGAAGAAAACGACGACTACGCACCACGCAAACGGCAGATCCTTTCGGGAAGATAACAATGTGCACGAGAGACACGAGTTCGAGAGGATTCCCTTGAGAAGCGGGCGCCGAGCCCCCTGCGAGACAGAAGAAGAACGGCGAGCGAGCGGCGAGCAGCGAGCGGCGAGCGGCTTGACGCGGGAACAACGGGCCCGGAGCCGGAGCATAAAATTTTATTTCGCATCTCATGGCAACCCTTTATTTTATGCTCTTTTGATAAGAACACCGCAACTTGTTTCCCGAAAAACAGGATCATCGAAAGCGTTTGATGAGCCAGCCAGCGAGATGAGGGTGCCCGGGTGCGCTGGGCTCCGGGGCCAAGATGCTTTTTACGTGTGTCCTAACGATCCATGATGCTAGGTGATGCCGCGGAATGCCACACGTCGGTGGTCCCCGGAGAACTCTACTCATTCGCCATCTTTCACCGAGCCACTATGGGGTCCGAGTGCAAGGTGGCAGAAAATATGGAAGTTTCTTACAAAAATTCAAATTGAACAATAAAATGTAGATCACGTTAGATGGCAATTAAAATAAAATACCAATGAAAAGAATAATTTTCGAGTTTTTACTGTGTCGTGAAAGAAAATTTGCGTTGCATGTCGAAAGAGGTAAGTTCCACTTGCTTGTCGAGACTTCGTCCTTGTTAGGCCTTCGCCAGAGAAATCACCGATCTTCAACGTAAAGAGTATTGCTGTCCTCTCAAAACTGATCGACCAAACCATATTTTATAGAAATCGAATTAAATCGGGCTAAGAGTTAAAGAGTTTTGAAGAAGTTGAATTTATTGGCGAACAATTTTGCTGTTACGCCGAGGTAACCAAAAACGCCACTAAAAGCCCTAAAAATGGCTATCTTTAGTTAAATCGCCGTTAATTTGATCGCACTCGATCATCGCCCCAATTTTGATTTTCCCGAAAGCCCGAAACGCTTTTTCGGTCTCCGGCCAGCGGCTCGAAAACGTCAAAAAGTAACAGGGTCGCAGGAACGCCAGCAGGCCGCTCGATCGGCCGGAGACACGCCCACTAATTGCGAGATCAGCACCGTCTCTCTCACGCTAGTGCGATCGTATGACTGATCAGTTTTTTGGGCCACGCCCACGAGAACCGATCGAAGAGGCAAAGGAGGAAAGAGGATGGCCGGTGTTTCGAGCGCTACCTCCTGGTGGTTCTTCGCCCCTGTTACATTTTGGCGATTTTAAACCGCGCGGCGTCGGATGCGAAAAATCGCTTTCGAGACCCGGATGGTGCGCGCTTTGGCAGGATTCTTTTCATTTTTTTCGACTACTTACAAGGAAACAGGATCTCAAGAGGTTTCTTTCGGCGAACTTGTGACTCACAACAATCCCCGTGCTTTCCATTTTCTTTCATTTTCCCTCCCGACCAGAGAAACAGAGGCGTTTCTCTTTGTTTTCTTTTTTACTTTATTAACACAATTTAATTTTTCCTGTTCCGCTTTTACTCCACAATTACTGCACCAATCCGCATGACAATACAGGACAGTTCGACCCTTCCACACCGGGGGGGGAGGGGTGCTCCCATACAAACGCAACATTAAATTGGCGTGGTGAACAAACGCGACGCGACAACAGACGTTTGTCAGATGGAGCGCTGTAGAGTGGTGAATCTTGACAATAAGGATGAAACAGCACGTGGCGATGCATGCCGGGAACAGCTAGTAGTGCATATTTTTAACCTATGGTCACAGTGACACGACTCCATAGTGCGCAACGGTACGGATGCTACAGATTATTGATGTGAAAGGAGTGCGCGAAACGGCCCGAACCGGCTGCGAGGCGCTGCAGGTAGACAATCACGGGAAGGAGATATCTTTATTTTCCCACACGACCTTCCCTTTGGGCGGCCATGTATCGTCCCTGCGTCCTGCAATTCAAATGTAGGTCAAACTTCCCGGACGGAGAAGGGGTTTCCGAGCCACGCTTACCGTTTTGACACGCTGGGTGTGCAATTATCTGCTCCTGCTCCCCCCCGGGAGGGATAGACCACCAACCAGCCTCTTACCTAAGCGTTCGTATTGCGATTTTCGGTCAATTTTCCAAGCTCCCACATGAAACCACCCTTGGAGCAGCAATACGCAATGCCTTGTCCCTGTGAGCTAAAAGAGGGATTTCCAACTCCAACGCTTTGTATCTTTTGCTGTCTCTCTCTTGCGTAGTAGGCCCCGCACACTCGCTCTGGCAGCGGCAACGCAGATTAACTTTTCCTCTAAACAATTGAAATGGCGGCTGCAAACTTCGGGCGGGTAACGAGCACCGGAAGAAGCGCGAAGCCCGGCAGAGGGGTTGATAAAAACGCGAAGCTTTAAGCGGAAAAGTGTGCAAAGCACCATCCGCAACGACCGGCGCCCGGAACTGGGTTAGAAATGCGTACACGTTTGTTTCCCGGATCCTAATTTTTTGGTGTACAAGGGTCGGAATGTGAATTTTAGCCGAGTCCGAATGAGCCACACACACAGCTTTAGTCAGCTATTATTGCCTCTCCAAACAGCCCAAGCGAGGCTTTGTGTCGGAAGCACATCATACACGGAGAAATAAAATTTATTAGTAAACATAAAGCATCCTTCGCTGCGGAGAGGTGGCCATTCCATTGCCTTGTGGCGGCGGTAGATGGACAAACATTACAAATTCGTGTATAACTCACAATACAATTCCAGTGTGACCGGTTAGCGGTTGCAATGTGTTTGGCCGATGTGTTCTCAGAGCAGAGCAGCTCTTTCTATGACAAACTCCGGGGGCAAATGTAACCTGCTTACGGGTGATTTACATCTACATGACAGGCATACGCGGCCCACTAATAAGCCCACGCTGTTATCAAAGTGTCCAATTTGTTGCCAGCATTTCCACTCCCAGGCTATTTTGACCACGCCAACGGCCACCCTCGACACGACCGGCAGCCACACGAGGCTATGTTGCAGCTTTTATTTTCACGTTGTAAAATGGCCACCCAGATGCCATGTATGTTTGTGTGATATCCGGGAGTCGAAACCCCGGGTTGCTCGGTGAAAGAAGTAAAGATTTGATTGACTTCCGGAAATAACACCATCGAACGCGCCACGCCGTTCCCGCCACGTGTTGTCGTCAAACGTTTTTGAAGGCCCGGTGGTCCACATTTTACGGCAGTTCTGCCCGTTGCTGGATGCCTGCAAAAAACAGAGAGATGAAAAATGAAACAGAACTCTTGATTTTAGCCCAACGGCACACACATACACACATTTGCCGGCCCGAGCCGATGCCGGGGCGCCCATGGCACGGTCTGCGGTCTGATAAAGGCAAACTTTGTCATAAATTGTGACACTTTATACGCTAGCAGCAGATTAGAAAGCTGCCAGCTTCGTTTGGACAATGGTGGGCGCCGAGTTTTATGCAAACTTGTGTCCTGCGCCTGTTCGTCCACATGTCCTCGAACGCGCTTCGTAGCTTTTACAATACCCTATGCCCCTGTCTTTCTATCTCTCTCTCCCTCTCTCTCTTTATTTTTTTTATTTCTCAATTTATCGTTGACGCCAAGAGTGTGTCCGATGGCTACGATCGAGGGTAACTGCCTGTGGTTAAACTAATTTTCATTATTTCGACGCAAACCGTGTTGCCGCGCAGTATCGGATTGCGCGTCTGCAACGTAAGGAATCAATATTCTGTCGTAGTAACGGGTTTTTTATTGTAAAAATACGACACTTCAACTGCTAAGAAAAAACTCTGGTCAGTGGCCAATAACAGTTTTGGTACTCACGTATAATTCTGCTCATCTGTTGTTTGAACCCACAACATAACCTCCAATCGCATTTACACACACTTGCAAGCCAAATGTAAATTCCTTGTAAACGCGTTCAAAGCTTACTAGAGCCCACCACCTAACTGGAGCATAGCTTACTTGGATCGTTTCACGTTTGCAGTCAAAAAGGCCTACTCATTTTTCACTCACAGTCTATCATAAAAGGGCTTTTGAGCGTCTTTCCTTTGCATTACAATAAAAAAGGAACTCCAAATACTCCAAGACTGTGTATAAGACGTTGAGCACTCTGTTGATTCCGTCCAATTTTGACGCCCTTATCCTTACCTCCTTCTTTTTTTCGATACTTTCCCAGTCTGACACACAGGGAGAACTTGCGGTGCTTTGATCAAACTGCGCCAACCTATTGACGGACAGAAGGACAGCCGAGCAAAAAGGGGCACTACAAATTTATGTGCATTTGAAAATCAAAGCTCCAAACATCAAGCATTAAGAACAATGAAAATGTGATTTCGTGTCCCTCGCGAAACGGCCACAAATCCAACGAACGAACGGCGACAGGATTTTTCTTAAACTATCACACACTCCACCCTAATGCCCATTGTATGCTGAGTAGTGGACTGCTGCTCCGGCTGCTCTTCCGACTCTGCTCCGACACTCGTTAAGCTGCTTTTGTTTCGCCGTCCGTTTCTGAATTCCGATTCTCGCATCAGAAATCAATCGCCGGGAAACCGAAAAATCAAAGTGCAACCAAAGTGTACACCTTCGAATGGAGGCAAACAATGGAGGGACCGGCGTCTTGGGGCCGCGTTTGTGGTTCGAGTGTTTCCGCAAAAACCAAAATATATTCATCATTTAAATGAGGAGAGAAAAGCGAACGCAGAAAAGCAATAATCAAATCGAATCGAACGCTTCCGGGAGAAACCAGGACCAAATCGGCCTTCGACAACGCTTCGGGGACGGCGCAACCCCGATTTCCGATTGTGTTTGGGGTGTGTTTGTTTTTAATTTGCATAGCATAAAATCACTTATGCTGTTTGACTCCCGGCGAAGGTTCGGCCTTTTCTCCTCCTATGGTTTGCTCTGCTAACCTCATTCTAAGACACGTTCGGGATGCCAGAATGGATTTCTTTTTCCATTTTTTTACATTTTTTCCCCCCGAATGTAGATGGTAAACAGAACCGGCAACCGGGAACCCCGGTCATCAAGGGCTGTGCAGTCCCTTTTCGCAGTGCGCGTTCGAAATCGCCTGAATTTCTTCGTAAAACCCTCGGTTTCCGTTTATTCGTTCGGCAACGAGGGTTATGCTGGCGGATGAACTTTCTTCGTTTTCGCCGAATACTCGGTCGTATAACTCGATCTCGAGCACTCATTTCGCAAATGAAATTACGGCCTCACGGACCCGGGTCGGATGCGATTGGCCGGATTGTTGGTGAGGATTTCCTGCGGAACCGGCGGCGGTTGAGAAACAAAGCTCGATCCGGTCAGGGGTTAGCAGATAACCGCCAGCGCCAGGAACGGAACGGAAGAAAGGAAATCGGATCGAACCAATCGGTCTCGTACGACAACATGATTGATATATGTGTCGCCGCTTCTGATGTTGATTTACTTTTGCTGTCGTTGTCTGCGGAACGGAGAATCCCATTTGTTGGCCTTTTTTTGCAGACGCTGCTTCTCGTGCATCGTTAGTCCGTGTCCTTGATGGGAAGCCCCATTTGCAAATCGCTTGAACAGAAGGGCAGAACGCGAATTAAAGTCAGTTCGCGCGTTAGAACTTTAAGCACATTTTAAACATTCCTCAGCGTAGTTCCAAACCATCGCCAATAAATTCGTTTTCCCATTTTTTTATCACCCAAATGCACGAATCATCCATTCTCGCACCTCGTTTGGAGTCGAAAGGAAATTAATTTCTTTATTTCCACGATTTTTTCTCTCCATATAACTCCCAGTCCGGTGCCCCAAATGGATTCAAATTAATTTAGCTGTAAACATAAAATCCCTCGCCTGTCATTAGCCACCAACGGCAGATCATAATCACGGCGCTGGACGTTACTCACAGGTCCCATTTGTACCGGGTAACCGGTCACGTAACCGGTCGCTTCATTAATACAAATTGACGACCTGACGACCACCGGGAACACCGAGGGAAGTGATAGTTAATTATGGTTTTTATGCAATTTTCACTCTCATTCTGCCATCCCGAGCTACGGAAGTCACTGCAGTGGCGCCCAGGCCCAGCACCGTAGGGATCCCTTCCGCCCGCCTCACTGGTCAATTTATTGATGGCCACGTCACACGCGGCGACCACCTGACATCGTGGTGCAGAGTGACGACCGGTTATTGAATTCAGTCCCAACGCACGCAAGGGAAGAAGTCCTACGATCGATCGGTGTCCAGTCCTGTTGGTCTGTTGGTAGTCTAGTCTTTGGGTCTTTGCGTCGAAAAAATGGTGATGGAAATACTTCCTCGTATAGATTGAAGGCAGTCGGTCCGATGCTGCTGCAATAAGCTGCAACAATCAGCGTGTGGAAACCGTTGCGCAAATTGTCACGCAAACAGCATTTCGCGTAGGCACTGCATACGCTGGCGCTGGCCGGCATGAGAAGGTCACGTAATGTACCCTCGGCTCTAGACTCCCTGGGGATCGCGTTGAGTCACATGCTAAACCCCACAGGATTCGAGGCTGCACAACGGCCACGACGGCGACTACGACGACGATGCCTGTGGCACGCTTTCGCTCTAACGAGATAAGCTGGAGGAATTTATGCTGCCGTGGCAAATATGCTGCCGCAAATCAGATCTGCCACCGGCGGGAAACCGTGCCCCAAAACTTCCTCCGGAATGTGCCGGATTCGGCAGAGGACAAAATGCTGTTAGCTGCGATTTTGCGTCGGGCCTTCTGTCAGTTCCCCCCGACAGCGTTCTGGCTCGAGAGGCTTATTTTCTCGCCCGGCCCGGCGTAACCTGAGATGAGATTTCTAAGCCAGTCCGGGGTGCCCGGGCGGACTTTCCGGGTGGCGAGGTGGACAGGTTTGACAGCACACTGTCTACTCTTCTCCGAAGTGAGCATGTGGAGCGGGCGAGGATAAAATAAAATCAATCGATTTTGGGGCATTATTTTATCTTCAAATATCACATTCCTCTTCGGGCACGATCGGGGAGATCGAAGCGTCGCGCGTCTTGCCACAGAGGACTCCACGGAGAGCCACGGAGAAGAGAAAGTGCAATCCGGGAGAGTCACTAGAACTGGGAAGGGGACAGATATGCGCGGTTTCGCTTTGCCATTCGGTATCGCTCACGTACGTCGGAGCAGCGGGCAGATTAGTGTGAGGTACCGAGCGGCGCACATTCCTGGAACGGGTCCATTTCCACGCACTTGAGCGCACGGCGTGTGGCGGGTGGCCGCTACATGCCCGCCCGTCAGATTCTCGATAGCCGGTTTTATGCTCCAGTGAGTGGTATTTGGCGGACGTACCGATGTTTCCAAAATCTAAATGGATTTGTGCCGGTTCGGTTCGTCAGTACGGGTCCCCAATCGCCGTCGAGACAGTCCATTCCATGCTGCGGTAGAGATGCTAATCTTGCCGTGGCCAATGAAACGGATTATTGCTCTGCACTCGTGCTGGTGCACTGGTGGCAATCGCAATAAAGCGGCTAATTTCCAGCAATATCGTTAAAGTACCGGATGGAGGGCTAGAACAGTGTTTCAATTACACAAAAAATAAAGAAAAATGGCTACCGTCGTGGAGCATCTTAGACATGCCAATACTGTTGGCTTTTTGTTTGAAAGTGAGCTTTAAAAACAAGCCGCCTGGAAACTGGATAAAATGTAAACATTTATTGAATTGCAACCAATTGCAGGCATGGCACAGAGGTTCAATATTTTCCCAGCTGACCTCGAGGCTGGTCAGCAGAGGTAAATTTATCGTCCTGCAATCTTCCCTAAATCCTCACTCGGTGAGGGTGTGTGGTATCTGATTGCACCGAAACGGAACCCTTGGCAAGCGTTCCTCCCTTCTGCATGGTTTTTGGAAACGCTTTGCGTTGTCGGTGCAGTGCGTACTGCATACTTTCGGGGGTTTTAGCTACCGAGCTCGTGTCGAGCTCGAAAGAAGCAGATTATCCTTAACAGGGATCAAGGTAGGAGTCGTAGGCTCGGAGACAAAATACTTGCCATTTCCTTTGCCACGCAGGCGGGCATGGCATGCGAACCTACACCAATCTATAGCTACGTCGACGGAAATCTCTGACTTGGGTTGAGGTTTTTAAACGATCTCGCAATGAAGGGTTTCTGGTGAAACGGTTGCTTTAATCGGGCTATTTGTCAAGAAACCATCGCACGGAACTCATTGGCTACTCGATAATACCATTTATATTAACCATTCGGTCTGCTCTCACTGGTTTTGAAATATTTCCTAAGCTCGCTCGGCACACACCATCGACAGTAAGTAGCTTCATCCGTCATTTTGGGCGCGGAGGATTTTGTTAAAATGTCCGCCTCCGTAATCATAGTGTCCATTAGGCGCTCCCTTTTGGAATCTGCACGCGCCACCAGATCGCTAACAAATTGCGACGGGTAAAAAGGGCCCGGTAACCGATTTATGTTGGTCTCCGCCGGGGCCGAGCATCCGGCCCGATCGCAGTGAGCCGTTTCATCGAGTTGGTCAGCAGGCCATTTCCAGGAGCCTTAGAAATCGAATAGAACTGCAAAGAAATTTAGCAGGAATTTTCCCGTTGGGCCGCCACCGAGTTGTTGGCGTACCATGCTTGCAATAATATTCCAACATCCTGCTGGCCCTGGCCCGTCCGGGCATTGCTAGCCACCCGCGACGCATCGTTATCCTTTTTCTGCGACTCCCCGATTGGAACCGGCGGAACGCAATAAGCTCGGCAAAAAAGGAAATTTTTCAACACTGTAGAGGTAGCACGGCGATTGCGGAGTGAAGTATGTGTTGATAAATTGTTGCCCTCGAGGGCAAGCACAGCTTGTAATACGCACTTTCCCAACGGCGAGAGTTTTATGAAGTATGAGCAAGACCGACCAACCCGCCTTGGCCGGTACGTTTCGCTTACATATATTGGATTTTGCCCCCAGAATGATGGATTGACTTTTGCTGCGCTGGCCTGCTAGTGTCTGGCTGCGGCAACATTCGTTTTGAATCCGGCTGTAGCGCATTTCGCGCCTTGTTGCTTCCCTTTTCGAACAGTCCTCGTCCCAAGCGCCGTTCAGGCGGGTCGAAATTCCTTACCGATAGACCGATTTCAAACGATGGGTAGCTCGGAGGGCCCATTACACGCCACGACACCATGACACGCCATGGACGTTGGTGGGTCGCGCAGAGCTTTCCTCGTAATCCCTCATTTGACAGAAATTAAATGAAATTTTCAAAACTCAAAATACCCTACCCGGGGGGACGGAGGACATTTCCTTCGTTTTTTGTGGCCCCAAATGCTCCACCAGCAGGAATCACTTTGGCCTCCTATTAATCAATCAAGGCGAGAAAAATGGGAACCTCGCCCTCGTCCTCGTCGCTGTTCGTCGTCGGGTCGGGGTGACCCGAGTGCCGGAAGCCGGAAATCCCAAGAATTTTGCCATATATACGCCGGCGGCAGTGGGATTGATGAGCTTTTCGCTTTTCCCTGCGCTGCTGGTCTTAGTTATTGCGAAAGGCACATTTTGTCAGCCCGTGGCCCCTGGACACGTGTTCCGCATGTTAAGGACCACTGGAAGTGCGGAGAGGATAAGGAAAAAGGGTAAGGGTTGCGAAGAAAAAATATTTTGTCACTTCTGATTTATTGAAATGATCGATTGCCCCCGGGGCTAGATTCGGTCATCGGAGGGATCCGCGGCGACGTGCCACTTCGTACGCTTTCCCCGGCCACTGCAATTCGTAGTGGCGCTGATGAGGGTGCGTGGCCAAAGTACACGACAAAACTTTGCGTACGTAGCGGGCAGGGCATCGTTCCGACGAACTTCCAGCTCAGCGCCCTTGCGGTGGGTGGTCTCAAGAAAACGTTTCACGGTTTCACGATTTTAACGACACCGAATTCTTGACGCTTGCCCTAACACATGCTCAACCATCTGCTGCGTCGTTTCACGCAAGCAATGTTTTATTTCCGACCGGAATTTTTCAGCATTCGAAGAAGCAAAAGGCTTCAGAGAAATTGCCTTCCTCGAACCGGATGTCAAGCTGTGACTTGGGGTCCGCGGAAGCGGGTTTGCGGAATTGAAAATATCTTCATCCGACAATGTTTCCCATCTCAAAAACTGACGAGCCGTTCCCCTGAACGCCAGTCAATTCGGGTGCGCAACGTGATAATTTGCCATTCGCGGCGCGAATTCGTGAATTGGCACGACTTTCGCTGCTTTACTTTGCCGAGTGTGCCAACGGAAAACGGAATTGCCATTGACAAAATTCAATTCGAAGCACCTTAACACGGATTACGCCATTCGACGCCGTTTCGATGGTTACTTTTTGCGTTTGGTTCCCGGAATGATTGGTAACTTCGTTGAGCGACGCAACTATTTACCTTCAGAGGGGAGTGCGGGATGGCTCAATGTTGATATGCAAAACTCTGGGGTTGAACAGAACAAATCGTTTCAAGAACGTTACCGATCTTGTCGAGAGTAAAACAATTGAAAACTAACTATCTTGACTATGCTATAATTGAATAAATGTATTTACTCCAACATTTCTAGCCCTTTCCGAAATCATGAAAGCAATATTTCTTACCGTGAGGTGAGTTGGTGAAAAGTGAATCACCTTTCCGGCTGATCAATCTTTCACCGTTGCGAAAGCCGTGTTTTGTCACTCTTTCTAGAAACGTTGCGCTGGAACAAGAGAAATCGTTTCCTTTTCTTTTCCTGACAGACCTGAAAGGATTTTCCAGTCCTTAAAGAAAACGTTCCGTTTATATTGCGCGAAAGTAGAGCAAAAGAAAAGGGTCCAAAAAAGAGAGGAACAATCGCTCGCGAAAGCAGTGCTACACGCATCAACTCCCTGCTATCGAAGCTGAAAACGTGTAGCTCTTTTGCGTGCGTTGTTGATGTTGTTGTTCAGCCAGGACAGAACCTCGAACCTAGACGTTCTCGCCAAAGACATGTAGATTCGTATGAATACACAATCAACACTCTGTCAAATTGATCGATTGCTCATAGATTTTTCGCTTTCGTCACGCTTGCGCCCAGAATCTCGACTCGGCTTGGCAGGACATCGTTCGAGGGGATTGCAAAGTTTGGATTTCGATTATAACGCTCCCGGTGGGGAGGCACCCCATGCGAAGCAAAGCTCGCTTTCGGGGAGCAATCTCTTTTTTCTACAGCTCCAACTTGTGAATGACTGTCATCGGCAGCGGAACCGCACGAAACTCGCAAATCGGATACTGAATCCTTCACCCATCTGGCCCAAGCGGGCTCCACCTGCTTCATTTTGATGCACGACGACACTTTCCCAAAAGCCCCAATTTCCAGATGTGAAGCATTTTTCACCGATCCTCGTCCTTTTTTTTTGCTGCTGGATCCGTCATCTTTGCGGAGGAAATGGCCGATAGGCACGATTTTGAAACGTGCCTTCGACGTGGACAGTCACAGCGGAGCGAGGAGACCGTGAATCCGCACTGCGACCGAATTGAGCGACTCTTTGCTGAGTCCGGTCCAAACAATTATTCGATCCGTTCGCAAAAGTGACGCCGAACATAACTGTATTTGCCAATTCCTTCGACAGTCGAAAGAGAGCGGAATGTTTAATGTTGCACTCTCATCGAGCGAGTTTATCGCGGGACGTCAAGGCTGGGTCGGCAAGCTAGGCTGGTTATCTAATTTGGAATCGTTATGACGCTCCGTGTGTGTATGTAAAAGTTAATTCAATCAACCCGTCACAGGTAACGTGGCAGGCTGCGGGACGAGTTGGCCGAGGCGCTCCAGCCAATTATACTTTGAAATTGACTCGTTTGGCGTTCCCAAGCCACACAGAAGAAGCAAACAATCAATCAATCAAACAAGAGTACGGCCTCTGCATGATTGATTTATTCTGTTGGGAAAGAATACATTTCTATTCATAATATGCTGTAAACATAATTCGAATTAATAAACCAATTCATATGGTCAGGACATTCTGGCCCGGTCTGCTGGTTGGGTGGCCTCAGTATTTTGTTTCTATTCTCAGTCGGATTGAGTTTTGTGCCCTATGCCTGTGAGTGTTTGCAGCGGATCCACGTGTCTGCTTCCGGCACCTATAGCGTGATTTCGAAAGATTATTCAGATTGCTCTCTGCTCTCCCAACGTAGCGCGAGTGATTGATTTATTAGAATCGCACCGAAATTCGTACGCCTTCGCCAGCGCATCCGGGCCCCAACAGGAGCCGTTAGAAGAACGATCCCATTTCCGCAATGGCTTTACTCGGATGATGCCCTTGTGTGCTCCTTTTGCGCTTCAACCTGCCAACAACCTGCCAGCCTGCAGCTCACACACATCAGTGGCGGGCAATTTTTCAGCGGCCTAGCGCTCTCTAAAAAGAATTCATCTTCGCAACAGATGGAAGTGCGGTACGAGGGAAGAAAAAAAAACGGAAGCATGACGGATACAAAATGGTTCCAATCCCGAAATGGGCCTCTTATCCGGCCTCCGATCCCACCGAGTGGCGGTAATCATTCAAAACAAACCTGCGGCCTCGCGTGAGTCTGGTGTTGTTGTTCTGTTTTATTTTCACCAACATCTTACACGCCTCGACTCCGAAGTTCATTTTATTACCACCGGCACACATATGAGATGTTACATCATTTTTTCTCCCTCGCGTGTGTTTGTCTGCAGAGAGGCTTCAGATCGCCGGGATGACCCCATTCTCGCCCCACACGCTGTGGCTCTTAAAGAAGTGTTTCTCACTTTCACACGACAAATGTAGCATAAATTTATCGAAGAAAAATCTGTACCCGAAAATGGAATATATTAAAATATATTGTTATGACGTTCATTTGGTACCGCTGGCAGTCGGGGGGACGGTTCCCGCGGACCTGCTGAAGTGAAAAATAAAAGGCAAAGTGCTACGCCCCCTAGAGAGTACACCCCGTCTGGTCTACAGCGCGAAAAGGACATTCAATTCGTTCAGCTCCCCGTAAAGCGACAGTGTGGGGGACACGCAAAGCCGGCGGACGCAAATCCGGCGCGATCTTCGTAAACAGATAAGTACTTGATATTGAAAATTGTCGTACATCGCGCATTTTATATGACTTGCTTTCGGCGCTCGGGCCCACGGTTCGCTCCCAAGGGTCGGTCGGTGTCGTACAGGATTTTCTGCGAGCGACACCACACAAAGTGTGTAATATAA
The DNA here is from genome assembly GCF_943734635.1 of Anopheles cruzii. Classification (NCBI taxonomy): domain Eukaryota; kingdom Metazoa; phylum Arthropoda; class Insecta; order Diptera; family Culicidae; genus Anopheles; species Anopheles cruzii. The sequence continues at coordinate 87,265,903 of NC_069145.1, forward strand.
AATGGTGGATTTATAAAAGTTACACTTTAATAAAATCAAGATCCCCGCGCCCGAAAAGGGCCCAACTTGGCCCACCTGGAAAGGGGTACTTCGTACGGATGAACGCTTTGGGTAAAGAAATTGGCAACTTTTCCGCTGCTCAAGTGGAAGGCCTCGACCCTAGGCCGTGGCAAGAAACCCCTTCGGAACGCGATTTGCTTGGCTTGGTGAGTGGGAAAAGAAAACTTTGCTCGATATAAAAGTCTATTAACGCGAACTACGGGCGGAACAATCTTCGCCGACGAATGGCACCGCATAAATCCGTGACGCCACCGGTAGCTTGATGCGAAATGTAAATCTGGCTTTAGTCGTTGGCTGTGTGCAATTTGAGCTTTCAATTTCGCGAACGTGAATTTTTGCCCATATTTCTCGTCAAAGCGCCTTCCTAAGCCGAAAAAGTGTATTTTTCATCCCAACAAATGCAATATAATAACAACTTTTGAAGACGCTTTCGCTACTTCCCGTGAGGAAACTACCACGCTACTCATAAGCGATAGACGCTTACGGAGGGATATAGAACGAAGCGTTGCGAGTTACACCATTCACCGTGACATCCTGTTGCAGGGGCGCGCACCGAAGTGGCCCGAGATGTTTCAATCTCCGTGCAAAACTCGTCCTCTACTCTATCGAAGCGGGCGGCGATTGTGATCGAAGGATGCTTTGCTTCGCCGCTTTTATCACCGCATCCAAAGTGTGTTTGATCGAACGTGGCGATTGGAAAGGATAAAGGAGCGCCGTGGAGACTACAAAAAGCGGTCGTGGAGTGTGTTTTGGCTTCTGGAACTCTGGCCATTCGTGCGGAATAAAGTGTTGCCGAAGTCGGGTGCGGGTTTTATTGGAGGAGCTATCATTTATTCCTGCAACGGCGATGTTTAGCTGAGTTGGTGAGTTTCTCTGTGAAGAACCGTTGACGGCGCAACTCGTTCACCGCCAAACGCCAAAATAGACCGACGCCTGAGCGCACCGTGGAAAGCAATCAAACATTATTATTTCAAAGCCGAGACAATTCGAGCCAAAATAACACCATCACGGGGGGTGCGCACGGTGGTGCACGCTCGGCTGGGCACGCCAACCGTGCGCAGAGTTTTCCTCCGCAAACTTCAATCTGAAGCTTTTCCTCTTTTATTGGCCGTTTGGTATTTTTTCCGTTTCGCAGCGAGCTTGGCGTACTTATGATTTTCACCCGAAAAAGTTTCCCGTGGGATCCGCACCGAAGCAGGAAAACCGTTTCCATTTCCGATCAGGCGGCGCGCGCGCAGGTAAGCAACTTCCAGGGCCGGGTTTTTGGGTTTTTACTTCCGTACAAAGAGCAACAAACAGCGTCGCGCACCACAGACAGATTCCTTAAAAGCTTCGCCCACTTTACACGGAACGGATATTGATTCATCATTTATGAGTGTGTCGTTTTGGTGTCGCTCTGGTGTCACTCTTTCTTATTCATGCTGCGATGGCCGTCGACAGCCGTAACGAGGGCCCAACATGCCCGACCCTCCGGTTAATGCTTCCGGAAGAGTGTTCCAGGGCGAAAGAGTGGAACATCAATGTTTTATATTCCCTGCTCGGCACGCCCGGGTACTAACAGGTCCCCGTGGTATCGCAACCGAATGTTTCCCCTTTTTTTAGGTGACAGAAGCTCAGTATCGACCGGATGGGAGCGCAAAAAAAACGGAGCCTAAACTTTTTGGGCAAGTCAAAAAGGTTTGGTTAAAGTTTTGGGCCAAAACAATGTATCAAATGGTGGTTGAAAACTTTTCCGGATCGAGCCAAAGGAACACCGTTGCCCGAAAATCTCTCGCCTTGATGACCGATCCTGTCTGATCCGGCCATTGACACGCCTATGGTCTCTGAACTACGTCATCCGATTACTGTGGATGCGCCCACCCGCCGTCGATTCCTTTAATTCATCGTCACTTAACTTTCTCATTAACATTCCATTGTACCACGGAGGGCTGATGGCGGCCACCCACTTAAAATGTATTTACATCCCTGCCTCAGCCACCCGGTGACATGTGCGGGAGCGCAGAAACTTTATCGTCCTTTGCTGGCCCGGACGAGTGGTTTCCCGGCACGAACAAGCGGGACGAGTGGTTTCAAGTGGGCCCAGCAAAAGACCGACCAGCTGCTGCCTACTGGAGCGAGCAAGTTAACAAAAAATTAAGCAGTGTCCACATGCTGAGACCACCGGAGAGTTGGTGGGCCAAAAACATGCTTCGTGCAGGAATCTCTAGCCATCCGTCGATGGCTCGTTAAATTCCTTCATCAACCTCGACGGGGCTTCAGGATGTGCGTTCTGTCCTTTCAGGCTGACGTCCCTCCAAAAACGGCACACCCGGGATCGAAGATTATCGAAGCGTTAACCAAACCGGAGGAGGGCAGTGCGATTTTGGCGGAGCAGATTCAATTCCGGCGCACCGATGCCTAGGATTCCGTGGTATGTTTGGTGATTCCGTGGTGATGGTACTGACGAGCGAGGACGAAATGCGAGTGCGAACCTTTCATCGGGTCCAAAGTTGGTCCGCAGGCATTTGCTGAGTCGGCTTTTTTTACTTCCAGTGCGACGTTTAACTCACTGGCCGCAGTTTCTGGCGAGGGCCAAGGTTATCGCAGAACGGAAACGAGCGCCACATAAATATGCTGCTCGCGAGTTCTGATTTTCAACACATATTTTGCCAAATACTTTCACATATATTTTTTATTTTGACAATTAGCCTTCAGTTTCATAATCGACCAGCGCATCTGTAGCAATTTTTTGGACTTTGAAGCTTAGCCGGAACACAAACCGAAACGAAACAAAACACCTCTCAAGTCTTATTCGTCTGCCTTCACGCAGCATCTGATCCGAAGTGGAAGCTGCATTCGTTTAGAGTATAGTGAAGAATCGAAGGCCGAACGGACCCTATCGGGAAACCCAATCTGTCGCCCAGTTTTGGCACAAACGTCGCAACATGGTTTAAGCCAGCAACTTGCAAAAACAAGTGCCAAGCCAAGCCAATTCCGCAACAATGATGATAATGATGATGATCATCGTCATCATCGGCGCCATTGCTGCTGTTGGTTGTGAAACAAATCCCCGACATCATAATATTCTTCATTCGTTCTGAGTTCCGGTCTACTGTTTTCCCGTTATCCCTCGATTTTGCCCATTTTTCGAAGGGCGCCTCGAGTCCTTTCCGTCCGTTTGGGACCTCACAGCCGGTGGACTGTCTTCCGAGACAACGACGTTCCCCGCTTGGTGTTTTGGGTTTCCCTGACCTTACTTTATTATCTTTTTGCCGATTGTTTGCTGATGCGCGCCCGTGGCTTCTCCGTGTTGATGTCATTCCTGCGCCAAGATAGCTCCCTTAAGGGCTCCTGTTTGATGGCGCAGAAAAGAGGCTCCACTATGAGACTTCGGGAAAAAAGACCCACGGACCCAAGGATATCTTCCCGGGGTAAACAATAAGCTGCATTGAAACGCGCTAGTCCTCGCGGAGAACGGAAAGCTGGCACAAAACGTGGAAACCCTGACTCCCTGCGCACTCCAAAGCGCGGTCAGGTCATCCATCTCTTCGCGCAAAGGAAAGTGAAACTTCGTTCCGAAAAGGGCCAACTTCGAGGAAGCCAGCGCAGGAGGAAAGAAGTCACATTATCATAAATTTAACAATATTTACATTTCAAATGAGCTCATCAAAGCTGCGAACTGGTATGTTTCGGAGCATGCCCTCTCGCCACGAGAGCCGCCGGAAGCCCGGCTTGACGATGCCGGCAAGCTGCGTCCGCCTTACTCCGCGGTACAGTAACGGAACTCGCCTCTCGCCGGGGTTTACGCCGGGGAGACGACTAGAGACATGAAGGCCGCGAAGGACTCGAACGCGAAAGCGAAAGGAAAGCAGAACCGAATCCCCAACCGAGCGGCGGCAAAACGGAAACAGGAATCACAGGAAACCTCTCTCTCTCTCACTCTCAGTCACATTCCCTCTCACTTTCTGCCAAAAGGAAGCCGGAGTCGGAAAAGAAAGGCGACTCTCAGTGAAGATTATTAATAATTTTCTTTCGTGCAAGATTTACGCAACTTTCTCGGCTGGGGCCGGTTGGCCGGGCCTGGGAATGGAAGGAAATGGAAATCCTTCGCTCCTTCGCCTTCGCGGTGGCGGATGACGTTAACGTTGCCGTTTGTTGCGCGCGGGTGCGCGTACCGAGTGCCGACGGGGATTACGACGACGATTGGGTGGAGTCGCGGCGGTGTTTGGGAATTTCTTGAAATGCGAGCCCCACTTCCTAGGTGCGTGTCCCCTCCGGGTTCGGTTTTCTGCGGTGAACTTCGCAGTTCTTTTTTCCGTCTTTTTTTTATTGTGAAAGTTAGTGATTTATTATCGGTTGTTGTACATTTTGCTGCTACAACAATAATTGCGCTTCTTCGCGCCACGCGCGCGCCAAGGATATGATTTTTGTCGCCCGTTATTTTTGACGCGCCAAGAACACGAAATGGCGCCGGCGTCGACGGCGGCGGCGCCTGACAAATGTCGTAAAAACTTGAAATGGTCAGTTGGAGTGTGTTTATTTTCTTTCCCTCAGTCGTTGTCGTTATGCCGTGCGTGCACTGGCTCTGGCAGTCTATGGGACATTTTAATTTATTTGCCAACTCCAGCTGACGACGCTTTGGGGTGGCCTTTGGGGTGGAATTGAGTTGGAAGAATTATGCTCTCTACCGCGATGGACGGTCAACGATTTTGGCAAACAAAACTCTGCAACTTAAAGCTACGTTTTTGCTACCGTGAGAGCAAGTCTTTAAAGCAACCTTAAGTCTTTCCAAATGAGTTAATTTTCTAGCTCTCCACCGGACAAGGCAATCATCACAAACTGTCATCACCTTCGCCTGTGTTTGCCTTTATTGCCGCCGCAAAGTGCTTCGAAAGCACGAGCGGGAAAACTCCCGCTATGAAGATTAGGGAAATTTTGAGCCGTTTTTTCATTTTCACGAGCGAACCGGGTTGACACATTCGATGGCCCACTGGGGAGTGCGCCAAAGTGCATCTGCAGCACGCTAAAAATTCGCCATCCGCGCCAGGAAGCACGGCGTTGAGCCGTTCGCAAGCGGAAGCCATTCCATGAAAGTATCTCATGGTCGTATTGGGAAAATGGCAAGTACCCTCATTACCGGGCTTACCGGGTTTCGGATTTTCTCGGTCGGCAGCGGGGGTACGCGCTCGGAGCCTAATGCACCGACATGGCGAAAGAGAACTAAAACCCTAGCGCTGGGCTTGGCATTGCATTTGGCCAACCGCTCTTTGAACTGTGGTGTCATTCCTGCTGCAGTTGCAACTGTGCCCGACCGCAGCGCGCACCCGGCCCTGGTCAGGGGGTCTCTGAATGGTAATGAAAACAGCGAACGAACCGAGCTTTTTATGCTGCGTCGCACCACGAAAAATGTAGTCTGAATGAATTTCAAACTCCATTATTTAAATTGACCACGGATAAGTGATCGGACGCTGTGGCGGCCAGTGTCGGTTACGCAGACGACGCGACCGCTAAAAGGATTCCCTGTGCGCTAAAATTGCCAACGGGAAATACTCATGACATGTTCTGTTTTCGACAAAACACCCAAACATTTCACTAATTTATGGAAGTTTTCGAAACACACAACAGCTAAAAAGGACACTTCCAGGCATAGCGAAGCCTTTAAATGTAGACCTCTGCAGGGGCTCTTTTGGCAGCCTGTGCTCAGCGCGCGTCAATCTGTGATAATTATAACTTTCACACCGCAGAAAAAAACTCTATTGCTCTATTTGCGAACAATTATTCATCGCGCCCGTGCCACGGTTCTCCGCGAGTTGGGCAACTGGGAAAAGAACGGCGAAAAGGTTAAAAGTTCCCGTCCGGCCCGTCAGAAAGTGTCACCGAAGCCGGGAGGACGGACGCCGATAATTTTCTGGCAGATGTCGTTCGGAAATGCTCCCGCAGCGGAGAACGTGCCTCTAGTTTTTGGGACACGAGAGGCGTCCAAACTTTATCACAAGTTACCGATGGTGTGACACCGCAAGCCGATAACGTAGGTCCGGGCAGGGTTGTTGAGTTATTATACAATTTTATGTAGATAAGTAGCGGGCCAGGGCTGGCCAACTGGGAACGCCACATTCGCAGTTGACGGTCGGGATTCTATTATTAGATAAGAGGAGAAAGTTCTGCGCCTGAACATCTTGCGACAGTCCTACAGTGGAACCGGGCATTCAATTCGCGGACTCTGAATTTCGTGAATAAAATATGATTTTTATTTCCACTTCACCTCACAGTGCACCTTCTCGACCGTAGCGGGGCCGATTGTCGGGCGGGTTGCAAACAAATCGTTCTTGCAAGACATTTTTAACGCGACCAGTAACTTTTTGTTCGTTCCTGTTGGTTCGTAATATTCTCGGACGCAAAAGTTGTTCCGGCATCGCCACGAAAAAGTTGACCGAAAAGGTTTCTTAGGTACAAGGAGCTCTCAGTTCGCGGAATTCAATTTAAGGCCGCATCTGTAGAAAGAGGATTGTTACAAAAAACGGTACGGTTTCTTAGAATACTTACTGGAACGTCGTTTCCTACTGGAAACGGCCCCGATTTCCGCCGTTTTCTAGCGAAATAATGTCTAATTGGCGGATGTTTCGAACGTTCCAAGCTAAAACTTACAAATACTGCTTCATAAACCACAAACCCGTCAGCATTCTATCCGCCCAGCGCCAATGCACCGGAACTAGCCAGCAGACGAGAAGTGGCCCTCCCGACTTTCCGGCAAATCTTCCCAGCCTCCACACCTTTCTTCGCTTAGCTGATGATGGAATTTAGAAACTTAATAAATAATCTATACAGCAGCGCCCGTAATCTTGAATCGGATATTGGAATTCGTATTGATTAAAGCCGAAGCGGTTCCGTTCCGTTTCAGGCCGGTATCCGGACCGAACTTCATTGGCACCCTTGGCCTAAGCCGAGAGTTTTCCCTAACCCTACGGAGGTCTTAAATCATGTCAAAGCGTGTCGATACATTTTCATCGACAAACTCGGCACCGGAAGCTCCGTGCCCAGAGTGCCGGTAGCTCCTTGCTCGTCCCTACAAATGACCACCTCCAGGACGACGACGACGACGGCGATGACGACGAAGATAGGGATGAAGAAGGCGATGGCCATATCAAAGACAGCGCGAAGGAATTGGGTCAATCAATTGATTGATTATTTATTTATAGTCCATCCATCTGCCGGTTCCTCCATCGTTCCTCGCGGCGAGATCGCCGACGGGACAACCCTTGGAAACATACACCAAGGCACATCATTCCACATCGATCAGGACCCACTAACACACGCGCCACACATACACGCGCGTCCTCGTCCTCGAGGCCACACGTTCCCGTAGTCACGGCCAGCGAGGGTGTTTATGATTCGGAGCTGGAGCTCACGGAAAAGATTCATTTGACGGTGGGAAGATCCTTTGGAGGCGAGACAGAAAGAACGGCCAACAGCTACAACCAGCCACAGGCCATCGTTAGCGGAGTGCAGCGATAAAGCACACAGCAGGAAGCCTCAGCTGGGACGTCGACGCTGCGAAACCCGTAGAAACCGCAGTCCAATGGCATTATAGGGTGGACTCTTGCCGTGGCTCTTGCTACCCGATGCAGGAGCACGGCCTGACAAATCAATTGCATCTGGTCTAGAGAGTATGATAAGCATATATGTTTCTGTCGTTGGAAAGTTCATGGCCACGGTCACTGGAATCGGAAAGACAGCATGCGGCAAACTGTAACCAATGTAGTCAAAAACGCATAAAATGTAGATAATGTTAATGTCGGAATTATTCAAAAACCAAAACATGTTTGTTGTACCGAATACGGAAATTAAATAACAAACCGGTCCACTGAAATGCCACACAGTACGGCAGGGTTCTAGCCGAATGAGCCATTAATTCAATTGGCAACCTACTGGCAGCGTGTGTAGAATTCATCTTTGGTGGTAATTTCGGAAGGGCAAAACCAGAACGAGGAAGACACATCAATCCTCAGCCAAAACGGGGAAAATACGACTGTGCTGCCTTCGGCTGCAGCTTGAATTCTCGGTGACCTCAAAGCTCGGAGCTCGTTCCATCTCGGAATCGGACCAAAGTCATCTATTTTGCGGAAAATTCCGATTCCACATTCCGGCCACTTGGCAAGTGGCATGTGTAGCACCAGCAGTGACTTCAGGGAGTGTGACAATGTGTGCTTTAGGGAGCAACGAAACCCAGCGGGGATTGCACTGCTCAGCGATGCACTTTTAACCGGCTATCCTGAAGACCGGTTTCCGACCGTGTCGGAGGGTCTCCATGGAAGCCACTCCACGCTGCCGAGCGGTCGTAGACGAAGACGGTACCGAAGTAAACGCAGCCCGTAACCGATCTGTCTGCTTCCGTGGCTCGCTCTGGTAAATATTTAATTAAAGTCCATATGCCCAAGGCGTGGCTGTTTGCGGGCCATCTGTAAACCGGGCAGGATCCAGCAGCGCAAGGAAGTTGCTCCCGTTGTGCTCTGGGTGCCAATCCCCGGAGAGCAATCTGGGCCACTGGGACGGTTTCCTTTTACTATTTCGCTCTCGTTCATCCCCGCGTCCGGAGCAGCTGCCGAACTTCGAAACCATCGTTTAGTTTTGCAGCTTTTAATCTATTGGATTGGACCTATTGGAGCCCCCCGGCGCCATCCCGCATCTCCGTGGGGCGCTCGGGAACGATGTACTTTGCGACGGGCTACGGCTCGATAGGCCCCAACAGGGGCATAAATCTGTTCAGATACTGGAGCTCCACACAAATAACCATCTATTATTGAACTTCTTCCCGAAGGGCGGCCCTTCGGTAATGCCTCGCATGAATCGTAAACACTCACACAAGGCCAAACATCAGTTCTCGGTTCTGTGGCGTCAACTCCACCGCGGGCAAGTGATTGAGGAATAATGTATCGCTCCGGGGCCTGCCGCTCCCGGTAGTGTCCTGGAACTTTCTGTTCGGTGTGGGGGAACCGCGTGAAATCGTCACGTCAATCGGTCGCCGATTTTCTTCTGGCGATAATTTCACCGATTCAACGGAGATCGATCGCTCTGCCAACACAATTGCCTTCTGGAAACTCCTCATGATTGATCACTGCCTTTGCCCGAGGGGACGAAGTGTCCTATTCGCTGCTCGTTGGTCGTTATGATGAGCTGCCTGACTCAGACTGCCTTCTTGTATGGAACGGTGATTCAAATGTTCTAAACCTAATCGCCGGAGACTCTTTAAACAGAGATTGCTGAAATTGTCACCAGGTAATTTAATTATTCAATCCATTTCATTGAGTCGAACCGGTCCGATGGCAGCGTTCTAATTGACGTTTCGAATTGATCCAAGTAAGCTGGGCACAGAGTTACTTGACATCGATTACCGGTGCTTCCGTGAGACGTCACACCATTTGGGCGCTCTGTACCGGTTTAGCAAAAAGCGAAACACCTTAGCAAATGGAACATTGTAGTGCCGGCAGTCAAAACAGAAAGTTTTGATTGCAAACAAGCAATCAATTATCATCACACAGCGCAGCCCGGGAGGGCAGGGTGCCGGCGCGTCAAGCTGTAAGAACCCCACATTTGACTAATCATAATGTGAACTTTTCTACCTCGTAAAACAGGGCTACAACCCACATGACGGCTTCCAGCGTGACATGCCGGTGCCACCCTTACATAGTGGATGCAAAAACCATGGAAAACGAAACGCCACGAGGAAAAAAAGCTCAGGAAATCCTCAACCGAAACACATCAACGCCAGCGCCACCGAGGAAACCGGTTCCGTACATTATTTGATTAGTTTTGCGTGCCAAGGATGCATTTCTTTCCTTTCACTACCCGCCGGGGAGGAAGAACCGGAACCACCCGGGCGCTCCCGCTTCCCGTGGGTCGCACAGTTAGCAGGTTAGCAGCGGGAGGTCCGCCGCCTGCTCAAGACGAGCACAAAAACGGGGAGAACCAAGCCGTGGCAAGTAAAAACGGCAACAAGCCGAGGTAGTGGCATCGGTTTCCATCCTTCCGTAGCACCAACAACAATGGTGCAACATATTTATTGGTCTAATATCCTGTATTATGTGTTTATTTTGTTTATTCGTACTCAATGTTTCTTCGTCGCTACTTCGACCGCCAATCGAAGGGCGTCGTAAATATTGCGCGCCACTTCTCGATCCACACACACACGCGGACGAGTTCTTGAGCCCTGGAATGGCACAGGCTGCCAGCGTGTGGAACGAAGGAAAACTACGTTGGCCTAGGGAAGGCGCATGTGGCGCTGGGCCCCATTCGAATCAATGAGCTGGAACATACGTACCATTCAATGCGTCGACAGGCACCGATTGCTGCTTCGTTGAGGGTCTCGGGCCCGAGAGGTGGCGTTTATTTGTCTTAATTAAAAGTGTATTTGTTTCATGGCACTTCATTTCCGCCTCCGAAGCCTTTTACGCAGAAGGTACGGTCCACGTGACTTCTACGGCGCTGCCGCTGGCACGTGCTTTCTATTTCGGTACATACGGGAAGCGATGCGCTTCAAACAGCCAAAAATAGTTGCAACACCTTGATATAGAGCCGGATCGGAATAATCGGGTTTAGTCCTTTGGCCAGTTTTAAGCGCATTAAACCGGAATCAAAATCAAGGTTACTCTCATTTTCAGGTACAAACCGAAAGCTATCGCCTTTCGAAAATGCAACCACTCCAAGGGTTTGCGGGGCGCTTCCCCGCGCTTCATCGCAGCGCAAATCCTTTGAATATTAAGCTTAAATTTGGCGGAAAGAGATTCGGATTGCCGCACGGTGCGCATGCAAAACTCGGGATTGGGCGACTGAAGTCGATGGACGAATCGATTGCAATCGTGTGCACCTACCCGAAAGCACTTGCACTTGCCACCGTGTGCGGTCCCGCCGCTATTGGTAGACGACAACCGGATGGCACCGGCACCGTAACGCTGCGTCTAATCCTATTTGTAGCCAGCAATTGACAATAGATTACAGCTTGTTACGATGATAGTGGTGGGTGATGGTTTGGGACGATAAACTTGGCCAACCTGCGCCGACCGGTACGGGCCGCCCTCTTCCTTGAGCTCAAAGTTTTACGCAAAGCAGCCCGGAAACGGCAGCTAGCTAACCGGAAACAAAACACATCGGCTAAACCGAAGAAGGAATCGGTTTACGGACGGGTGTACCACCATAGGACAGGGCGGTCGATTCGGTGTGTGTTGTTGCGGCACCCTACCGCGCTGCCTACGCAGCCGCAATGCTAACAACAGTCAGTCGTCGCCGTGCGCCACACTGACTACGACCGTTCAGTGACACGGTTCGGTAAGCATCAATTCAGCCGGGCACCGGCGGTAGAAGCGATCTTACGAAAAAGCTCTCTCTCTCTCTCGGGATAGACGTGCCGGGAAGAAAACGGAACCGGAACCGCAAACCCGGAAGCCCCCTGGTAGTGGGAAGGGAAATAAAATTTGTCTTTCCGAAACCACCTCCGGCTGGGGCCAGATGATACAATCGAGAGAGACAGAGAGAGAACGATGTTTTTTATGGATTAAATTACGTATCGAATGTAGAATAATCGATTCGAGCTTGAGTGCGGTTGGCCCCCGCCGGACCGTGAGTGTAAGTTTCGCATTTCAATTGGCTTGTTAGCCCGGCAGACTCGGTCGGTTTCTAGAGCGGGTAGATAATTCACTTATACCTTTCCTTCACAGTTATTAGTAAAACTGGCTCCCGTGGTTCATTGCTTAGCGGGTTTTATGAAGTGTGATTGATGGTCGAGAAGCGTTCGTAATTGGAACCTTCTCTACCGGAGTAAGGATAATCGGAATCGAATTCAATTAATCCAATCAAACCGGCAAACAAATGAGCTCCACGCAAAGCCCCACTGGAAAGGCAAGGCGTGTGTAGTGGCGCGTTTTAGTAATGTTTTGAAAATAATCTTCCGTTTCCTCCCGGTGGCCCCGGGGGTATCATCGCTCAGACCCTCATTACCGACAGGACGTGACCTCCCGAAGAGCTGAAAGTCATTTTGCAATAAGCCTGATGAGTGGAATCGATGGCCGCCGTGGGTAAATCAGCTCCACCGTGAAGGAACCCGGCCCGGGGACCGGGGACCATCCTGCCGCACTTTTCCCGAAACAGTTCCCAAACACGAGCAGAGTTCCTGGTACGTGTTTGTGCGCAGCAGGAAAATTAATTTCCTGGCAAAATGCCGTTCCGTCACAACACCAACACGGCCCCGTCACGTCCAAGGCCCGGCGCGGTGAGGGATACCTTTTGTCGCTTTCAACATGCGGAACATTCATCATTACCGGGGTGGTCTCGTGAAAATTTGTAAACGGGACGGGCCGCTTGCAACACCATTTATGCGCGCCGCGGCGCCAACTATCGAGAGCGTAGTAAATAATTTTCCACCGATTTTCAGAAAAACCGAACCCCACGCCACCCCACCGTGGCCCCAAAAGTTGCCACGAACGTGAAACTTTATTTCCGCATTTCCTTCACTCCCCACCCTTCACTGGCGGCCGCCTTGAATGAATTTTTCCACGTTTTCCCTCGCCTCACCCGAACGGGTTCGGAGACCGAAAAAAATCGGAAACACGGAAACTCGTTTCGGAAAGGTGGTTGTGTTCGCGGAACCCTGTCAAAGCCCGCCTGACGACGTCGACGTCAGCCACGGACCCCTCGAGAGCTCGGCGCGATTTTCGAGGCAGAACGATTTCCTTGCCACTGGGGTTTTCTCTTTTGTGGAGCGCCGCGGTGTGGCCCGAGCCGCCCGGGGTTTCCGTCGAGCCCGGTGGAAGAATGTCAAATTGGGCAAATTATTTTCCATACAGCACCCAGCCGCCGGTCGCTTCGGAGCGAATTTCCGCTCGTTTTGGATATTGCCATTTCATAACGCCGAGTTAATTCCCCGATACTGCTCGAAGGATATTTGTGTACCAATGCGCGGTCGTGTCCTCCACAGTCGCCATGCCGGTCTTGAGGCCGGTAGACTTTCCATATTTTGTCGGTGCGAGCGCAGCGGGCCCCAGCCAGCAGCGCGGCATGGTTCGCATTCGGTCGGAAAAATTCATCGAAACTCCGGAGCCACAGTAAAGGGCCGCCAGTATCAAACTTTGTTTGCGCTTTGAAGTGAAAAAATGAAAAACCAGTCAACCATTCCACGGGAGGCCACGAAAGGAAAGCGGAAAGCGGTTGTCCATGCGGCGCAAAGCAGCGAACATGACGCCGACAAGCGACGGTAGTGACAATAATGGCACGACAGCGAGGCAGCCCACCGTTTCCCTGGTCACAGCGCATAGTTGCAGCGGGTTTATTAAAATTTTGCAATAAATTGTATTCCAAGCATTTTTGGTGGCCGAACCTGTCGCATGCGCCGCAACCCGGCGCCCCGAAGGATCGGTAGCGCCATGAACGGTTAAGCGAATCCTCTTGAATCCGAGCACTTGCGCCACGTCAAGGGGTTCGTTTCGGGTTCCGAATGCGCTCGAAATCTTCAATGCTACTCAAGAGCGACTAAGGCCTCGAATTTTGTGTCTAGCTGTTGATTTGTCCAACGAAGTGGCAAAACATTGGCAAGTTTCCGTGTTTTCACGGGGCACAAAATACTTTCCGCTGACAAATACCGCAACGGAACAAAACAGAGCAGAAAGCACACCGTTGTAATGGGCCATCCAACCCATTCACCAGACACTGTTCTTCAAATCAACGAGAAACTTGGGATGCAAAACCTCAAGGTCCTCTGTGCGCTACTTGGTGGCGCACCCGCAGCATATTTGTACATCGCGGGAAAATCCTTCCCATCGGACTAGGATCCACATCCCGGAGGAAGGCTACCCCAGCGTGGGTCGTACCAATTCGCGGACATTGCAGCCGGAGGAGAAAGCTTTGGTCGAATGAAAAGTTTTCCCCGCCATCGCCATCGCCGGTCTGTATGGTATTTTATTTTATTTCAGCACAAGAAAAACGGGCATTTCAAACCGGCGACAAAAAGACGGGGACGCGGACTCGGCTCCCAAGGCCCCGGAAAATGGAACTCTGTACGGTGCTCGAAAAAAAAACTTCTTCCAAAGGACGACCGAAAGTGTGATTTAACTGTACCGTCCACAACTTCCAGCGAGAGTTCGGAACTCCGCTTTTTCCAACGAAACTCCGTTTGTACTCGCTGGCGCACTCGGCTTGGTGGAGCTGATCCGCTCCCCGTTAGGTCCGCGGACCGCTTTGTTGGACAAACTTTTGAAGCTCAAATTAGCAGCAAACTAGGAAACGATAGACAGGCCGGCTGGTCCTGTTTGCCAAACCGCTGCTGGCCACTTTGCCGGTGGCCCCTGTGCAGGACGAAATATCTTTAATTTTTAATCAAACGCAACTGAGTTGGGAACTGACTGGGAGCGAGCTAAAAAATCATTTCATGCCGTGCCCGAAAGCTCAAAGTATGGCGCCCATTTAATGTTTCTCAACCATAAAAATTAAGCCCAAAATACCGTTTGGCCGGAAAAGGGGGAAAAATAATTGAATTTCATTAGAAAATGGTGACCACGCAAAGCGGAACACAGCTCACCAAAGGTTGATTGATAAAGCCCTCCGGGGCAAGCTTTTTGCTGTGGTGCTGCACCAAATTCGACAAGTGAAATTTTTGACAATTAAACAAAAAACGAATAGCGGCCACCATAAAATGCACCATTAAGAAAAAGGTGAAACCCGTCCCTCGGCTAATGTTGTACTTTTCTTCCTGAACAAATTTGTTTGAGTCCTGCACAGGCAACCTTTCGTGGTCCCTCACCCGGCCATCGGAAAATAAACGACCAAGCATTTTCCATCAAACACCTTCTAGGTACCGAGTTTGCTGCTTCCGCGGAACACCAAGCGAGTGAGTGAGAGGGTCCCGAGATCCCGGTGCGGTGGTCCGGACCGGCCAGCATGCATTCGTTTCCGCTTTCCGCTCTCACGACTCTTGCTACCGGCAACGGTGGACCATGGATTCAATCATGCCTAATGATACAAATTAATCCTCCATTTAAAACAGAATAAGATGAAAATTAATACGAACGCGGAGAACCTTTTCTGTCGAACCTTCTTTCATTCCTAGTCCCGCGCTCAGTTGTGGGCCCTCGAGCAAATTTGTCTATTTATGCTGCCTCGCTCTCGAGGAACAGCTTGTCCGCGCTTTCCGATTTCGGACGACGGCCGTCGACGACTGCAGCCAAGTGCCAACATTAGCGAGGGCCCTTCATCAAGCCCTAAAAGACCCAACCATCGTTTGAAAAGTTCAACTTCGCTAAACGAAATGTTCATCCGGAAAAATCACCCCAAAACCCGAAAGCGACGCGGTCCTTCTCGAACGGTCAACAACAAACAGTCCGACAGGAGCGGTACCCGAGGTGCCAGGAGCGTAATCACCATTAACCAACGTCGCACACCACCGGCCAGACTCCACCGAACAGCTCCACCACCAGAAGGCCAAAGCAAAAAAAAAAGGATTGCTGACGACCACGACCGAAACCCGAAGAGTGTCCTGCGGCGCGGTACCCGAAAAGGATGGCAATTGAACAGAGAAATGCTTTCTCCGAACCGAACCCTCCCGGCGAGAAATCTCCCAAGGACAACGCAAGCCTTTCCGTCCTCCTACTACTTACGCGGAGGGCGCCTTTGTTTTCCAGGCCTATTTTTGGTACTTTCCGGTAGTTTTTCTCCAACTTTTTCCTTCGTTTTTCCCGTCGGCAGCCACTTTTCTTAAAACAACTCGCTCTGGTTGGGACGGTTCATAGAAACGGGAAGAAAGCGCATGCGAGGGGCAGCGGTGACCCACCATACACAGAGAGAGCGGGGTTTGCGTAGTGCGGGTCCTTCAGGGAGTACCGGTATCCGTTGGCACTCGGTGCAAACGGGAATTCGTCGTTTAAAGTGTTGAACCCTTTTACGAAGTGATGACCGCCGACCAACCTACCGTTTGGTCCGAAAATTAAAACTTTTCGGTACATCGAGGGCACCCCTCGCAATCCCATTCCGGTTTCCCGGAAGCTGTGGTCTCTTTCGGTGTGGACCGTTTCGGCATGTGGTGAAAGCTGAAGGCAGTGAAAAGTTATACCCCTTTGGGGCGAAGAATTTGACCATAATCCAAATTGCGTCGTTTTCTTCACTTCATCTCGTAGACGCTGCAATAAAGCATCAGCCTTGGGCTGTTTGTTTTCTCGAGGTCCGGAGTTGATGATTGGAAAACAATCTGTTAAAAGAGGATCAGCCACCTTTACTGCATGAATTTGTTATTAGAACGATAGTTCGGATCGACGAACGCGCCGGATCGGCTGATACTGTGGCTGAAGCCTCTTCGCTTTAACGACATACAGTTTTTTTAGCCCTCAATCTTAGGTAGAATCAGTAAAATACAGCCGTGGCAGGCAAAATGGGAGTTCCAACGTTCCATCTCGAAGGCGATTTGCAAAGTGACATCGTTTTGTAAAATCAATACATACCAAATTACTTACATTCCATTGCTGCATCAAACGCCGGCGGACTTTTGGCTCTTCCGAAATCTGACCAAAATCGTCATCGGTTGGGTCTGTCTTTGACTTGTTTCCCGTATTCAAAACAGCTAAAAAGACAAAATTACAGCCATTGCAAGTTGTTCAATAATGTGTTTGCCGAATCTCGCGCCAGCCCTCAGCAAAACAAAGACACAAATCGGATAGCTGCGCGGTCCAAATGACGGAGCAATTTCTAGCAATCACATTCCATTCTCTCTCTCTCTCTTTCCCATTCCTTGAGCAGCTGTCAACTTACACTTCCGCCACTTACACTTCGAGGCCTGCTGGGATCGCCGACGATAGATAAATAGATACCCCCGTTTAGCTGAGTGTGCTGCTGAGTTTTGTTCAAGGGGGCCGGCCGGCCACGCGAAGACCGAGCCGCCACGGGCCCCCGGGCCGAGGTTTACTTGGCCGATTTTTCTTTCATCAGATTCCTGTAGGCCCTTCCCGTCCTGCCCTGCCCCGAATGGGTCGGTGATTCAGGACACACACCGTGGAGCAGCCACTGAAAAATGATCACCAGCATCACCGGCCCACGCCTGCTTGGGTGCCGAGGGAAAATGAGGAAAATGTGGCGATGCTTCGTGAACGATTTGTGTCGTTGTTTTACTTTTCCGTTTTCCGGAGGTCGAGAAGAAGTCATGGTTGCTTTGCCTTCGCTTCGTTGCTTCGCGTGCTTCGGCCACAAAAGTCACGGTGTGTGTGTGTGTGTTTTTTTGAAAAGACTTTTTCGCCTTCCGCAACTTCTCGGCTGATGATTATTTTTTATTCTACTTTGCCGCCATTACACCGCCGGTGAACTTCTTGAGCAAGCATCCACGTCGCCGTCGAAGTGGCAATTCCTTATTTTTTTCTCTCTCGCTGTCCCTGGCCGAAGGACACAACGCAAAGCGACATTCATCCGGGACGACGAAGGCAAAGGTGTTCCTTACGAATTTTTCGCTTCTTCTACATTTCAGTGCAAGAATGGGAAGAATCTGGCATCAAATATCGTTTTCGCAGTACTTATTACGCTATCAAGCGAAGGGCCGCTGTGAGAAAGGTCACCTACCTGGGGGCACCACCATCGAGATGCCACTTCCGTTTACCAGCATCCGAGAATGAGAAGAAACCCGAAACGAAAAACCTGAAACAACGTCATCAGCAGCAGCAGCACCAGCAAAAGCCGCTGAATCATACTCGGAAACCCTGAAAAACACCAGCTCCAGCTATCGGACGAAGCAATCGCAAATAAGAATGACAAAAAAAAGTAAAATCCCACACGCTTAGCACAAGAAATTGGTCGATTGTTGCCAGAACCATTACCGGAGGATGAAACTGAACCTCGGAGTCCTTGGGAAGGAGGAAGGTTTTCCGCAAAACAACCAGCGCGAAAGCTTTCTGCCATTTTGAGACCCCCCAAAAGGATCATTTTGCGTGCTGGTGCCCATGCTGGGCGGTTGCGGAATGGTTTTTGAGTTTTGGTTTGGAGTTTCAATACCAACTGAGAAGGTGTTACAGTAGCCACAGCGCGGTACAAAATACATTTTACCATAAAAAAGTGGCACAGAAAGCCAGCCCAGCAACGACGAGCGGGAATCGAATCCTTCGCGAATCAGGTCGCGAAGGTCTGGGAGGTCCGTGCGTCGGTTTGGCTTCGTGGAAATGAGGAGCGAAACAAAAAGGGAAAGGACCCAGACCGTACGGCGAAAGGATCCGGAGCACGGTCTCCAATTTAGGGAACCCTAGGGAAGCTTTTCAGAAATCTTCGGTGGCCTTCTACGTACCCTGTAGAACCAAGGACCAGGACCCAGGACACTTTCAACACCAATCCCCAGAGCGGGAGAGCAAGGGAGAGCCAAATCGAGAAACAGAGAGTAAATCACACATACGACCCAGGGTCGCCTTAGTCTCTGTTGCGTGTGTGTGTGTGTGTTGTGTTGGTGGACGAGAGCGAAATTCGGAATGTGTTTTAAACATGAAACATAAATTATTGATTTATTCTATTTCTTCGCCACGCCGCTCTCGGTGCGCACGGTCCGTCCCCTCTTGGGGTGGTCCGTTTCGATCGATAGCAGTATAAGCTCCATGACCCGATGGTCCACGCTAAAAGGGGTTGCCGATGGCTGGTGGCGCGCTCGGTGTTAGGCGGCCGCCTCGGAAACGTAAACGCAAACCGACGAAAAAGCAAAACCAAATGAACCCAGCCGAAACGAAGCGTTCTTGTTTTCTCGCCCGAGTGCGCCGTTCTCGCGCTGGGAAAAGCTTTCTTTGCCTTTTTGCGTCCAGCGCTTTGGGGCCTCGTTTCCACCAACACACATATCCGGTGGTTGGAGATGGTAGAGCGACCACTGTGTCGGATTCAAGGTGCAAATATACCACACTTATATCTCACTCATAAAAGCTAATCTGGAAAGGTTGTATTTATGGCTACGAGCTGTGGCCGTGGAATCGGGCGGTATCGAACGTTTCCTCACGCAAACCTCTGGCTGTTGGAGGCCAGCTGCCGACTCTGGAGTGGCGAAAAAAAGAGCGGAAAAGCAACTTGGGAAGCAAGCAAACCTTAAAGCAACCCAAAACCAGGTTTTCGTTTGTTCTGCTTCGATGACGAAAAAGGCCGCCTTGTACAATGGAGAGCCCCACAGCGATCGAGAAAGCTCGTCATAAATGCTAAACAGCTATTGATGCGCTTAATGGAGTAGACGTTGTTAAATTAAAAACTGTAAATAGCCTCACTGTCAAACTTTTCCGATTATGTCAATAACAACATTGTGCAAATGGCACAATAGCAGGCGACGGTTGTGTTGACACTCGGCTGTCATATTCGGAGAAGATGAACTTGAAAAGAATGCTCCACTTTCAGCACAATAAATGACTGATTCGATGATGGCAAACGCGAACCGTGTGTGTAAGCAACAGAATCTCTCGTGATAATCGTCTCTAAATAAAAAGTTTTTCATTATAGGTCACGTTTATGGTTTGTAAGTAATGTGAGGAAACTCTGCATTGTCATGGAGCCATGGACGAGCTGCGAACGAATGGAGAAAAGTTAATTTTTATATGTCCACCAACGGCACCCAGTACCCTGGTTCGCTCGAGACGCAAGCGGGAAGGAAAACTTGTGAATGCTGCTTGTGCACGTCACGCTCCACTCGTGCGAATGGAAATGGAGCTCGGCATTGTGACGAGCCCCAACTAAGCTCGAAGCGTCGAATGAAAACTTTAATCCCGGCGCGATCAAAGCACTTTTAGCAAACAAAAGCAATCGTAAACAGTGGCCGACGACAAAGAGAGGGGACACTGCTGCGTGGCTGTCGGGTACTGGGGAGCAGGGACTAAAAGTCCTCCGTCCCGGATCCTGCTCCCAGGTGTCACTGTAGTAGTTACATCATTTGTCATTTGAGATAATTTTCCACCGGGCATTAGTCCGGCGAATTAAATAAAGCGCCGCAGCTTGGCTGTACCGGTGGTAGTAACAACTCTGGAAGGATAAATTACCCTCCATTGTTTCCCGCACACAGTGGTAAGCTTTTTAGGCGAACAGGACACGCCGGAGCGCTCCATCCGGCGCACAATGGCGCGCGGAGGCTAATTAAAAGTTTTCATTTGCACATTTTAAAATGGTTTCAGTTTTCGGAGAAAGTTTCGCTCTATTTTCGGGTCGCGCATTGTTGAGCGGTCGGTCGGTGTTGTTGTTTGCAAAATTCGACAAAAACCTGCCCACCTCGTCGTCCTACCCTTACCGTGCGCTCGCCACATTGGGAACCAGTCCTCCTTGGGCTCGCGTCGTCGTCCAACGCCGTGTTTCGGTTATCGACTGAATCGAAGAACACCGTCCATGCTGTAGGGCTGGCAGGCAAACCATCGGTGGAGTGATGTTGAAAAAGTTTGAGCAAAAAATCTATGCAAACTTTACGAAAGGCTTCGCTGCGGCCACCGAAGACACTACACGTCGAACACGAGTCTTGTTTTGCCTTGAACTTGCTTCGTTGTGTTGATTTGATTTTTTTATCGTTGGTGGGCAGTTGTGAGAGCTTGCAACCGAATTCATGCTTCAGCCTGGTTAGGTGTTTTTGTTCCGACATATGCTTCTCGTTTGGAAAGAGTTTTCCAGACACCGGAACACGAACCGGTGTACCGGACGTTATGAGAATCTTCCTTTTCTCAGCGTCGACTATTTCTGGGGTTCTTATGCATTTTCCACCGCAAACACAAACACACACACACTTTGCCAACATGAAACCATGGCCAAGGAGGTTCGTTTTCTGATTGTGCAATTGCTTTTGTTTGTGCAACAATTCCGTTCACAAGTTCGGCTGAAAATCATTAACAACCACAGCCCAGGAGTGGATATACACATCAATCAATTAGAGCAACATCATTCAACCTTAACCTTGGACGGAGAAACGAGACTCAGCTACGACATAATTTCTTAAAATCGCTATACAAACAATAGAAAATGGCCCCATCCGTCCGCCACTCAAATAACACGGTTCTTTGCATCCATTTTTTGTGTAGGGAAAAAGGAAGAAAAAAACACACGCAGAATGGATAATGTGTTTTTGTTTCGATTTTCACTTACTCGTGTCTTTATTTTCCAGTTTTTCCTTCGTCTCCGCGTCCCCCGTAAACGATCGATTTATGTTCGCGCCGATTCGGGGGGTTTGTAGTTTTTCACCGTTTTCGGTTTTCCTCATTTACTGCTACCATTTCTCGTGGATTTGACTATACACAAAATTCAGTACCCTTTTTCCATCCCGGTTACCACAAAGCAGCCGTTGCTGGGTTTAATATTTCTTCTCGTCTTTTTTCGTTTTCACTCAAGGTGCGAACCGAGTTGCTCGCCTGCTTCGTTCGCTCCTGTCATGTTTTGTCTTTTTTTTTTGCAAGACCAATCAATTATTCTGTTTTTGTTTCTTTTTTTTTACTCCACTGCTAATTTTTTCTTCATTTTTGTTGGAAAAGAAAGATATCCTTATTTTGCGATCCCTTGAAAACTGTACCGAAAACGAGCGCTCATGGCTGGGCTACGAAAGGAAAAACAAGTTGCGTTTTTTCCACATTGCTCTTGAACCGACCCCGTTTCGCTTGAGCCTTCAACTATTGCCAAGCTTTTGCTTTTAAGCCCCACCCATCATCCACCTCACTGGTTCTGGCCGCTTCTCGCTGGATTCTATTGTGTTTCATTATTCATTTTTAAAGTCTTTGGTTTGCTTTCTCCGTGTACAGCTTTCTTTCGTTCGCCGGTTCTTGTTGCCATTGTGGTTGGTTGATTGGTTGCGATCCGCCCCACCCTATCCGTTGTCGGTCGCGGCGCATCGGGTCGAGTGCCCTTGTCGTTTACATTTGCTATTTTAGCGTATCGTTCTCATTCTTCGTGCTGTTGTTTTTAATGTTCCATTCAATTAAACCAACGCTAAACGGGATTCTGGGTTGTGTGTGTTGTTTCTCTTTTTGTTGTTTGCGTAATAATGAGCTCGGGCATTTTGTCTGAAATATATAAAACTAGTCTATGGGTGTTGGGTGTGGTTGTTGTCTTTTGTATTTATCATGTCGGGTTCTGCATCAGGAATGTTAGAACATTGCATTTCTTGTGTTCATGTTTAAACTGTTTTACGCGCTTTTTGTTTGGTTTTGTTAAATGTTGCATCCATTCATGAGCTTAATGTAGGTTAGTTTTTCTTGTTTTGTTTTCCGCTTCTAGCTCAAGCCCGGTTTTATTTCAAGCCCGGTTCACAAACATCCCACGGTTCAACACCAATTGCGATCAACTCGAGGCCCCGGCACCTCGGTTGGAACCACGAGCATTCGACGTTTTTTTTTAATTTCTCGGTCTGTGTATATAGATATAATTTATTTGTTTTCCTCGCTATAATTATATAAACAAAGTTTTCTGTACACCTAAGTATTTACCATCATTAATTAAGTTTACAAGTCTTTTTTGTCTCAGAGAGTGTGTGTGAGTGATTTTCTTTTTCTCTGCATTACATTGCGCCCTAGTGCACGCCAACGCACTGGTTTCGTGCACCGCCACTCTAGGGGTTGCTCCTGATACCTTTCACATCGTGCCAGAGAACATGCCACTCGTTCGTTTGAAGTGAGCCTCACATTCGCTCGCAGGAGAGTAGTTGTTTTGAGGATCAAACGTAACGGTCTTTGAAAGGAAAACAAGAACTTCACTACGCTTCGGGTGGCCTACACGTGGGCCTCACATCGCACCGGCGGAGCATCGTTTTGTGTGGCTTGGGGCTTCAAGGACTGTCCCTTCTTTTCCCAGCGAACCGCGCACTCGTCAGCCTTCGAACGTTTAGTAGTTTATTTCAATATTTTTTACCATACGTTATATAAAAAAATTAAATAAATCAGATGAAAAAGTGTACTTTTCACAGTACTTATCACATTCATTCCCGCTTCCCCGCTTCACGCACCGCCAACCCTTACAGCGTCTTCCGCGACCGCGACCCCTCCTCACTGATCTAACGCCACCAATGACGCCGAGACAGAGAGAAAGAGTTGGACACCGTTCTTACTACAAATCGACCGACAAGAGAAGGACTCTGTACCGTAAACCGTGCCGTGGCGCAAATTATGACGCTTTCCCCTTTGACGCTTAGGTCCGCCGTCCTGTGACGCACTTCTCACTCATCAACTGTGAACCATACGTTTTCGTCGTTGCCTTTTGCAGTGTTATTTTGCTAGGGTGTTTGTTTGCTGTCGTGGCTCTTCTGTTTGTTTGTAATGTTTTTACTCTACTGCGATTGAGTCGGTGACGACGGTGACGGATGATGCCGGCGACGAGGACGACAACAACTATTTGCCTAATCTACATGTGTGTGTCTGTGTGATGGGGACCGGCCACCCGGGCCGGCTGTTGTCTGCTGTCGGGAAGGCGCTTGGCGGGAAAGCCTTAGAAGTTGGACTACACGTCCGTCCCGCAGCCTTCCTGGTAGCCTTCGTCGGGCGAATTGCGGCTGTTGGATAAAGCACGTTTTAAGGCCGTGACCGGCGGTAGCACCGGTACGCCGCCCTTCTGCCACACGCGCAGCGTCTTGGCGTTCATTGGCATGCTGCCGATGCTGCCGTGGTGCGCCGGCTGGACGCTGGCCAGCTTGTTGTGCAGCTGCTCGGCGCCGGGCACGATCGGCAGCCCGTAGTCGGCCGGATAGCCACCGCCGCCGCTGGCGCTCGACGATGGGTAGTCCCGGTGATGATGGCTGGTGGCCGAAACCGACAGCCCACTGGAGCCTACGGCGGCTCGGGGGAACGTGCGACTCAGGTAGTCGACGGAGGACGCCTCGTCGTCAAGGTCGGCCATCGTGCTGCTGCCAACGGGGGCCGGAGCGGGCGCTGTTTGGGGCATGGTGGCCGCGGTGGAGCTGTGCGTTTCCCACAGCCCGGACGGATAGAGTGAATCGCATCCGCCGGCCCGGCTGTACTCGCCGCTTCCCGGCCGCTCGAGCGGATCCAGCAACGAGAGATGCGCATTGACGGCGGCCGATGTGGCCAGCTGCAGCTGGGCGAGCTGCGCGGATAGGTGCGTATCGCTGACGGCTGGGCCGGTGGCCAAATCGGTACCACTGCCCAGCCGCTTCGTGTCGTTGATCAGATCGGGGTTATTGACGGCACCACCGCCGGTCAGCGAGTGCGTCGGTGAGACGAAGCACTGGCCGGACGCAATCAGACTGCCGCCGCCGTCGTAGTGCGTCGTCGAGTAGGGCAGATCGGTGAGCCGAGGCGGCTTCTGCACCGGGTTGGCCGACGATTGGCAGCACTTTAGATCACCGGCGGCGTTTTTTCGATCTGGAGAATGATGACAATCGTTAATAGGCGTCGCCACCTTGCCATTTACATTGCTAGAGGGACTTACGGACGTGATCACCTCGACCTGGTTCGGGGTTTTCGTCTCCGTCATCGGTATCCGCCGTAATCGTACGAGCAGGAACAGTATTATCAGCAGTATGAACAGTATCAGTATAACGAGTGCCGCGCTCAGCCCAATGATCTGGCGGTTCTCGATCGCGAACCCGATGTCGCGCATCGCCACGTGCAGCGTGAAGTTCGCCTCGGCCGCGCCCGCCCTATTCTCGACGACGCAATAGAACTCGCTCGAGTCGCTCTCCTGCGCATTGGTCAGGATCAGCTTGCTGCGCTTCTCGAAGTTGCCCTGCTCGTACACCAGCACGCGCTGGTAGGCGCTAAAGTGCGAGTTGTTCACCAGTAGCTTCCCGTTCCAGTACCAGTTCACGGTGGCCGACGGCACGGCCGAGCTACGGCACTCGATGGTGGCGTTCTCGCCGCTGAACGCCTGAATGAAGCGCCGCACCGGCAGCATCTCCGGTTTGCAGGCGAAGTCGTCCACCTGCAGCTCGCCGAACGTTTTGTCCATCACGCGCTCCGGACCTCCGGCACACGTCGGTGCGATCGGGTACGGGATGTTGTTCTCCGACAGCCACAGCTTGGCCGCCCGCAACCGGCAGTCGCACACCCACGGGTTGTCGTGCAGCTCGATGCCGTGCAGACGGCTGAGTGTCTCGATCGTCTTTGGCCGCAGCTCCGACAGCTGGTTGCCATTCAGCTTGAGCGAGTGCAGCGCCGCGAGACCTTCGAATGCTTGCGGTGCGATCGTCTGGATGCTGCAGAACGAAAGATCGAGCTTGGTGAGAGCGGTCACGTTGCGAAACGCGTGGCTCTCGATCTTCTGGATGTGGTTGCGGGCCAACGTTAGATCCCGCAGCGAAACGATGTGCTGAAACGCGGCCGACGGCACCGCCGTCAGCAGATTGATCGAAAGGTCCAGCTCGACCAAGTTCGTGAGTCCGGCGAACGCTCCGTCGTCGATCTGGCCAATTCGGCAGTCGCGCATATACAGCTTCTGCAGGTTCAGTAGATTCGAGCGAACGAACGTTTCGTTCGAGATGATCTGCAGGTTGTTGCCGGACACGTCCAGTACCTGCGTCGAGTGGTCGATGTTCTCCGGAATGGAGAACAGATTAACGTTCAAACACTCCACCGCCTGCTTGCCGCCCTTCCACTTGCATTGGCACGCCGATGGACAATTCGGCTCTCCGTTCACCCCTCCCCGGACCACCGTGGCCCACAGCAGGACCGCCAACACTATCAACCGGTGTCTCTTGCGCCCATCTGCTATCCTGAACTCCATCGAACTGTCTGCCGTATGTTGCGCCGCAATATGTGTCATTTTCTTCTGCGTTATTCCAACGGTCCGCGTCCAACGGACAGCGCACTCACTACTGTGGTCACAACAATGATATCAAAAACCAATCAACCAAGAGTAAGACTTCTCGCTGGGCGATGTTTGATTCTGCTGGTTCCGTTGTTGTTTCTGACTTAAGCCGATGTGTGCTGCGATCTCTGGAAACTTTCTGCGATCAGCTCAGCGCGCCGCCTTGGATAGTTGTGTAGGCTACGTGATTTGCATGGATGTGTGAGTTACTCACTGCGGTATCCCGACCGACGATTGATCGTCGTACTGTTCCGGTGCTGACCTTTTTTCGTCAGCAGCATCGTACCGTAGAACGGGATTGTAGAGTACGGAGAGTTTCGATTCACAGCCACGGGACCACCACACAACGCGTTCAGCACTTCTCTGGACCCCCCCTTTGCTCCAATGGCAGGAGTTTACTTTCTCTCGGACACTTTTTCGTCACGGGCAGAAACAATTGGTGGTGCGCCTAGAGCACGGCGCCGTCACTACACGTTACGGTCCTCCCCGTTGAACTAAGAATATCAATTTTCAGCCGGACCAGTGCCGTTGCATAGCGAAACTCCATCGAAAAACAGATGCTGCCGGTGATGGAGCGATGGCACAACACCTGGCAGCGCACACCAGAAGAGCGTATGTACTGTGACCAAATTTGCACGATTCTTTTTTCGGCTTGCCTTCTCCTTTTCGCTACACCAAAGCACACAGAACCTCCAAAATGCGCGGCACAGCACGGGCACGGACACTCCGAGGCACGCACAGCACGTCACGGCTGCCAGGCGTTCCGACGAAAATCCGGCACGACCGAGGACGACGGCGAGCGATGGGAGAAAAATCAATTTTGTACATAAATCAATTTTTCATTCACTGGTAATAAATCCAATTTAATCCTTGTTATGTTGCGTTTCATATGAAAATTTATTACGTAACGCTCAACACGCTGCGCGGTGTAGTGGTCTTTTTCCGGGGTTTTTTGCCCAATTTTTCCTAGCCGTTCCGAGGACCGAGGACTCTGGGGAAACTGGCTGGTTTATTATTGGCCAGACGATTGACCTTAATTTTTAATTCCGCATCCAACCACACACAGCGTCGCCGTGGAGAGGATGCTTGGCTCCACTTGGACACCGACAGGCCTCCGTTTGCTGCGATTGTTACGCGGTGTTTTAACCTTTTCTACACATGTTTTAAATTATTCACCACCCAAACAAACCACCACAGGGAGCACTCACACACACGTTCACATACACATGGGTACTGGCGTAGCGCTCGGAAAATCATCAATCCGAAATGAAGCGAAAATCAAATATTCGTTCCCGGTTCCAGTTGGTGGCCGATAGGTAATATCCGGTCGAAGAAAACACGGCGTAGATGTAGACGTTGACCACCTCACTCACTTCAGCCGACCGAGCCCCAAGGGAGAATTTTCCTTTTCCGTCCGGTGCTGACTTTGCGGTTTTCGGTTTCGAGTTGTCTTGCGAGAAGATGCGATTGAAGTAAGACGTTACTTCACCCACACACACCCACCACACATCTGCGTCGGATCTCGTAAAAGGGGAAGCAGTATT
Organism: Anopheles cruzii; assembly: GCF_943734635.1. Taxonomy (NCBI): domain Eukaryota; kingdom Metazoa; phylum Arthropoda; class Insecta; order Diptera; family Culicidae; genus Anopheles; species Anopheles cruzii. The sequence goes on from NC_069145.1 coordinate 87,293,235, forward strand.
TGGACGATTTTCCCCGTTTCTTCTGCCACAACTTCCTGCCAATCACTCGTGCGGCGTCAATCCGGTCAATTCACTTTCCTTCCACTAGAACAATGTGTACGCCGCCGCCAACCGCGGGATCTATCGGTTTATCGACCTCTCTCGTGACTGAGTTTACACGGTCTTTTGCCGCTTCTCGTCACTCGTCTCCTTCACATGATTTCCTTGAATTTTTCCGTTTTTTTGCACAACTCATTCGTGGTGAATAGCAACTCTTTTTTCTCACTGCTACACGAGACAGTTCAATTGCCGATTGGTGAATCACTGTTTCGCGAAGATAAACGCGTTCTTGAGGATGAAGGAGTGGAACTTGCGGCCTGCAACACACAGAAAGAGGCGAGCGCGCGAGTCACGTGAGGCAGGACACTCACGCGTCCAACGTCCGCTGCGTACGGAAAATAATTTTTGACTGAATCGCTTCTTGGCAGCGCATCGAGCATCGATCGAGCATTGCGTTTTCCGACGAGTTCGTCTACGGCACCGCATTGCTGAGCGCGAGAGCAACCCGAACAAAATAGTCGCTCAGTTTCTCCATACTGAGAAGAAAAATTTCACGGCGAATTGTTTTCTCGCCAAGGGGCAGAAAGAAAGAGCGATATCGAGCAATATTTTCTCTCTCTGTCACGCTAATAGAGCGCTCTCCGACACTCAAACTGTTAGAAAAATTTTCATCACTTCATTGCCGAAGCGTCCAAGATACGACGTATAAACAAATCGACATCGCATCATCGACGTGAAAATAGTGTTTAATAGTTCATTTTAAGCTGTTGCTTATATCGGTAAGTAAATTACAGCATCGGGAAGCATTTCTCGATAAGTATTTACTTATAAATAGAAAAAGTGCACCGAATTTGTTTACATTTTTAGCCGAGCAGTGTCATCGTGCCATTGGATGCCAGCGACGCAGCGACGCAGCGAAGCCAGCGAACGATGCAATGACGATACAGCGGATACATGAAATGCTGTGGCGTAGTGCTAAACATACACGTAGAGCGTAGTGAAAAGTGCATGGTGCAAGCAAACAAGTTAAACAAGTGAAGAAAAATTGTTAATATTATACTGAATAAAAGAAACATTTTGTTTACAACAGCGAACGATTTGACAGTTCAATGTGTGGGAGAGGAGAGAAAGAAAGAAAACATAGAAATATGTAGGGGAAAATCGCTCACGGGCTCTCAAATCTTTTTGCGTTAAGAGCAGCGTTTTTACGTTAAGAGGTGAGTTCTCAGTATGGGGATTACGTTAAGAGCCCAGTGAACAATTTTGAGTGCCCGAGGTACCCCTCGGCCTGAGGAAGGGATGAGGAAGGCTGAAACCGAACCCCCTCTGCCTGCGACGAGGAAGAGAAAAGACGGGCAGGCGGGCTCGTGAGGGTCCGCTCGTGGGCAGCGGCGGAAAAGAGCGGAGGAAACCACGAGAGGAGGGAGTTCCACGCGCGAGCTTGTGGGTTTGAATTACCTGGAGAGGAAGGGTGCCAGAGCCGAGAGGCAATACGAACGCGAGCTTGTGGGTTTCATTTACCCGGAGAGGGAATGGAGAAAGGGCCGAGAAACGAAGCGAACGCGAGCAAGTGGAAGACGAACGAATGGGGGAAAGAAAAAGGAATAGAGAAAAAGAGACAGAGCGACGCGACACACCGCGTGTGTGTCGCCGGGCATTCGGAAATTTTTACAAGTCCAAGTGCATGGTCAGGTAGGTAGGGCAGGGTAGCGAAAAAAGTCTATGTTCGGGAGCGGACGACAGTCAGTTTCTGTTCTGTTCTGTTAGGACTTAGTTCAATTTCGTGTCGGGGCGAAGCATCTGCCTCTGTATTTTCTAAGTGTCAAGTTCTCGTTCAGTGCTTTTCGTTCCATCATGTGTGATTCTGATAGAAATAATCCAGGTAAGTTTATTGGACAGTGTTCAGTAATGTTCAAATAATGTTCAAAAGTTTTCACTTTGCTCGTTTCAGATGTCCAGCTAAACTAGGATGTATAGAATTCCAACACAAAGCCTGCAACAACAAGTGTCTGCGTCGTCATCAAGCATCATCCGCACCGCATCATACCGATAGTGAAAAGTGAGAGTGAGAGTGATCCAAAGAAAAGAGAGAAAAAATATACCGATTCGAAACCGACCAAACACGAACTATTTTATTTGGGGTCGGGATAGAAGAGAAAGAAAATGGGGGAATACAAAGAAGAGAGGGGACACATAGAAGAGAGGGAGAGAGACAAGGGGCACGCGCGAGAGAATTTAAACTGACAGTCGGGCGTTACGCCATTTCAAAGTTCGGACAAAGTCGAGAACGATTTGGCGAAGAAAATATACATAGGATTGTCTCCGAACTTTCAACGTAACTGTGAACTTTCGGCTCGGGCACTCAAAATTGTTCACTGGGTAGGTGTAGATCTCAGTCTCTTAACGCAATCCTGGCCATAGTGAGAGGGGTGGTCTCGCCGGTTGAAATTCTGCGATTAAAAAAATGAAAAATTGAGTGATTTTTTCGTTCGGGAAATCCACAGCGCGAGAGCCCTTTTTCCTTCGGGAAAAGCCAGAATTGACTGGACAGCGAAAGAGAGTGCTAGGTTGTTCAGCAAGTTTGTTTGTTTGTTTGTATCTGGATACTGCAACAATTTGAACTTCAATTCATGGATTTTTGCCATTTTCAAACTGCTCTTGTGACACGGTGCCTTTGCTCTGGTGAAAGAGGATGTTTTTCTTCTTCAAACCGGGTCATTATTCAAGAATTTTCACTTTCAGTTGATCTGAAAGGTTACAACAATAAACGAAATTTATTGTTCAGTGATTCGATGATTTTCCAATGCGATATCCTGTACTTTTTCTACGATTTTAGGTGCTGTGTCTGTTTTTTTTGCGTTTTTGACGTGGATCGTCTTGAAGGCTACTACGACCACGTTCAAACTCAGAAACCCCCCCTTTTAACCGCCTAATTGAAGGCGAAGAGTCCTTATACACTTTCAACATTCGTTCATAAACCTCTTTTGCTTTTAAATCTTCCAAAAATAAAAATTCAATCACTTCACGATACTTGACTATTTCCATTGTAAAAAATACTGTGACACGTCGATACGAAATGGCTTGTAAAAAAAATTTAGTAACCGATTGAAATGAAACTTTACATACGTTCATATGAAGAGTGTACCAACATAACAAAACAAAAAGTATGCCCGAAGCAGCGCTCTCTCTTACCGACCATATGAACTTATTGCAAACCCTAGTATGTGGGCACCGAGAGAACGAGAGAGCCCAACTCTTTTGGCCGATCTCTCACCGTTTGCGTTTGGGTGGCTTCGTAGAACACAGGGTGACACAGGGTGCTGTCGGACTGCGAGTCCGACAATCCCGACGCCGAAGCTGCCCCCGTTCGGGAGTTCGGCTGGTCTTCGGAAGAAACATGCGCAAAACGTGGTCGCCGAATGCATCGTTTTGGAGTACTTTCAAGAAAGCATGAAAATTATGCTCCAGCACCCTTTCGCCACCCTTTCGCCACCCTTGCGCCGTGTGGCCTGCCAAGAAAAGTGGCCTCGAAAACCGGCAGCAGTTCTGTTTGTCGGATTGTTTGCTTCGCAGGCGAAACGGACGTTTTGTGTTTATCCGTACATGCTGTTGGCGTGTGTGTTTAGGAAGCACAGGTATGGCGAAATGGCAACAAATTTGTGGGATACTTTTCGTTTGCGGCAGTCTGGGAACAGTTATCTCGGAACATCTCGATGCCTTCTCGCCAACGGGCGGTTTGCGGCTCTCTTCTCGTTATACGGATTCATACCGGCCCCCAAGTCGCCGCTGCTGCCGGATAGGAAGCCAACATAATTATGATCCGACTGATTACGGCTTCCATTTCCTCTCCCGACCGGAAAGTCGATCGACAGGTACGTGGAAAGTAGCTCTCCCAAATACCAAGGTGTTCGTCGTGTCTTCAACGGAAGCACCAAATTTACAAGCACCGCCTCAAACTCTTCGGGTTCTTGGGTTCTTAAAGCATGCCCGATGCGCGGGTTACGATGACGTTCAAGAAAATCGAACAATGGCCGAATGGCCAGAGAATGTGTCATATAAAGACGAAAAGTTGCTCTTTTAAGCATCGAAAATGCAAAAGAGCGTTTCTCGCGCCTCCCGCGATGCAACCGAAACTAAACTCGCCCTTCCAACAGAACCTGTAGGATGGGACCAAAAAACGGAACGGAAGATAAACCGTGAAGTGAGAAGAATCGAAATGATTCTAAAATAAATGGATTTCGTTTCCTTTCTATGGCGTTTCACTCTCCCGTTTTAGTACCGTCTGTTTTTTTCATGTTGGTCTTCCATATTAATTTTTTTTTCTGGGGTCTGGTAGGATTTTTGGGTGCTCGCTCTTCAGCCGGCGCACGCTTTTGCAATGCCTTTTTTCTGTTTAATTTTATGTTGCTTGTTTCTGTTTCGCCGTTTCCCCTGTTACAACTCTTCCAGTGCTGTCCAATTTTGGCATTCGGTTCTTTGTTATTGGGACCATCGCGACGCGACAGTTTCAGCAACTCCAAGCCCACAGCAACCCGTCTCTTGGCAACAGTTTTCTAGAGTCTTTTCTTCTCTTCCGTTGCTTTTCCAGGGTCCTACGCGTATCGCGGTGTGTCTCGACCAACTCTTTTGCAGTGCCGCTTCGCTGCTCTGTCCTCCATCAACGCAGATCCCACGACCGGTGACGCCGTAAGAAGACACACACTCACATGCTTCACGGCTCAGGGTTGCGGAAAATGATCGAAAACGTAAAAAAGGTACGTGAAAAGCAGGCGAAGCATAATGGCAAAAAGCAAATCACAGCTCGAAGAAAAAAACTAAGAGGGTAAAAAGAAGCGTTGGGCCAACTTTCGGGTGAAATTTTAGCATCGGCCGTAATTGAGTCAAATTGAGAGGAAGCCTCATGACGGGAGCCGGGTGAACCGAGGGGAAGGGCCTGCCTAACTTCTGGCAGAATCCCTTCTGTGGCCTTCCACCCGGCACGGAGTTAGACAAAATTCGAGGATGCATGTATGTGTGTGTGTGTGTTATACCTGCGTTCTTGTAACTCGCGAAGTGCGTCCAAAGCACCGTCTGTGTATGTGTCATGTTTTATGTTTGGCCACGGGGAATGGCAAGAGGCCGACGGAGCTGCTATATTCCAATTTTTATGAGTCAATTTCGGAACAGCGTGACGGAGCGTGTGGTGCGTTCCCTCCCTAACCCACCAGAACCGGCCTCAGGAACGCTCCTGGGCGTCAGGCCGAAAGTGCTGCGTCTAGCGATTCAGCAATTTATCTTTGAAGTAAGTCCGCGCTGCGAGGGACGCCATGCACAACGGCATAACCGCGCGGTTCGGAGGGGAGGGCCGGAGAAAATTATGCCTCGGATATGTGCAATAAATGTACGGGACAATCGTTCGGAGGGACAATCGACGATGGAGGGGCCCGTCCCGTTCGGTCGCTGCAAAATGTTTGGACAGCATTTTTAGTACCCCCAACATTTCGCGTGTGTCTGATGATATCTTCGGCCATATCAATCAGTTTTCAAAATTGACGTTTTCCGCCCCGCCAACGGCGAGATCTCGCGGATGTTCCACTTGGATGAGGAAAGAGATTGTCCAAGATGGAAAATAAAATTGCATCGGGTCCTTTTGGGTGCATAATTTTCCGAGCCATTTAATCTTTGCACTTAAACATGGCAACTAAAGCCCAAACGCGCTTTAGTTTTTTGTTTATCTGATGGCTGAATCTACCAGTTTATGATCTATAAAATATCATGCAATATTGTAGAATTATATATTTTACTTGGCCAATCCAGACACTGTTACGCTTTTGTAAATAAAGTGGCCGCTTTAGGGGATTGTCTGACTTAAGGATCAGTACTGCATACGCAACGCCGAATGCAACAGAACCTTAATAAACCTTCACGTACTCTGTTGTGAGGCGCTTACGATACAAAATTTAATAAAACAATGAACCTACACGGGTGAGTGACACGCCGCAAGTGCCCTGTTTACGGTGGATGTGTTTGTTAGTTACTCTAGTACACCGCGTGCGCAGCTTGTGCCGGCCCTCCCCTCGTAACGATCCGGCCATAAAGTAGATGGGCCACGCGGAGATTTATGCTCGGTCTTCTGCCTTTCCTTTCGGCCGGGTTTTCGGGTCAATTGGTGCCTCTCCGCTAGAGCGCCACCGCCGGAAGTAGTGTAAGAAACAAATAATGATCGGTTCAGTTATTAAGATCATCATCATCATCACCATCATCACAACCGCTGATGCGAAGCGAAGGTGATCTCCTTGCGTTGGGTGGTAGGAGAAAATTCAATTATATTGACTCGGAGGGCAGAGGGGATTAGTCGCGGCGGGGGAGCGTCGTCAGTTTGGGGTTTTAAACCATTTCTATCACAGTTTTCGACGGCCATAGGCGTACTTCCAGTTTGCCGTCCCGAAAAGGAACCGCTGTTAAAGGAAACAATATGGCCGTTTGTTGTGATCATCCTAACCGCCACGGAGGTTTGACGGCATCAGGCTGCCTTGGATTTTGCTCTCCCTCCGGGCTGTCATGGAACTTCTTTACAACCGGCCCAGTCGATGTCACCGACTGATGATGTTGGAGAGGCGTAGCCGTCTTCCACTGTTCAAGGCATATTTCGTCGCCACGACGAGCCATTAGTTCCGCCAGAACGGGCATGAATCCATCATTAAAATAATTGACCACAGACGGTGGCTGCTCGGTGGCTGAAACTCCCGTAACCGTATTAGAGGTTCCTCGGTTAGGGCTGCGTATGGGATGCCAGCCGTCTTGCGCTACCCGAAAATGATTGTATTGTTTGGAGCACCAAATCGCAGTACTTCAACCTAACTCAAACGGTAAGCGAAATAGTTGTCCGCATGCAATACTTTTCCGGAGGGTCTTACATCGCGCGACCTTCTTATCTTAAATCTCTCTCTTCTCTTCCCTCTTTCGGTGATCTGCGTCTGGCGAGCTGTGTGTATAAGTTTTGGGGCGGAAGAACCGCGACGCATCATTATTTTCGTCGTCACTCGGGCGAATAATTTCGTAAAACCATGTAAGAAAGAAATGAGTTCTCTTTTGTGTCCTCGCTTTCAACCACCCTCCGTCTTTCCGGTAACAATACGACGAAATGGTATGCAAACACTCCGACGAACTATGAAAAACCTACGACGGACGAAAAGTTTATGCTTCACGCCAGGTTTAACTATTATCCGCGACATAATGCACTATCTACCACGGCGAAGAACCGTGTTTTTGATGGGTGAAAAACCAACAAAATGTCGGTTTCCTCGTTATTTGGGAAGCACCAAAATGCCCTTTTTCTGGAAAGGATAGCAACAACGTTAGCTTTACGATCAGAAAGAACACATACACACACAGACACCAAATCTGCTCCCAAAGGAAGATATGAAGTGTTTAAACCAAACATTCTTCGTCGATTATTTGCCAATCCTGGAGACGACGGTCAGATTTAACTTTACGTTTTGCTGATTGTTGTCAGAAATAAGCCAATTCGTGATGGAAGTGAATCCGCGTTGAATAACCTCGACTGGATATTAGCAGTTTTCCATCCTCACGTTCCAATCACCGGTTTCCAAAGGGGCCAGCAACCTGTCATGCAAAAGATACATCCGCCGATCGAAATGGAAAGTTAACCGAATCGTGCACCGTCCCAAGATAGTTTGCTCCTTTCTGCGGTGGTATTAATTTTCACACCGAAATTGGCGGCCGTCCCTACGTGAATCTAGCCGATAAATTATCTTATGCCACAGCATTAAGCAAACAGACCGGCAAAATTCGCCAAAGAAAAAGTATAAAAACAAATGGAGGAGGTTGTGGTGCAAAAGAAAGAGCGCTAGCCCGAGAAATGGCCAAACATCACCTTGACGAGGAACTTTGTGGCCGGTGCACTAAACGACTTTCGTGTCTTCGGTCGGTGGCTCGCGAGCCTCAAACGGAACGTCAATCAAAATCAGTGATAATCGTGCACATAAAATTAATTAAATGCTAAACTAGCGTCCAAGATGGGCCGGCCCTGGCTGTGGAACATGGCCCCTGCGGTATGCTGTGGGGTGTTTGCTTTGCATGCTTGGCTAACTTGGCTAACTTTTTTTCCCTTTTTCCCTACGCTTTCGGCTTTCTTCGGCCACCCTTGCTGCGATGGTTGCAGTGCAAGGTGGTGCCAAACGCTCCATCGTGGCATCGTGGCTTTCGGAGCCAAGCATTAATCGCGTCGACGCCATTTTTACCAGCTTGCGTCAGTTCACCACCATTTGGCCGCCACACGGAGGGAAAGTTTAAATGACCGCAGTTAGTGATTGCTTTTCTTTTTCCACCTTTTCTGCCCCGCAAACATGCGTGGCGTATTTATTTGAGATTCGCGCATTACGCCTTTCGAGTCCACACGCGAGAGTTGCACGCCGAAGACGAGCTTTCGAGTTTCCACGCAAATAAATCTGCTTCTCGCGAGCAAACCCACTGAGTTTGGTGGAACAAATTAAAAAGAAAATCACCAAAAAGCGGCGCCGCGCGTTGCAATCCGCATTGCACGCAGTCGACGGAGAAGAAAGTGCATGTGCCAGCAAACCGTGAATGGGCGAGATGGGCTTAGTGAATCTCAAACAGACTGGGGACTACAGGGACTGGGGACTTCATTTTATAGTTGATGCTTCTTATCTCCATTCCGACTACGATGCGGACAACCTAAAATTTGTTATCTAATTTCGAACCTTGCATCGAGCCCACATTTCGTGACCATGCAATAGTTCCGTTTCTGTTCCACCAACCGAGGGTCCGGAGGTGATGTAATATTTTTCAATCAATGCTCTTGCACTGGACAGAACGTTGAAATGATGTGATGTAAACGTTATTGAATCGTGCTGCTGCAGCCCTATAAAAGCCCCAGTCCCGAGGCGGTGTCATCATCATGCTTATCGTGTGCAACGTTCTGTGCTTGTTATTGCGTCAATGTATGCTTTGCCGCTTGCCGTGTGCCATTTAATTTAGTTCGGCCCAGGTTGCAAACTGTCGTCGACGACGAGGAGCAATGATTAATTCGCTCGTCAATCATCAGCTCGTCGCGTTCCATTCGTGCCGATGCATATAACGCACGGTGTGCACCCGTAGCGGGCCGCTTGCCCAGGGATTGGCCAGCATGAAGTCGGCCTGAAATGAAATCGCTGTCACTATCACCGGGGACACTACTAATATTTCGAACGACTGCCAAAAAGTCGCTGCCCCTTGTCGCTGTTTTCCTTTATTCAGACGCCCAGTCCCGATTTTTGCAGAGTGCCAAAAATTGGCAAACGCATGTCAGCAATTATTGCAGAGGATTTATTAAATTCAGCCTCCGGACCGGCCGCCCGCGTCGTCGAAAATATGGGGAGTCTTCTCTTGCCGTGGCGGCCTTTAGTGCAGGTGGGCCATCCGCTGCTGCCGGTGGATGGCTGCATAAATAAATTACGTAAACATATGCAGCCCGCAGACTGCGCCCGTGTGTTTGCTCTTAATAGCGGCGCTTGGCCGCCAGGGCACCAAGCTGGACGAAACTATATGCTTTGCTCCTGCCGGAATGCTCGCCGCGCGACGAACGTTCAGCGCAAGCGAGTTGCACGGAAACTCTTTTAATTGCGCGTGGCATCGTTCATCGGCACTCTTGGCTCGTGCCATGGCGGTGTCATGGCCCATGTTTGAACCGATCACTCCTTAGTGCCGAGTTCGCTTTATGAAACGGAAGGTCTAAGGCCCCTCTCAATCATACACTTCCGATCCCGAAAAGGGAAGTCCCGAGGCCCTTGGGAAAGAAAGCTCTAACGAATCCCTTCAATAACCCAACTGATGACACCATAATATTCTCGTTCCTTCCTCACGGCGGTGCTGGTGATGATTTTTCACGGAAAAACCAACCCGCCCAAAGACTCCAAAGAACCTTTGGGGCCCGACACCGGTGTTCGCTGTTGATGGACGTAAACCGAAACGTCGCATGTGGACCTTGTCGGCGCCTAGGTACCGTCACAGGTTCGTCCGCCGAGATTGGTTAGCATAATCTAATAAACACTGATGCCGTCACCAGTTCGTGAAAAAATCAGCAGCTTTTGACTACAAAGCCGAACGATATTTAGGATAAAAAGTGTCACGCGAAACCCGTTGCAGAGTTCGGCCAATTGGTGGGCTTTAAAATGAGCCGGGGTCGTCACGATTACGAACCAAGATTAATCAAACATTCTCCGCCGCCGGCCACCAAATGCGGTCAATTGAAAGGCGAGATGAAAGTTGATTTTTTTTTTTTTATTATGGAACAATCTCCTCAGGGCTTAGAACAAATTGAGCTAAGCGTCTAATTTAAACGAATAGGATCGCCCGTTTCCAGGAGGGGGATTTTACAGAAAATTAATATAGGGGATTTATAAAATGAATAAGAAGGTGAAACTCATCAAATCAGAATCGAAACTCGATTGCAATCGTTGAATAATGTGCCCTTTGTTTACCAGCCACGGTCGAGCTCTTTCCGCGAATGCTCGGCCGTTTATTCACACCGCTTTGCGACATTTGATTGCCGGACGGAAAAATCTGCAGCGGATCGCGGCCGAACTTTGGTGACAGATTCGTCAACCTTCATCAATCCGTTGAGCCGTTCGCGATCGGATTTTCGGTTGGCCCGCCTTCCCGGAACGCCCGGGAACTTTGTAACGTTGTTTCATGCGAAAAATCATTTATCAACGGACGGCGACGAGGCGGGCGGACGACGAAATCTGCGCCAAGTCGTGCGGCGCGACCGTTCCCAATCAGCCGGCCAGGCCAGGAATGGGATGCGCGCAAAGAATTTTAATTATTCGCTTCTAATCATTAAAATCTTCCGAACCGTTCAGGCCCGACGGCAACCAACGGACGACGTGGCCCCGGGGAAATGGCATGGAAACAAATCCTGCCTCTCGTTTTTTTGGTTCTCAGCCCCCGCGGACCTAAATCCCGGATCGCGCCGCAAGATGCAGAAGGATTATTATGATTTTCCGTTCGAATTCCGCTCGGCGGCGCAAAGCACGGAGGTACCGCTCCAGGCCAGGTGTGATTTGCGTTCGATTTCGAGCTCGTAATTAGAGTGCGGTACCGCGCCCCCTGGAAAGCTGCGGAGAAGCTGCGGAGAAGCTGCGGGCGAGTGGGAATTTTAATCGTCCCGGATGACAAAGAAAAGCCGGTCCTCCGGAGTCGGTGCTCTCCGCGTGATGGAAAAATCGCGTACGGCCTACGCCATCGTTGTCGGCTTACGGGCGATGTGTTCTCGGTACGGCCACGCCTGTAGTGCCTTCTGTTTCTTCTTGCCCTGGGTTCGCCGGAAGCGGCAGACTACCGAAGCGGACGGCCGCGGGGATCTGTTTCCCCGCGAGTTGGACAACTCTTAGTGGAGATTTCTGTTCGGGCCGTTTTTTTGCCTCGCCTCCGGAACTCCAGATGAAGGGCTTTGCGAAGGAGCACAAAATGTCGCTCATTCATCAATTCCATTACTATCGTCGGCTGCGTGTGTGGGGGTTGTCCAGCAGATGTGAGCTGAAGTTTGATTGGATTTCGTAGGACGAAGGGCGCATGGGAGTGGCGGTGCGTGTGCGAAGGATGTTGTCTGATGTGAATCCGATGTGACGCAGATTTTTCGTTTTTACCGTCCCCCCGCGGGGAACGTCCCGGAACAGATGGTCGAACTTTCGCGTGGTGTCTTTCGCCCGATTCGCGGCGCATTGATCGAAATGTAAACGACGCACACGTCGTCCTGAATCATTCGACGGTTCTGCTGGTGGCGCTATCTGTTACAGCGCCGTGTGGTTGACAGAACTCGGCCGAAGCTCCAGCTGAGTGCCGTGTTGATGGAATGCAATTAGTCATCGCTCAAGGTTGGGCGCCCCTCGGGGTAGACCCACAAACAAGCAAAAAAAAACACCTTTCGGTGCAGAAAGTCGCGTTGCAACGATTAGTCGCCCCTAGCGGACGCACGACCGATGCTGCTGCTGGAGTAGCCCGTTGGAACGAATGATTGAATTCCGGCTCCCCCCTGCTGAGTTTTATTGAAGGAAAAGTCGCCCCGGCCGACCAACTTGGACCGCCGGAGGACAAACCGCGCCAGAAAGGTGCGATGATGTAAGGGAAGATGACATAAATAACATCGTCGTTCGAAGGATTGCCATCAATCTTCCAGCGTGTGCGCGTGCGGGAACCCAACATGGGCTTTTATCAAATGCAAATTTTCTGAACCACCTGAAGCTTTTGGCCGGTGACAGCGGTGCTTACGAAGACTTTTGTTGTTCCACCAAAGCGACTTGCGACATGCTAGGGTGACCGCTTTGAAGTAAACGATCCTACGTCCGTTTGAATTGGTTAAAAATTCAAAATGTTACAATAAAAGTATTCACTTGTTGAACAACAACTCAAATAATATGACAGACAGACATCCTGGGAGATGAGGTCGACCATGCTAGATCGAGCGGATGTACATTGGCAAACGTTTTAATGACAATAGTTGCCTTTTGTACTTAGCAAAATACGATAGAACATCATATTTAACGGGACAAAACTCAGGATTCCTGTGACAAGGATCAGGACTGTTCTGGACATTGATAAGTCGGTCAGACACCGCTTGTAGTATGGCGTTTTTTGATGGACAAAAACAGTAAAGTAATCCTAATCCTCACTACTCTTAAGCCGAAATAGTGGCCATATGTACGGGTACGGTTTTAATATTCTACGAACTACCGACTCATCCGAACTGCTTGAGGCCACCGTTGCGCTTGTTATCCGCAGTGAGTTATTTAAATTCCAGATAATCTCGTCAATACCACCCGTCGTACTTTGACCTGATAATCCTTCAATTTTATCAGCAAATCTCTCTCTCTCTCACTCTTTTTCTCTCTCTCTTTTTCTCTCTCTCCGTTTTACTCTTTATACTTTGACGCCCAACCCATACAATAAGCTCTAAGCCCGAAGGCGCTTTAGGGAAAAACAATACAAGACCTTGTTGCTGAAACAGAGCTTCAAATATTGTCTAAACATCGCACCCTCCAACGCCAATATCTGTCCAATCGCCCACCAACCATCAGCCAATCGATGCCCGAACGGCGACCGCAGCAGCGTATGCAAATACGTTCCAGCTCCTTGCACTTATCGGAACCACATTTGCATACGGAACGGCGGGCGGGCAAACAAAAGCACCGCAGAGCATAGCAATGGCTTCCAATACGACAGAGGCCTGCCGGACCTGCCGGAGAGCCGAAAAAGAAAACCCGCCCTACATAATGCCCTGCGCTTATCCAAATCCAAATCGGTCGCTGAGCCGCGCTGATCATCTCCAGCAGTGGCCACAAACACACACATACACACACTAATGGGGGCCAGCGTGGGCAATGGGAAAGGAAAATACTTAAAGCTTGCCACGGGGCGCCCAAAACCCACAAAGCCTTTAATTATCAATTTACCGGACACAATAATGGTTTTATCCTAGTTCATGGTGGGCGTGAGGGCGTAGGATACTTCGGGAAATTGCACGAAGGAAGCCCGGGATGTGACAGAGTGATTTGAAAGCGGTAAAACGCAGAACAGAACCCAAAACCGAAACAGCCCGCCGTCGCCGTCCGACGATCGGGGACCGTCCGTAATCCTTGCCACTCCTAGGTATGGAGGCAAATTGGCAAAACGAGGCAAACGAGAGAGAGAACGAAGGCAAAATCGGAAATCCCCATTTGATCGGATTAAAGTCTTGTTTATTGCTGTCACGGCTTCAAATCGAAGATAAGCCCAATTATGGCCCCGGGGAAGATGCTGCGGGCGCAGGAGTGAAATAAAAAGCACTTTTCGGGCACTCCAGGATCGCCGTCGGCGCGGTAGGGTCACCGGAGTAATGAAGAGAGAGAGCTGTGCGAGGGACACTTCCGAGGCAGAAAGAGGACTCGAGAGGCGCACTCGACTCTCGATGGATGGAAAACCCATTTGGCAAAACAAATATTATGTTTAAATATTCAAACACAAGAAATATTCGTCAAAAGCAACGAGACACACAAAAACGAAAAATAAACCACAAAGCATCGGAAATGGACGGTACCTGGCTCCGTCTCGAACGGCTGTCTGCTGTTCTGAGGATAGGTCCTTGGACGATCGGAAAGACGAGCACGTCCTGTTTCACCGAACCGAATGGGCGACAGGACACTTTCACTTGCGTTTCTTTTCGCCAGAAAAGGCCTTCGATTGGCAAACCAGCGGGCTCGGCGAGAGTTGTGTATTTGCATTAATTTTCCTTAAATCAGCTTAGACCCAGTGAAGACACGTATGCCTCGGGTCTGTCGGAGAGGCCTGGAAAAAGGAAGGAATTGTTTTGTTTTGCTTTGCCCGGCATTGTGCCATTGCACGTCTGCCGCCTTGCCAGGACTCACGTCGCTCACATGTGCACCGGTGACATCTTGACGTGTATCCTTCCCGTTTCCTTGCCGAAAGGTGGAAATTCCAGTTTCTGTACCAGTTCTCGATTTTCGGTCGTGAGGAAACAGGAGGATCTGCCGCTTCCCGGTGCCGCTGTCATCGAGGCTCAGGTGGACTTGACAGCTTAGGGCTGCAGGTCGTTTTGAGAAAAGGGATGTGGAAAAGCATAATAAATCCTTGCAAACAGAACGAGAGAGAGAGAGAGAGAGAGATGAGAAAGGAGAGATCGGGAGAAATACAGAAAGCATTTTATCATCTACTTTGGTTACTTCTAGCATTTTCCATCCTTCTTTAGAATTATGCCTTCCGCAGCCAGACCAGCCAGACGGCGGGTTTCTTATTCCGAATTTCAAATCCTTTTGTGTTGACTCTCCCACCCGGACCGACCGGTGTTTCCTTCTGGGTTCCTTCGAATTTTCATTCATTCTCGTTTTCCCTTTCCGTTGTCCACTGTCGGCTTCCTCTTCCTTCCGACCGGCACCGGGAACCGTAAAAACACGACATAAAGCTATTGTTAACGGATAAGTGAGAGAAATTTATGCGCACTCTCCGTGTGCACGGGATATATTTTTTGTGTTACTTGTCTGCGTTTTTTACGTTATCCCTTTTGCTTCGCTGGCGCGTGAGTCACTTCTGGGGCTGCGTAAAAACACAGCGCACACGGCCGGCAATAAAAAAGGTAAATGAAGTAGAGATTAAAATTATTGTAAGAAATTAAGTGAAGCTATTCTCGCTTTTGCCATTGTCTTTCGCGCTAGAATTGTGAGTTCTTCTACCTCCTTTCAGACTTTCTGGTTTACGCGGCAACACCTGAAGGAGAGCCCTTCAAGATATCTTTATTATAGAACTGCTAAATCATTTCTCATGGATGGAGCGTGCAGTAATAAAACAAAACTAAATTATGCTGCGTCTTAATGCTGTCTTCAGAAGCTAAATGGCTGCGCAAATTGAATGAAATATTTCCAATTTAATGTTAGGTTGACGATGGCATAAAATGTTTTAATGTAATTGTGGTGTTTGCTCTGGAACAGATTACGGAAAACCGAGATGTACTCTGTTAGGGGACTGAGAATTAGGGAATAACCATAATAATACCATAATAACCATCCACTTATACATCCATCCAAGGAAAGGATCCAGGTTCCACACGATAGTGCGGCACTATTGCGAAACTAAATAAGTTTCCTACGCGACTCGTGCTTTCGTCAGCATGATTCTAGAAGATGCTTTAGATCGTTGAAATCCTATAATATAATTTTAGTAAACCTCTCACAGCACCAACTTTGATTGGCATAACATAATTTGCGAGCAAAGCGCTCGCGGAAAAGATCTTCTCATGAACCATAGCCATGTAACCATAGGAACCAAATTTTGGGACGAGCCGTTTGGGCAGACTCAGCGCCATCGCAGATTGATTTCGAAAATAAGCTTCGAATAAGCTTTAATCAAAATTTAAACCAAAACCTAGTGGCCTTAGGCAGTCTAGAAGCTGGAAACTACATACGCATTGTGTCACGTTTCTTCGTTAACGCATGCAACGTGAGTTGATTTGGTCACGAGTTTATGTAGGTTAATATTCTTACCTTATGCAACTCATTGCAATTTAAGGCTAGTTTGTAGCAAGTAAATGCATAAATATAAAACAACACGTGTGTTGGCGGTGCAAGAAATCATTTCCGGCTCGCAGAACAGGTAGCACGCAGTGGCTGCCGGCACCGGACCGACCACTGCTTTTGACGGTGTAGTAATTTACTTTTAAAAGCATATGCCAATAAAGCATCAGATTACGCTCACCGGCAGGAAAAGTTGAATCGTAAAATCTTCTTTAACCCCAACCAGCCGGGTGTCTGGGCAACGTTTCGGTGCACTTCGGCGCTTATTAAATATGCATCACAACCTGACACGGGGAGCAGCTCCCCACTTTCCGACCGCCGTAGCGAAACAGTCAAGGGCGCAAATGGGAAAGAAGATTCCCATTTCGCCCTCTGCTCACTGCTGGATTGTTGATTTTGCAACATTTTGTGGCGTTGTTGAGATTTAATCAGTTCAGTCGGCGGCGGCGTCACCGTCGTCGTTTAGGAGGCCAAAGATTGTGCATTGCAACTCGCTCAGGCCTCGCGGGGAAACTTTTGCCTCTGCTTTCGGCAGGAAAAGGTAAAAATCATCCATTTAGCATCAACAGCATTCCGACAGCATCTTGACGATGGCGGCGGGAGCGGGAGCGTCAGTGACTGCGAGGGAACGGTTGGCCTCGAATGCTCGGCCGACTAAGGGGGCGCGGGGAGGGCTGGGCTTAACGGAAAACTGTGGCCCAGGCACCGTTCGCCTAACAAAAGCTCGCTCCGCTGCACGAGAAGTGCACGTGGAAATGCAGTTCCGTGCTCACATTTTATTGTGCACTTTACTCCCGAGTGCCGTGCATGTTTGTGTCACAGCCGCAGACACAGGCAAACTCGGGCTCGTGCGCAGCAGCAATAGTGTGTTTATTCCGACGGGCGTTTTCGCTAGAAATTCAAACACACTTTCGTCCTGCTCATGGCTCCGCTCGTCGTCGTGTTGCATGCGGCTAATATCGCACAGCACAAGTCAGATGCATCGCTCCCGTCTCGGTGGTCTTCAGTTTTAATGCAGCATCTCAAATCTGGACGAGGGCTGGATTTGAGAGCCTCCGCTATGCCAACGGGATCACTCGGCGCGCTGGTTGCAGTAGTAGCGTAACAGTAAAAGGCTTTTAATTTATGCCGAACGCTCGAATTTATATCTGCATTCCGCAAACATTTCGTCTGTTTGCACAGAACGCCATGCTTCGGTGAAGGATTTGGGGGTGTTTCATTTAAAAAAAGAATTCTTTCTCCTGCATCTCCGCCAGGACACTCGTTGTAAGCGGAACTTGCGGAGACAACTCGGCGCTTGGGTGGCCCGTGTTGCAGGGAAGGAACAAATTTTGGCATTCCCGGTTCGGAGGCACAGAACGGGCTCACGGTGTTGTGGTTTTTGATGTAACACAATATTGTTCGGCTGCGGTTCTTGTGTTGTGTGCACGACCGTTTAGCAAATATGCACTCATCTGTCCTTTGCGGTCCAACGTTCAACGTCGTTATCGTCGTCGGTTTCGGCTTGCCACGACAAAAAAGGGCACATGCAGCCGGGGTTGGTGAGGAACGGATGCGAAAATCATAAAGCATGTACAAGCGCCGGTGCGGGTGGTGGGCATGGTAACCTCTTGAAGAATTCGGAATCTTTGGACTACCTACCCTGAAATTGACCAAACATCGAATTTACATATTGCATAACATTTTCAATTAAACTGGTCGTAGTCGTTATAGTCCGAACAGGACATTACACTGTGTTCTGCAGCTAACTATCTGATGACTTTAAAGCATACTATCAGCAAGGGCTCTTCGGAACATTATAACACATCCTGAAGAGCCACATTAAACACTCCAAAGTACTCTTGGCTCGTTTGCAAGGAAAATTAGTTTGTTTCAAATAGTCCATAACCTTCCCCCGAGTCGGTCCATTTCACAACCGGAATCAGTATTCGCACGCAACGGTTAACCACGTTATGTATCACGAACAATTCGTCAACAATTTGCCCGGCAGCTCTAAGGCGCCCGTTTACCGAGGGTGAATGTTCACAAAAAATAAGTCATGGGAAGATAATATTTAACAGAAAACTAAGCATTCGTTTTTATACATACTTCTTCGCCGGGCTGGAACTTGTCGGGCAACATCGGGGTTGGTCTGTCGACGAAAAGTAGTCGACACTCTAGGGCAATCACGACTCACCGTTACACCACGCCGTCCAAAGACTCACGTCGACACCTGGAATGAACGTTTATTAAATTAGACATAATGCTATTTACGGGCTGTAGCTAAGTGACGCTCGGACAACCCGTAGTTGGAGTTACCTCCCGGAGACGGGGAATGGCGGTTTTTTGCAATCCCTTCCACAGAACGTGACGAACTCACAGCCAAAGAAGGTCACTTGGACCAACTCGGAGTCTCAGACAGATTAAATTTTCTTTATTTGCATTTCTGTTTGTAGTTCATAGAAATCATTTTAAGCTAGAGCAGCGCAGTAGGCGAACATTGCTGCGTTGCACATAGTGTTTGGCTTTTTTTCCAGTACATGTGTTTGTATTATGTAATTATTGCCACAAATTGGATTAAATAATATTAAAACCACAAAGGGTTTTTGTAGGATGCCGCATATTTCCCGATGTTGTCGAATGTCCATCGATGATGGATGTTAGCTACTGTTCGAGCTCTAAACTTTCTGGATTCGTGCTGCAGTGAAAATGGCTGCCCGTTGTAGTTAGAACGCCACACACAGTCAATGAACACGTAACACACCAATGTTGCTCGCAACGGGACACGACCCTGAGAAAAGAGATCCGAAAACTAAAATGTGTAAAGTGCACCTAATGAAGGCAGAATCGGCTATTCAGCGCTGCTCTGGGTACAAGCTATAGGCCGTAGAAGCTGGGAGGAAAAAACAAGAACCACAGAAGAATCAACCGCCCGCCGGTCAGTGATGATGCCGCGGGGTGGAAAACTTTTCTCAGCGTTCTGACTCCAGCGCACCGGAAGTGGCTGTTCCAAAGTGGTAATTGTAGCCGAGGCCGAGCACACTTGATGGCGCTAGTGAAGAGGGCATCGAAAGAAACGGGCGCGGCGATGAATCGCCGACCTTTGTCTGCTCTGCTCGGTCTGCCAGGGCCAGAAGGCTGGGTCCGCTGCGCTCTCAACTCTCCCGACAGCCGGAGAAGCCTTCAAAAATCATCATCGTACTCTGGCGGCAGACCCAAGGCGAGGGGTTGGTGGCGTAGGAACTTGCGAGGAGAATTGCGTTACCGTTGGGGCACCGTATTTCCTGCTCCCCTTGTGCCTCATAACACATACATCCCTCCACGTCATGCGAACGTGGGCAACGCCGCTTCTGAGTTCTGAGGCTTCGGATTTGTGCTGGGATTATCACACCGTCTGCAGCAGTGACAGTAACAACAGCAGCGCTCTGTTTGTCTGACTTGTTTAACGACACAGAAATGAGGAACAGTTGCACGGTCGAAAAAAAGGGATGACAAATCACGCCGTGCGGTGTGAGCACCCGGAGAGGGTTCCGAAAGGAACGGGGAACAGGGCCGGAAGTTGACGAAAATTATCTCCCCAGGTAATGGCGGTCGCGTTTCGGCCATGCTTCATTTTTGCGTGTCCGTAATTTGTAATTAAGTTTTCCAACCGAGGCCACTGACCGCAATGGGTCACCTCTGGGCAATGTCAATCTCACGTGCCCGTTTGGGAGGTTCTACTGAGGTCGTTTGATTTCAGCAACATGGATCGGACATTAAACGGACTGGCGCTCCCACAAAGAGAGAGTGAGAAAGAGACAGTATGTGCTCGGAAGCTTTCCACAGTTTGCAAACGGAAATTGCCTTGTGGTGGTGCATCAATCATCGATCATGAAGTTTTGCAGTCCCAGATCGAAATCGAACACACGATTTTCGTGCTCTAGAGTCCACAGAATCTCTTGCACGCTAGCTCTAGCAATTAACCATAAGAAAGGCAAGAAGAGAAACAGTGGATGCTTCATGGACTCGGAACACTCGCGGTAACTCCGCCATAACTAATACCGTTCACTGCTGGCAATCGCGATAGACGAATTATTCATTTTTTATTTACTGCAACCCTCTCTAACCCACGCCTCATTACCGGCATCTCTGGTTAATGTATCCAACATATGTTGTTCGCAGTCGCCTGCACCAAAGAATGGAACGAATGGGTAATAAGACGTGGCCTCTTGGGCGGGATCTTGCGTCTGGAGGTAGAGGTTTTCTCCAGTTTTGCTTCCTGTTTCGCACCTTCTCTGGTGGTGGTCTTCTTAAGCCCGCCGAACGCTCCTGGCACTAGCAGAGCACTCATCGCAAGCTCCATTCCGAAAACTTTGCCTCCCATTATTATTAACCGGCACCTGTCACATGGTCGGCCTGGTTTGTTGGTGGCCAGCTTGCTAGTATAAAGTTTGGGGAGTGTCGTTGGTGTATGCCCTTCTTTCGACAATTCGACCACCATTATGTGTCATTATTAATTAGCCCTGCCTCTAGGCTGAGGAGCGTAAATCAGACAATGTTTGGGCATACTTCGCATTATAAACTTCAGTGCAAAGTGATTTTTTGCATTTTGGTGTTGGTTTTAATAGATTATCATAACCCCAGAAAGAGAGTTATACTTTCAAAGATGAAAATCATGCCGGTATTCTTCTAAACCAATTTCGTTCAACAAAACAGCGTAAACTTTGCGAGGCTGTTGCTGGCAATATTTCCCATTTAGTTTAAGCTATTTTTAGGAAGTTAGTAGCTATGTGCGTCATCAATCAATAATCTCCAACTCCAGTGGCCCTTTAAAGCTCGCGTTCCGGGGTTTGAAGGTGTCAGTCAAGTGGTTACCAGAAATGCTTCCACGGCCGGCAAAATATTTGCCACCGAGTGGCTGTCCCTAATTACGTCTTCTATGTTTCTACGGCGTACGCGGGCCATGCTTTTATCTAATTGCATCAAACGACAGCGAAGACCAACTTTTCTGTCAGCCCCGGAGGGCATCGCCGTAGCAGGAGCCCGAATGCGAGCCTCCCCGCGACGTTGACGGTGACAGGAAATGGTTAATCTTTCGCAGTTGCTGGGTGGAGATTGATTTTGGTAGCGCCGTGGGCTGTTGGAAGGTTACGGCGACTTTGTTGATGATTCGTCACTTCGGTTGGGACAACATTGCGTCAAATTTTGCGGCAAACAAACACTCAACAATTCGGTCACCGTGACTGGGCGGGGAGTCACTTCCACTTCCGTTCAGCATTTTCGATGGCTTCCCGGACGATTTTGTCGCATTTGCTCCGAGAGACGGAAAGAGAAGTAGGGCGAGAAAAATTTGGTAAAATGGGTACCAGGACGCGAAGCGTGGTGAAAAGATTTAAAGTCAAAAGATTAATATTGGCACAATCAAACCCTCGTCGACGCCGGCTGGCAGCTGGCAGCCCTCGTCGTCGTCGTCGTCGGACTATTATCGGGACCGTTATCGACGACTGAAAATCCGACAGCCGCAGTCTTCGATTTTGGCCCGGGTGGCGCGATGGCGAAGAAAACGGATCTTTAATGACTCTATCGACGTGACGGGCCGGTGAGAGTATATCTGGATTACTTCCACGGGGGTGAGTTTATCGTTTCGGGCAAACAGCACCGAGCTTAGGCGCCTTTCGGCGACCCTTCAATCATGCTGCAAGGACCTTGCCAACCTTCGCCAGTTGCCAATAGAAAAATAAAAACAGATCGTAGTATCTTTCGCCGTCCCCCCTCCGTCAAAACCGGTCTAGGGCCTAGAGAACTCTTTTCACACGACACACGATGAGATGCCGATTTTTGCTGAGACAAAAGCAGTGCCGCTAGGAGCAGGTTCTCCGCTCCACTGCTTCATTTCCTTACGAATTTCTTTTCGGCCTGATAAGAAGTCCCGAATCTTCCACCCACGAACAAAAGTCCCACGTGCTCCAGGGAATGAGGCTGTTTCAGTGTATCGATATCGCTGGCTCATCGGTGGTGGCGTTCCATTGGCTTTTGGGACGTTTGTTTGCTTCAAGCATCCCACACAAACAAAAAACCCAAAGCATAAGACTCGTCCTAATGGCATTTGCTTGAAATTTTTTGCACCATGCTCGGCACGGCTTTATCTTCAACCCGGGCGTCACGTTCCAGGGGAGTTCGGGCTATGCTAAGGGACAGCTTCTGCAGCTTCATCGATTGGCCGTGGCAACAAAACATTACCGAACCGGCGAAAGGTGGAGAGAAGCATCGGAGCTTAATCGAAGATGTACAAAACAAAACGTGGCAATGCCTCATTTAAAAGCTTCCTTCGCCCAGACTTCGCGTGGAGCCCCCAGTAACTGCCCCCAGTAACAGATGGGACACCCGTTCATCCATCAATCTTTTCGACGTGACAAAATTTAATTATGTTTATCTCCAGCATGGAACGTGTTTATTTGGAAATGGAAAGCATTTTCTGTTCGTGTGTTTTCATTTCTTCTTATCAGTGACTTGCAGTACTTCTGGTGCTTCGCCAAATATTCCGCTCCTGGCAGAACTGTGCTAAACAAAGCGAACGCAATCGGTGGGCGAGTATCTTTCAGTCGCTGGCAGGCAGATGGTGCATCGTAGTGCACATGCATTTAAATGATTACATTCTATGTCAAACTACGATGCACGAAAAAAATGGCGCTTTATCACCAAACATTAGAGCGATGTTCAAGTGAAAAGATTTTGTCTGTTTTTCGTATCGTACCGTTTTTTTACACACGATCTTGCATCATGCTGCTGTATTTTGGGCCACTTTTAACCGCTTTCAAGCCAGACTTAGGTTGCTGTCGGCATTATAACGATTGGGAATTCGATTTCGACAAAATCCTAGACTGTAGTTTAAGACTGCCAAATTTCTTCGCGTTTTCTTGATTTTTTGGTGCTCACTTTCGGGGTTAGGAGCACAATTCCGCTCGGAAAAAAGATTCCACACGTAAGAAGGCAGTAAATAAATATTCTACGTGACACGACGACGGAATAGAAACCTCACATGATCAACCCGCAAAAACAAAGTATTATTGAAATTAACGGTGACGGGCTAATGTCTGAGCAACGTATTGATAACCTCTTTTTCAATACCCTTCTTTCCCCCTACGGCCGATCGAATTAAACACGCAACACGGGTAATGATGCCGGTGATGATGATGAGCTTGGCGTGATAAGACCTCAGCGGGCAGTAATTACCCAAAATATTTTCCATACCATTTTTCAAAAGCTGATCGGGATCGCGTAAGAAGCAGCCTGATGAAGAATGATGTGAGCCCAAAATAATGCTCCGTCAGCAGCCGCTTCATCATCGTCGCACACGGAGGAAATCCATCGGTAGAGAAGTGTCGAAAGATAATTGCGGCTTGCTGACGATCTGAGGCCGGGCTCTGCCGAACCGGAACATCTTCTTCCCAAAAGCAGTCTGACAAATTCCAACCTCCCGAAGCCATTCCCTCAAACGGCGACAAACGGTCGCCGTCCCTCGCGCGTAGCCCACCGTTTGAACTCCGGTAGGAATTCTCTCTTTTTCCCAGCTCCCGACAGGTACTGGATCGGGAAACGAATTTGGGATGTAGCTTCTTCGGCCCTTCTCCATTGCATCCGGTATGATCGTTCCGTGTTTAGCGATCAGCCGCTTCCTTTGTCGGTGATCGTCACCTTCCCCCGTCGGAGCGCCGGAGGGTGCGCTGCAGGGTTTGAACATGCACATTCATGCACATTCATGCACCTTTAAGGGTGATGGAGGTGCCAACGATGGGCCTCGAGCATGCTCAGCTCACCACACATTCGAAATTAAACAAAACGGAAAAAAGAAAACTGTGGCCGTCGTCGTCGCCCGTCGACCGCATGCTGTAACATTCTACACCTTACTCAGCGGTGTCCCTAGAACGGTACGTAGGATCGGACGGATGATTCGGTTGAAACGGCCCGGACGAAGAGGATTCAGGTTAAACAGGAAGAGACGTAACAAAGCTCAACGTAAGCATGAAGCTCCGAATGCTTTGCGGTGTTCTTGCCGAGTATCAATCTACCTAGCGGTGTTTGGATGGAATTTCTTTCATTTCGTGTAATTATTTTTATAGAAATCAGTACTTTCTTAAGCCTTTATGAGTAACCAGTTCGTGCGCGCGATCTCGAGAAGTAAAATGTTCGAGTACGAATCAGTGACTATTTCAATACTTGCTATCAACGCCAACCGAGTCAGCCATGTGTCACAAATGCCGCCGAAGAGACGATCAAAGGGATCGGAAATTCATTCTTAATTTTTTTCGAAAACCCTCCTTCAGCTTTAGCCGTTTGCTGCATTTTCTGTCATTCTTTAAAATTGGATGCGGAACGCCATTACGCATGGAGGTGAAGCAACCCGGGACCGAAAAGGAATCTCAATAGAAGCAGGGGCCGTTGCAGGCGTTGCTTTTCGTTTTCCTTTGCTTCTCCCATTGTTGCTTTTACCTTCGATGCGTTTTACCTTCCACGATGCCCATATGGCGGTGTGCCAGGGAGCGCTTTTTTCTTTTTGTTAGGGACATTTGGCAGAATCTTAAGGCCGCTTCCCGCTGAAAAACGAATAGGGGTCGGGCTCTACGTCAACTATAGAACGGACTGCCGGACCGACGACGACGTCGGACTATGCGATGAATGAAAATGGAAGGAAATTAATTTCGTGCTTCATTCATTCTTTCGTCCGCAGAACGCTGCCATCATCTTCAATAGTCTGGCCGGAGGTAGAAGCGGACATGCTCATTATTTTATTGTGACTGCCGCCTCAGATCTGGCACGGGATCTCCTGGAGTAATTGAAAGTACAAGATGCCCAACGATTACAGCAGACCCGGGCACGGTGTTTCCGGTAACCATGAAAGACGAGTCGAGGGCCGTATTATGCGGAAATCGCGTTTCGACTTCATCGGAGCTGATTGTTTAATTTGACTGATTTCTACTCGAACTAATCTATGAACAATCAGCTGCTAAACCCGAGCCTTGGCGCTCTTGCACCTCAGTGGCACAACTCTTTCGGTTCGATCCGACCTGATGGCTGAATCATGCAAAAGTCGGATAAACCATATCCAGGCGGACCTTCGCAGCCTTCTGAAGTCCCCTTGGGTATCGTTAGCACGATAAGCAGCTGGCGACCGGCTGCAACGCGTGCTGCCACTATTGGACGCTTCTGCCGGTTTACGTTGTGGTCTGTGGTACCCGTCCCCGGACCGAGTGACGAAAATCGCGGGGCTCTTAGCGTGGCTACTCGAATCGAAGTGAATTAAAACTAATGACGCGTTTTAAAGTAAGATTGACATCGCGGAAACAAGATTGGTGGACCATCGTTAAAGTGAAATCTTCTCTCTCGACCACTTTCCGGGGACTCCAGATTCAACGGTCAACGACGTTGGACTCGCAGTATCTCCGTTACCGACGACGACGGTTAATTGAGAAATTGAGTTGTGTCTCTGAACTCTAACCACGGGTTACACTGCGAACGGGCCGTGTCGTGATTTCCGTGGGAATTATGAGCTTAGCCGGTGGTTAAATTAGTTGACGCTATAAGTCACTCGATTCCCCTATTTCGAACGGAGCACAAAAACCCAGTCCGTCGGCTTCTACAGACGGCCTCGGGGGACCCGTCGTCGTGTTGGCTTTATGATTATTGATGGAAGTCGGAAGGGATTAATTGAAATGAATTAGGAAACCTTAAAGAAGTTCGTTTTCACGAAAACGCAACCGCTTTTCGTTCACGCTCTGCCGGAGGTGCTGATTAGTGGCCAAGACGCCGAATATTCGGCCAAAAACTTATGCTTTGAAACTGGACGAGCTTACTTCATCAGCACCAGCATGTTTTTTAATTAGCACTGTCGAATGTTGAATGCACCGTTGAAGTAAGTGAGAGCTGGGCAAAAGAAACTACGACTTCTCATTTATGGCTAAGAAAAACGGTAAATATATTCTAAAACACCCAACACACTGTTTGTATTCTTTCATAAACATTGCCGCATTTAGCGCCGCGGTGTTTAGCGGTCATTATTTTTTCACCGTTTAGAAAATGCACTCTACGGAGCGTGCAATGAGAAACGAAACATAAACGTCCAACCTAGAGGGAACAAGAGAAAAACGACAAAATCTTCATCAAACCCGAAGCCGACAAAAAGTTCCACCACTTCCGGTTCGTTTTCTCTCACTTTCGTAAAAAAACCGGGTGGGATCGGGGTTTTCTGGCTTCTGGGCGGTTTGGTTCCAATTCGTTCCAGAGTCTGTACTATGGGACCACCGTCAGGGGTTTAGTCATGGTCCGTAATCGAGTCCCCGAAAGATCCCACACTACCGCACCGGAGCCGGGCAGTCGGCTTCAGTGAAAAAAGAGTAGACAATTTGAAAAAGAAGAAGACAAAAAACATCTTTTAACAACCACGGAGGCAAACTGGGGAGTTATTTATACATCCATCACGGTTACCGCTCAGGTCAACGTTGCCGCTGGCGGAAGTCGCTTTGAGGCCGATCTGTTGCTTCCGAATGTGGTGGCCACGAAAGTCGAAGAGTAATTAGAATTGGAGTCGGAGTTCCACCGTTTGAATCTAATCGGATTGTAGATCGGAGAGGCCCGGCACCACAAACACAGACCAACGGGGGACCGACATTGACCGAGAGGACAGTTCGTTGAAGCGCATTCGTGGTCGGTGATGCGAATCGATTCAATGCGTCCCGGTCCTCGGGATCGGTGCGGAGCTGAAAACGCACCTAAAGATCAAAACCGCGTGGGCCTGAGTTGGACTTGTTTCGTTAGTAGCTTCAGCAATCCTAAAAAAACAATGGTAATGACACGAAGGAGGTGCGTGTAAAATGATGAATGGTCGCAAAGCCAAAGCACGGCGCGATACATACATGCATACATAAACACATGTATTCGAACATAAAAACGTGCATTCGGTTCATTCGAACGATTGTGTGACTTAATTGCCGCCACTTGGCGCATGTTAACTGGGCGTGTATTTTAGCGCGCTAAATGATTGCAATTCGTGAGCCACTTTTAGTCTTCTGTGGTCAGGAAAAAGAAAGCTGACGGAACGCTGCCTGTCTTGGGATGAGGAAGAAAGCGAACAAAACAACAATGTTCATTGTAACAAAACTGTTCCGACTGCTTGGACGGCAGAGTTCACCGTTCGGTGACGCTTCTCGCGGCGAGGCTTTCGTTGCTCGCTCACTCGGATCGACGCGTTTGTGTTCGTTGGCTTGTGACAGTCTGAGCGAGAGAGAAAAGGAAAGAGAGAATCCTTGAAAGAGGAAAAGAGACAAGGTAAAAGGATAGGTTTAATGGCGAAACAGCCCAAGACCCAATTTGGTCTTTCATGTATCATTCTGTGCTCATCTCTGCAAATAGAAAACGTACCAACTTGTGTTTGTACGATGGCAAGAGAACCAGGGAGGTCATCGGCATAGCGCACGGCGCTACATGGAGTACCGGGTTCATTGAAGTCTCTAGAGACGGCTGCTCGCTTTCCCCAACCTCAAACGTGTCTCTTGCTGCATCCGTTGTGCTTCGGTGGCTCAGACCTCGTTTATGCATCCCAAGACATCGAGAGACAGTGAAACGCAAAATGCAAGCAGAAGAACGGTGCAACCAGTACCGGGACGTTAATAAGTGCAATATTACTAATGTATACACATCGCAGCACTTTTGGCGCTGGGCCCAGAAGTATTCGGCAAGCGAAGCGGAGCGGATCCAACAGATTAGCTTCCTTTGTGCTCGTGGAGTATCTGGAGCAAGACGGTAAAGTTCAACAGTCGGAATGAAGGGCATGGACGGGGAGGAATGGTTCGTCTTGAAACGGTTCATCAACCTTCTGGACTTTGCCTCGATAAATTTGACAAGTATTTTAACAAAACAAAAAACCTGGCAAAAAGTGCTTCCGTGCGATATGAGCCGAAATAGTTCAGTCAAAAAGGCAGCAGGGCCGCATCATCTCTTTCAATCGCTTGCATTACTTCTCAGATAAAAACCTGAAGCTGAAGAAATGAACAGCACGGCACTGTCCACACTGTTTTTCATAAAAAATCGGTTTTTTTATCGAAGAAAAAAAAAATTAAAAGTAAATGCCATATTTGTCTGTAGTTTATATGTGTTGGGTATTGTTAATTACAAAGTCAATTTACTGTATCGACTAAACTGTTTTTGACACGACAGTAACCATCTTGCTGGCTATTGTATTCGGCCATAGCAAAACCGGTTGAGAATCTGATTTCTAAAACATTATTTCCTTCTGAATGTAGTTCAAAGCTCGAATATACTAATCACGAAATAAGTGTTCTTTTGACCATAAAAAGGTGCACCAGGTATACAGGCGAATTTGACACACACGTCGGATTATCTTTCCGGCCACTAGCTGCTTCAAAGATTTCCATATGCTGTTTCTCAAAGAAAATGAATGAATGTAAGAAAGGAACGGAAACAGACATCCCCGGACTACATGCGCACCGAAAGCGAATCGAAAACGAAGGAAATAAGTCATGTCAGCGAGAGGAAATGCGAGATTAATAAAATAATAATAAAAGAGCCGCAGCGTGCCCGAGGCCGTGCTGCTACAAGAGTGCATCTCGACCAGCGTCGGAACATTCAATCGGTCCCAGCTAAGCAATCGTCGAGCGAAGAGGAAGAAACGTCGAGCGAACAAGAAAGCGAACAGGAAAGAACAACTTGGAAGAAACAGAACAAGAATTCAATTGCCTTATCCCCCGGTGATCTGGTTTGGCCATAAGGACGGTAAGAAAGTTTGATAGAAGAAACGAAAAAGAGGCTGGTAGACGAGAATAGCTCTCGGATTAGTCATCAGGAACCATGCGGAATGAGCATTTTCAAAGCAAAAGACTCCATCAATTCAATAGGATGTCGCTAAATCGGGATGTGCGTGAGTGACGTGTGTGTGTGTGGGTTTCAGTGGCTCACCTTGAAAAAGATGACAAATCGAAGAAGTGGAGACAAGACGGACTTCGGGTTGCAGTAGAAGACAGAGAACGGAAACTGTCGTTGAGCAAAAAGCAAAGAGCAACGTTAATGCGTGCTTTGTCGTTTCTTCCATGTTTTCCGTCTTATTAAACGAAGAGCTTGACGAGGAATTTCGATGTAGAATAATAAACCATCCAAATCAAACTCCTTCTTTAGCATGAAAAAAAAACGTACTATAACTAAAATGTAAATAAATTGAAGCCGGGAGACAGAAGAGTAAAAGAAGGTGTGCAAGAAAGCACAGAAGCTACAAGGCAAACAAACAGACCACATAGAATGCCAATGGATTAAGGAAGCATAAGAGCAACGATGTGTCGACGAGTTGGAGTTGGAGGTTGGTACTCTTGTTTGCGCTCTCAGGTCTTCTCCGAATTATTTGGAGCTTTCAATCGCAAAATGCAGATAACTTTGAGAATGCCCTTTCGAAAGGTTACGCCCCGACTCACGGCCGGGTCGCCGGGGACTGCCGGGTCGCCGGGGACTGCCGGATCATTGTTTTGAAGAAAATGCGAATCCGATTGCGAATGTCGATTCTGCGATCGGTAAGCGTGGTGCGCTCACTTGAGCTCCGTACGACGCAGCCGCATCAATAATTCATCGACCAGATGTCGACGTGGCCGACACCCAACGGATCACGATCCGGAAGAATTCAATTTCGCTAGTGTATCATCATGGAACGAAGTGGTCAGAGCGCGAAAACATCAAACACCATGGATCTTAACGAAATTCGAACCCTCACCTCGAACTGGCCTGCTGCTGCTAACGACGACGAGGTCGACAGTGAGAGGATTTGGGTTAATTATTAGCGACTGGACGGAACGCCCTGCGGACTTTGTCAGGGGGTTGAGCTTCCACTCGTCAAACGCAACCCGGCAGCCACTGGAGGCGGTTTCGGAGATCCCTCATTGTGCTGGGGAATCGGTCAAACAGGAGAAAAAACGGAACGTCTTTCTGCGTGGCTGTTTTTCCTGGACCACTTTGAAGGCGGCGGGAAGCACAGTTGCTAATGAATCCGGTCAAGAATAACGCCGCAAGCCAACCAGCCCACAGCAGACTACCGGTAGGTTCACCGGACCTCGGTGCGGACTGTATTGAAATAAATTGACCGGAAACCGTAGTTATTTTATTATGGCCTCTCCGGGTTTGTTTTGCGTTCGCACTCTCCCAACTCAATCTCAAGACGGCGAGCGTTCGGAGGACGGACGGAAACGGAGAACAATTTTTCTTTCGGCTTCTTTGGCCTGTGCAACATTTTGCGGCCAGCTGCGGCCACCATGACCCTGGTTGGGAGCCAACAAATCTTTGCATAAAACTGGCTGAAGAGGAAACAAAAATCACACGCACACACAGGGCTAGGGCACTGCCAAGAAAAGTTCATCCGAGCTGCTCTCATTTTGCCTCTTACGTTCCTGCTCCGCCGCGAACGTTGAGATTTGTTATGCGTCGCCAGAGGTGGAAGCCAGACGGGAGCTTAGGAGCAGCATAAATTTCGTTTCCTCCGGTACGCTGCATCGACCCAACGAGCTGCACCTGCGAGCTGATTAATTCAAAATAATGCAATTTTTCAGCTAAACGCTGCTTTGCGAGATGGTGGCAAAATCCCGTTCTCGCCGAAAATTAGCTCTACGATCCTTTGCAAAGCGCACGGTAGAGCCACAAAGCCGATAGCGATGCACTGTGCAAGTGCAGTAATTGCTAGTCGCAGCGCTGCAATTAGGTTCTTCTTTAATACTTTTTTCGGGAAACTCGTTTCAGTCCCGCAAAATTGGAACTCTACGGTATGCGCTGAATGTTCCTAAAAATGTTTGTCACGTGTCACGGCTGCTGCAAGCTATCTGGTAGCTTATTCGATGGTCTGTTTGCACTTCTTTGCTGCAACCGAATGGAAAGAGAACTGAAAGAGGAAGTATATGGAACAACGATAAAAACTAGCCACCAGTGCGATTCGAAAACAATGTTTGTGTTCCGAATCAGCCAACAAAACACTCGATCGAATCGATCTAAATTCGCCTAGTGCCTTTTTGCGTATTCTGCGATGAATAAATCGCCACCGCCCACTTTGACGGCAGCGATTTGCACTTTTGACACGTCGCGCTCCCGTGGCGTCAAATCACGCCAAAAGCTCCATCGTCTACCGGTCACCATCAAAGATGTATCTACGAAGCATTCGTCGCTCGGTGGAAACAAACAGTGGACTCAATTATGTTCATTTTCGGAGCGTTTTTTGTGTTTGAGAGAGGACGAAAAAAGCGGCCCCGGCAATTGTTTGACAACCCAAAAGCATCGCTTGCTTAGTATACTGGTCGTGGCTTAGCTTTCTGGTTTGGATTCCACACCCGAAATATGACATCGCTAATTAATGATACTGAATGTCTATCAAGCTGGCCAGGAAAGTGGAATAGCGTGACTGGTGGTGCGTTTAGAGAGACGTCACGCACCGATGTTATGCGAAATTTGATTTCAGTTTTGTGCCAGATTGACGTGCCACACAGTGAGTCCCTTAACTAGTAGAGGTCGACAGTGTACGAGAAAAAATAGCTCAAAATACCGCGTTGTAGTGTCTCCTGAGGTCAGTTGGCGTTAGCAATTCAATTACTGTGCGCCACTAACTATGTGAAGTATATAGGCTCAGTTCGGTTTCGAGTGGCGAAAGCAATGTTTATCCCACCTGCCAGCAACCAGAAACGAGACGCATCCAAATTAAATTCAATTACATCCGGTGCACGCTTTAATTAGAAGACTTTGGGGCCCCGAAGCCCTGCCATTTGTGGGGCCCGAAACCGTGCCTGCCAGCCAGACTCCCAGAGTGGGTAGCTAATGTAGGCGTTGTTTCCCGGATCGGAGCAGATTTTTGGGCGCTTTTTCCAATTTCCATCTTCCTCGTACATCCGCCAATTTTATTTGACCTTTTCATCACCTCGCCAGCCACTGGACTGGACGGAGGCGGAGATCGGACAGAGCCGGTTCGGGCTGATTGAGAGCATCGGAAGCATCGTATCGAAAGCTACCATTCGGAAGCCGGAAACAAAATTATGCTTTCAACCCGCTTTTTCTTTCGGGTGGGTGGCTCATTTGGCGAAGAAATTAGTTTTTCCCAACATCTCTCCTTTCTCTTCTTCTTCGCTCTCTTTGCTCAGTGCTTCTCGATTTTCTGGTCCCCTGTGAACGAAGCGTCGAAAAATGAAACCGAAACCACAAGCACTTGCGTACGGGCTGCTCCCGTTCCCAGCAGGCCAGCCTCTGCGGGGTGGGTTGAAAGATGGATTAAGATGAATGATTAATTTAATTAGTATTTACAATCTATCATTGTGCCGGGGTAACGTGGCCGTGACTCGCCGAGACTGATAATGATACCTAATGAGAGTAAAAGCAATGGCCAGCGCCAGTGGCCACCGGCCACCGCAGTGACCGCACCGCAACCTGGTCCGGACCTTCCCTGAAAACGCATTAAGCCTTTTGGAGAGATTTTCTCGATGAAAATGTGAATCTGAATGACCACCTGGTGCCCGGTGGAGCCTTCGTACCTCAATTCTAGGGGCCGTGGAAGTAATGCAAAATAATTTTGGTGATACATCATACCGAATACCGTAGGCCGTTCGATGTTCCCACGCCACTGGCACCGCCGCCGCCGGGCTGGAGCGTAAAATTCGTATCAAGAAAAAGTTTATCTCCGACGCCAATTGGGTGCGGAGAGATGGACACTAATTTGCGCATCGCCTTCTTTCCGAGCTAATGCGAAAACTTTGTTTCTCTGCTGGAGCGGTTTCGTATCGTAACCTAAAAGAGTTTACATCGCCGGAGTAAAGTGATAGTTTTTGGCTAATAAATGAATAATTTAATGCGTAATTATCGTTCGCGCGTTGTTGGGAAACACAGAAGACACAATTATTTACCGAGGTTTTATCGGCAGCTAAATGATTGCATTAATGGATTTAATAAAAAAGGTTTGGAAGATTCCGCAATGACTCTTGAAGTATGAGTGTCTACTACCGTTTGAAGTGTTGGTCAGTTTTTATTAACCCCTAAAATATAAGAAGAACTAAGAAAACAAGAATATTTAAGATTTAAGGAAGCAATTTAGTAAAACACCACTGTAGAACTTTTGTTGCTTAGAATTATTATACTTTCTTAAGCCCTGCTCAAGTTCACCCAGATCCAACGCCGCAAGACTTACTGCGGGTGCCTGAAGCAATTCATGTCCGTTTTTATGCACGTTTTTGTTGCGTTTCGTTTGAATCAAAATGTGCCAGTTTTGGGAATCGCAAACGGGTACACGCGGTGGAGAATATTGGCCTAATGCCGGAGGCGGAACAAGAACAAACCAGAAATCCATTCTCCGTTACGTGGCTGGAGGCAAAGGCCTGCCTAAGCTCTTAATATGGAAATAAACAAATACCCGACAATGGGTCGGGAAGCCCAACCGAGTACCTTCGGGCGTATTCTCTGCGTCCGTTGGAAGCCCTAAAACACTCCGTCACTCCGTCAGATGTGGAGATTCTTCGTCGTAGTCGTCGTCGGGCACGAGGTTCGCCTCTGGCCCGGTGTAATAAGCTGGCCACCGTGAAACCTGTAGGTGTTCATGTTTTATTCTTTTTCTCTTTCTCTTTGGGCCACGGTGGCCACTTCCACTTCCGTCCTTGCTAAAGGTGTCCGATTTCATGCACCGAAAACATCATCTGACAAATATGCTTGTTTTGGAAGGATTTTTTTCCATTGGCTCTCTGACGGAACGCCCGTAGGAAACACCTGCCTAGCCGGTTGAATGATTTCACGGTTTTTATGCCCGTATCCTTTCCCGAAGATACGTATCTCTGACTCATGAAGATGTTTGCGTACATGCTACGGCCGGAGATTAACCTGGATTTTGCAGCAGTGCTTGATGCTGTTCCTTAATCTTTTTTTCGTGTGGACTACGGACTGTTGTTCATCCTAAGCAAAATTTTCGCAGATATTTCCCCTCCAGGTGTTGGATATTTTCTGTTTTAAACCCTATGGTCCGTCATTCGCAAATGTTGAAAATACTGTTATTCGATACCACCTCATCTGCTATCGATTTTGAGCCGTTTTGAATGCAAGGCATTGTGCCTTGGCGGGCTTCTTCATGTACATTGAGCCAATTTCTCCAATTTCTGTGGTTTCCTTGAACACCCACCTAACGCGAATGATTCACTTTCGGTCCCTAACCTTCCGGAGCATAACTTTCTGTGCACTTCGATGCTATTTCGTCCCGAATGCATTGATCCCGAAACGGACGGTGGGTTTTTCGCACTACCAGAACCGATCGAAAGTCGGGTGTAAATAAGATATTGCGTTTACCTTTTGGTTAGGACCACAGGCCACAGCTGCGGATGCTACTCTTGCTAAGTCTGCCAACGAAACGAAAGGAACCAATCTTCCGGCGGGCTTTCCATCGCACGTTAAAGTAACATCTGCGTTATTTCGATCCTCGCGCTTCTTTGCCGCGTTCCTCGATGCGCAAACACGCTCGGGAGATGATTATCATTGCCGGCTTCCGACAGCCGATAATTAATTCTTACGGTTGAACAAATTGTAGTGTAGCTGGCGAGTAGGCATTGTTGGTCTGCTGTGGCAACGGTCGGAGGTAGCTTAGCATACCCTAGAAGGTTGCTCTACTTTCCATTTTGACGTTTACGGTTTATTGATCGTGCAAATGAGCAAATCTTGCCTGAAAGTCCCGCGTTTTTTTTTAAATACGCACTCCCACTAGCGTTAATTGCAATTCTTAATTCTTTTTATAATTTTTTTTTCATTAATTCTTTTTAACTTTTAATAATTGTGTTGTGGATTGAGTTTTGATTGAATAAAATAATTTTACTTCTTCGTATTAAATGATGATCATTTATCGTTGTTCGTTATCATTATTTAAAGTCATACAAACTTTTGTCTCGTACTGTAACCTGAACTTGAAATTTTCAGTGTCAAAATTCAGGTTGAATCGGTTGAACCAGTTCACTGTTGCGCGTGTGGCCTACATGAAGGCGTTTAGAACCGATTGAACAACCGCTTGAACAACCGATACATCATGAAACGCTTTCGCGGTACAGAGGCCAAGCGTTCAACCTTTACGTTTGAATTTTTGAGAAAGTTCACATTTCACGCCTTCGGGTGAAGCTGCGATCCGTGACCTGATCGAGGTTTGTTGTCTGGTAATCAATTAAGATCGCACTCTCAAGGCCGTAAAGCGCGCTAAAAGATTCTGCGACATGTTCTGCGTTAGCTTTGAATTTCTGTTTGCAAGCTAAAACCAACAACAAAGTGTTTGATCGGCACTCGGAGCGCTTATATCGCACCAACAGGCGATCGCGTCTCTGTCAAATGCTTTAATTTATTGTTTCTGTAATATGTGCTCTCCGTGTGATCGTGTAAAAGTGATTTCAATGAAACATATTCTTCGCAACTTATACCAATAAATCGATACAGTTTTTCGAAGAAGAGGCCCTGTTTATCTAGCTAAAGAACTCTAAAATAAAATGTACACAACAGAAACCGGATGCTACCCTAAACAGTAAAGTGTGTTTGTTTAGACGGCCTCCCGTTCGGCACGAGTATGCAAATGCCCTTCAGGCTTTCGCTTAGTTTT